>NW_021130306.1:0-600000 GCF_004193835.3 Ostrinia furnacalis
AACACACGGTTCGGGCGGAGAGTCTGGAGGCCTGAAATACAGGAATTTCCTAGTTTAGGCTACAGTCCTCTCCAATATTATGTGTTTACTTACCTTATTTTAAACATAACAATTCTCAACTTCATTATGTAATGAAAATAGTGAACATGTAATGTTGTGGTGGAAATAAAGAATTTATTTATTTATTAAATCAACACCAATATAGATTTTAATAATTGTGAAGTAGATAAATGATCGATCTGTAGGTGTCTATAGTTTCATCATGTTAATGTTTATACATTCATCCGCATAAACTTGCATATTGCGTGCAGTAGTTACTTAGTTTAATTGAATATGAAATGTGATAAAAGCAAACGACAATATTGTTAAAACTATTAAGACTAAGAGCTGGTGAACGCCAGATCTACGAGTTTGTAAAAAAAATTCAGCGCATGCTCTCAAGCTCCCAACCTATGTTGGATCGTTGACATCTTCCTATGAAGAACGTTGCTGCATCACAATGATGGGCTATTGGACCACCATTGGTCATCAAATCAAATGATCGAATTAAAAATCGAATGGTTTGATACTATTAACAATCGAATACAAAAACAATCGATCGCCAGTTCACGAAATCGATTGAAACCCCTAGTAGCCTAGTACTAGTTGCAAGAAGTTTTGAAAATTGGTATTAATATAGATTTTGATATGTGTGTATGTAGGTACCTATAACAACGTCATAACCGTTTCTTGCTCGATCTGGGGGCACGGCAGTGCCCCCACCAAGTCGAGCAAAAAAGCGGCACGGCCGTACCATCCTTTTCTCGAAGCAATTCAGGCCATTTTCGACCGCCTAAAACTTCGTTGTGGATAAAACTAGAAGGCTGAATTTTCATTAGCTATGCAGGCATTGTAAAGACACGGTATATTTAAAATTTCATTCAATTTGAACCAGTAGTTTAAGAATTATTACGGGTCAAAGTTACTTAATTTTGTCACTCACTGACTCACCGATCATCAAAACTCTAAGGCACTTCTAGCAGACCTAGAAGCTTCAAATTTGGAATATAAGTAGTGTTTGGTGTATGAATCAAGGAAACACTTAAATATTTGGGGGCACGGTAGTGCCATCGGCCGTACCATCCTTTTCTCGAAGCAATTCGGCCTGAATTGCTTCGATCAATCAATTTCGTGAACTGGCGATCGATTGTTTTTGTATTCGATTGTTAATAGTATCAAACCATTCGATTTTTAATTCGATCATTTGATTTGATGACCAATGGTGGTCCAATAGCCCATCATTGTGATGCAGCAACGTTCTTCATAGGAAGATGTCAACGATCCAACATAGGTTGGGAGCTTGAGAGCATGCGCTGAAAATTTTTTACAAACTCGTAGATCTGGCGTTCACCAGCTCTTAGTCTTAATAGTTTTAACAATACTGTCGTTTGCTTTTATCACATTTCATATTAAATTAAACTAAGTAACTACTGCACGCAATATGCAAGTTTATGCGGATGAATGTATAAACATTAACATGATGAAACTATAGACACCTACAGATCGATCATTTATCTACTTCACAATTATTAAAATCTATAATGATGTTGATTTAATAAATAAATAAATTCTTTATTTCCACCACAACTAAACAACTAAACAAAATAGTGAACATGTAATCACTATTTTCATTACATAATGAAGTTGAGAATTGTTATGTTTAAAATAAGGTAAGTAAACATATAATATTGGAGAGGACTGTAGCCTAAACTAGGAAATTCCTGTATTTCAGGCCTCCAGACTCTCCGCCCGAACCGTGTGTTATAGTTTGATTTTGCTTATTAATAGTATACAAATATAGAAAAAGAAATAAAAATTAATGGGTACCTATCAGTCTTCCAATGACAAACTGTATTTCAAGCGGGCGAAACTGTGACTGAAAACTGTATCTATATATATAAAAGAAAGTCGTGTTAGTTACTCCACTTATAACTCAAGAACGGCTAAACCGATTTAGCTGAAAATTGTCAGGGAGGTAGTTTAGAGCCAGGAGAAGGACATAGGATACTTTTTATCCCGTTCGAAATAAAAAAAGTCTGCTTTAAGGCGGAACAAAGTTCGCCGGGTCAGCTAGTATTATTATAAGAGCCAAAGTGTAAGTACCTAACTAAGTGTGTGTGAGAGTATGTTTAACTTGTTATATTAGGTTATGTTTGAAGTACTTAAATGAATTTGAAAAATATTCCACTGTTTATGTAGAGACTAGAAAGCTTAATGATTCCTAAACAAAAGCTCTTTTAATATTATTTAGTCTTCTATCTATTTCAAAATGATTACGGATTGCACTACATAATTAAAGATAGCGAGAAAAATACAAAAATATTATTTACACCATTTATTCTTAAAATAACTTAATACTATTACAAATAAATAGCACCTTCAACTCGCACCATCTCAATATTACAAAATTGCATAATCATAACATTTATCATGAGCCCGCCTGAAGAGGTCTTCCATTTCGTCGAGGCAGGGGATGTGTGACCGGAGCTGTCTGGCGAAGGGCTTCTCGAGGACGAGGGAGCAGTGCTTGGTGGAGACTCAGACAGAAGCCTATTCGTATGGCGTTAATAAATCCGAGTAGAACGAGTCGTCCATTAAATATCTCAATCTATACAACAGCCGCAACCTTCGAAGCAATCGCGTCAAGATTTCCCTGTAAAATAGAGATAACATTGAACAAATTAATTTCAATTACTTCAAGTTTGAAACACATTTCCAAGAAAAAAAAATCATCTACAAGTTGTAAAATCTCAAAAGTTTTTAATCTACTGTCATAAAATTAAATATTAGAAACTTAAACAATACTTACATCAGGTCTTCATGTATGGCTATAATCCCAGCCAGACGAGTCGCCGGGGTTGACGTATTTATAACGTATGTCTTCATCGGCATGTGCGGTGAAATAATAGCTGCAAATAGAAAAAAAAAATAAGTAAAAGTACAAAAAGGCTATTTAACTACTAATAAAAAATAACCAGGAATAATAGCACAAAAAGGCTAAAAAACAAAAGAAGAATAAATAATGAATTTAATTTTACCAATAAGTATTTCTCGCGAAAAAATAGCACGCAAAGTTAAAAACAAAAAATATACAGATAACTTACGCATATTGGTAGTATGGAAGAGCTTCGTAAGCTTCAAGTGGTCTCACTTTGCTGCGGTATTCAGCAGGCACGATGTAGGTTGGATGGTTAAAAGGTACCGCTGCTATGAATTCGACTACGGCAACGATAACTGCAACTGAAGTGTACACTACAGAGGTTGACTTGCGAATGATGTCCTTTGAAATCCATCTGTCATTTATACCCAAAAATCTTATCACTAAGTAGGTACCCGTGCTAATTACGGTCACCAGGTGAAAATAACACGTGATTCAAAACAACACAATCATCAATGGATTAGTGAGTACCCCTTTTGTAATGGGCCACCCTTAATTACCACGCTTTCTATTTCATAATAGGATGAATAATGTTATCTTTATCCGATAACAATAGATTTTTCCGCCCAAATATTTTTACCCGGCTAATCCTTTGTTTATAATACGACAATATTATCTAGTTTTATTGTATGCGTAGATGTAACAAAATGTTTGACGAGAACACTGAATGAACTTTAGTTTTATACTTAAGTGCAATATAGTTTAAATAAATACCATACCACACGATACGGCCGATGTCGGCCGTTTGGTGTAGTGGTTCAGAACGTACTACTATGCCGAGAGGTCCCGGGTTCGATTCCCGGCCGGGCAGAAATTGAAATGATGAATTTTAATTTCTGTGACGGGTCTGGGTGTTACTATGTATAATATGTATGTATTTAAAAAAAAAAATTATATAAGTAGTATATCCGTTAAGCTAGCACCCATAACACAAGCATAAATATTAATTGCTTAGTTTGGGGCTAGATGGCGCTGTGTGAGATTGTCCAAAGATATTATTATGTGAGATTGTCCAAAGATATTATTATACATTCAAGTTGAAGTTAAAACTGTATCAAGTTTTATGAAAAAAATAAAAAATACATTTAAAGTGATATTTCATGTAAATAAAACAGTCGATGCAAAACACCCCAATTTATCAAAGAAAACCGTCACGACAATTTTGTTGTTGTACGAGTACCTATGGGAGAGTCCCTTTAATAGCTATTTATTTTATTTTCATTTATTTAGATGACATCAAAGTGAGTATTGTAATCATCTACCTGTTGCCGTTATTAATACGGACAAAAATATATTTTATGTTGTTATAAAAAAATTCAGGACTGACCATTAAACTTAGCACCCATTTAAGGGATGATGGGCACTCACACAAACAAAAAATATTATTAATTAATATACTTATCTACTTACATTTTAAATACATTAAGTTATTTATCCATTATTATGTCCAACAGTTGGAGTGGGGCCAACAAATGGTATCCCATCAAAAACAATACTTGTCAAAAAAACCAAGTCTCGCAACTCAGTTGTTCTACGGTAAATAGTTGTGAGATCCATGTAATACCAAGTCCAGGCCAGGAAATCTTTAACGTTTTACATAAATACAGGGTGGCCAAAACAGTGAGGTCTAAAAGAAAATTTTTAAATCCTTACATCAAGGTGTATCTAAATCACCCCCATGTATATTATACGATTGTGCTTAGTTTAGGAGATAGAGATATTTTTGTGATATTTTAAAATTTTATGACCTAGTAGGCTTTAAACATTTTTATCTTTTTTTTGGGTTGACTTTTTTCAGATTTCTTTTTTTCGACAGATTTGTTATGAATTGCAGATGTTTGAAAAAAATAATCACCTTCCTATCTTTGATTCACGATACAAAAGTTTTGCTAGAAACATTAAAATTATGCTTTTATCAGAACACTTTCAAATTTTCAACTTAAAAGTTTAAGTAAAAAAATGAACTTCCATAGGTCCAAAACCATTTTAAAAACTGCGCCGTTTCCTGAAAATTCATAATAATACAAAAAAACATGTACTTAATAGGCCACTATTTCCTGTAATCGGTCCACTAAAGTGGTAAGTCGGAGATTCCGTTACATGTTTTTGACTTTCTTAGAGTGAATTAATATTGGGAATCCTCTAAGTTTACATTACGTAGAACAGATTTAGAGCAGTAACTGGACAGAACATGTTTTTATTCTCAACTAGGAAGCTCTTGCCCTTCATCACACCTGGTGGAAACTAATGATTATGCTGAAGGTGGAAGGAAACTTCAACTACAGAGGAACTATGGCTTCCTACCTCCAAATGCCGGAATACAGTAATGCTATGAACATTATTGTTATAGTGACAGACTTAGGAAAAAAAATTTCACCTCCACTGGGAATCAAACCCGGGACCTCTGAAGCTTATCTCTTACCATTTGAAGACAGACGCAGTTGTTACATTTTACTATTACCCTTGAAATACCTACTACAGTGAGAAGAAGAAGGAGGGATATTTAGTTTATGTTCATCAAAACTTACTTAAAATAACAATGTGTTCCGGAATTTGGAGGTAGGAAGTCATAGTTCCTTTGTAGTTGAAGTTCCCTTCCACCTTCAGCATAATCATTAGTTTCCACCAGGTGTGATGAAGGGCAAGAGCTTCCTCGTTGAAAATAAAAACATGTTCTGTCCAGTTACTGCTCTAAATCTGTTCTACGTAATGTAAACTTAGAGGATTCCCAATATTAATTCACTCTAAGAAAGTCAAAAACATGTAACGGAATCTCCGACTTACCACTTTAGTGGACCGATTACAGGAAATAGTGGCCTATTAAGTACATGTTTTTTTGTATTATTATGAATGTTCAGGAAACGGCGCAGTTTTTAAAATGGTTTTGGACCTATGGAAGTTCATTTTTTTACTTAAACTTTTAAGTTGAAAATTTGAAAGTGTTCTGATAAAAGCATAATTTTAATGTTTCTAGCAAAACTTTTGTATCGTGAATCAAAGATAGGAAGGTGATTATTTTTTTCAAACATCTGCAATTCATAACAAATCTGTCGAAAAAAAGAAATCTGAAAAAAGTCAACCCAAAAAAAAGATAAAAATGTTTAAAGCCTACTAGGTCATAAAATTTTAAAATATCACAAAAATATCTCTATCTCCTAAACTAAGCACAATCGTATAATATACATGGGGGTGATTTAGATACACCTTGATGTAAGGATTTAAAAATTTTCTTTTAGACCTCACTGTTTTGGCCACCCTGTATTTATGTAAAACGTTAAAGATTTCCTGGCCTGGACTTGGTATTACATGGATCTCACAACTATTTACCGTAGAACAACTGAGTTGCGAGACTTGGTTTTTTTGACAAGTATTGTTTTTGATGGGATACCATTTGTTGGCCCCACTCCAACTGTTGGACATAATAATGGATAAATAACTTAATGTATTTAAAATGTAAGTAGATAAGTATATTAATTAATAATATTTTTTGTTTGTGTGAGTGCCCATCATCCCTTAAATGGGTGCTAAGTTTAATGGTCAGTCCTGAATTTTTTTATAACAACATAAAATATATTTTTGTCCGTATTAATAACGGCAACAGGTAGATGATTACAATACTCACTTTGATGTCATCTAAATAAATGAAAATAAAATAAATAGCTATTAAAGGGACTCTCCCATAGGTACTCGTACAACAACAAAATTGTCGTGACGGTTTTCTTTGATAAATTGGGGTGTTTTGCATCGACTGTTTTATTTACATGAAATATCACTTTAAATGTATTTTTTATTTTTTTCATAAAACTTGATACAGTTTTAACTTCAACTTGAATGTATAATAATATCTTTGGACAATCTCACATAATAATATCTTTGGACAATCTCACACAGCGCCATCTAGCCCCAAACTAAGCAATTAATATTTATGCTTGTGTTATGGGTGCTAGCTTAACGGATATACTACTTATATAATTTTTTTTTTTAAATACATACATATTATACATAGTAACACCCAGACCCGTCACAGAAATTAAAATTCATCATTTCAATTTCTGCCCGGCCGGGAATCGAACCCGGGACCTCTCGGCATAGTAGTACGTTCTGAACCACTACACCAAACGGCCGACATCGGCCGTATCGTGTGGTATGGTATTTATTTAAACTATATTGCACTTAAGTATAAAACTAAAGTTCATTCAGTGTTCTCGTCAAACATTTTGTTACATCTACGCATACAATAAAACTAGATAATATTGTCGTATTATAAACAAAGGATTAGCCGGGTAAAAATATTTGGGTGGAAAAATCTATTGTTATCGGATAAAGATAACATTATTCATCCTATTATGAAATAGAAAGTGTGGTAATTAAGGGTGGCCCATTACAAAAGGGGTACTCACTAATCCATTGATGATTGTGTTGTTTTGAATCACGTGTTATTTTCACCTGGTGACCGTAATTAGCACGGGTACCTACTTAGTGATAAGATTTTTGGGTATAAATGACAGATGGATTTCAAAGGACATCATTCGCAAGTCAGCCTCTGTAGTGTACACTTCAACACTTCTACCTTACAAGCGAGACGAATAAGGTAAGATTGAATCTTTAATTTTTTACTTTCGTTAGTGGTTGAACAGTAGTTCTGATCCACTCTATCTATATTCTTATAATTTTGAGATATTAATAATATTACAATGAACTTGGCTCATTTTGTAAAATCATTAGAATCATTTTTCATATATTTTCATATATGTTTCAACTCTAACTTGTAAAAGTATTGGATTTTTTTAATTAATTGCTATTATTGGTATTTTCAATTATATCTTTGCAAGATCAATGATTATATTTAAGACTAGATTTAACCAGCTTTATCCTCATAGTTTCATACAGTTTACTCCGCTACAAATATGTTGTGGTTTCATAATTTTTAAATTGTGTATCTGTTCTTTAAATGAATATTATTATTATTCGTTGCAGTTATCGTTGCCGTAGTCGAATTCGTAGCAGCGGTGCCTTCTAACCACCCAACCTACATCGTGCCTGCTGAATACCGCAGCGAAGTGAGACCACTTGAAGCTTACGAAGCTCATCCATACGACCAATATNACCAATATGCGTAAGTTATCTGTATATTTTTTGTTTTTAACTTTGCGTGCTATTTTTTCGCGAGAAATACTTATTGGTAAAATTAAATTCATTATTTATTCTTCTTTTGTTTTTTAGCCTTTTTGTGCTATTATTCCTGGTTATTTTTTATTAGTAGTTAAATAGCCTTTTTGTACTTTTACTTATTTTTTTTTCTATTTGCAGCTATTATTTCACCGTACATGCCGATGAAGACATACGTTATAAATACGTCAACCCCGGCGACTCGTCTGGCTGGGATTATAGCCGTACATGAAGACCTGATGTAAGTATTGTTTAAGTTTCTAATATTTAATTTTATGACAGTAGATTAAAAACTTTTGAGATTTTACAACTTGTAGATGATTTTTTTTTCTTGGAAATGTGTTTCAAACTTGAAGTAATTGAAATTAATTTGTTCAATGTTATCTCTATTTTACAGGGAAATCTTGACGCGATTGCTTCGAAGGTTGCGGCTGTTGTATAGATTGAGATATTTAATGGACGACTCGTTCTACTCGGATTTATTAACGCCATACGAGTAGGCTTCTGTCTGAGTCTCCACCAAGCACTGCTCCCTCGTCCTCGAGAAGCCCTTCGCCAGACAGCTCCGGTCACACATCCCCTGCCTCGACGAAATGGAAGACCTCTTCAGGCGGGCTCATGATAAATGATATAACGAAATGTAATTTTGTAATATTGAGATGGTGCGAGTTGAAGGTGCTATTTATTTGTAATAGTATTAAGTTATTTTAAGAATAAATGGTGTAAATAATATTTTTGTATTTTTCTCGCTATCTTTAATTATGTAGTGCAATCCGTAATCATTTTGAAATAGATAGAAGACTAAACAATATTAAAAGAGCTTTTGTTTAGGAATCATTAAGCTTTCTAGTCTGTACATAACTAGCGGAATAATTTTCAAATTCATTTTAGTACTTTAATCATAACCTAACTATATAACAAGCTAAACAGACTCTCACACACACTTACTTACACACTCTGGCTGTTATAATATACAGCTTTCAGTCACAGTATCGCCAGCTTGAAATACATTTTGTCATAGGATGACTGATACCCATTAAATCAACGCCATTACAGCTTTTAATAATTGTGATGTAGATAACCATGATCTGTAGGTGTCTGTAGTTTCATCATGTTAATGTTTATACATTAATCCGCATAAACTTTCATATTGCGTGCAGTATTTTTACTTAGTATTTTTCCTACAACTTCAGATACAGCTACTAGCGTAGGTACACCTATCCTGTACATATTTTCATTTAATTGAATATGAAATGTGATAAAAGCAAACGACAATATTGTTAAAACTGTTTAGACTAAGAGCTGGTGAACGCCAGATCTACGAGTTTGTAAAAGTTTTTCAGCGCATGCTCCCAAGCTCCCAACCTATGTTGGGTAGTTGACATCTTCCTATGAAGAACGTTGGTGCATCACGATGGGCTATTGGACCACCATTGGTCATCAAATCAAATGATCGAATCAAAAATCGAATGGTTTGATACTATATTAACAATCGAATACAAAAACAATCGATCGCCAGTTCACAATATCGAATGAAACCCCTAGTAGCCGGGAGTAGTAGATACTAGTTGTAAGGAATTTTGAAAATTGGTATTCATAAAAAATAGATATTGATATGTGTGTATGTACCTATAACAACATAAAATATAATTTCTACTGTTTCTTGCTTCTTGCTATATTAATAACGGCAACAGGTATCTACATACGATTGTAATAGGCTTACTTTAAAATGATCTTAAATTAAATAAAATAAATGGTCGGCCGTTTGGTATAGTGGTTCCGAGCGGACCTCTATGCCGAGAGATCCCGGGTTCAATTTCAGATCGGGCAGAAATTGTAATGATGAATTTTAATTTCTGTAACGAGACCTGTCACCTGGAGGTGATATTTAATCCAAAGTCAATAGTTAACTCTTGTGCTCACATATTTCAAACAAATGTCGTTGCATTCCATAATAACAAATCTATTCCAATATTATAAATGCGAAAGTAACTCTGTCTGNGTGTGTATGTACCTATAACAACATAAAAAATAATTTCTACTGTTTCTTGCTTCTTGCTATATTAATAACGGCAACAGGTACATACGATTGTAATAGGCTTACTTTAAAATGATCTTAAATTAAATAAAATAAATGGTCGGCCGTTTGGTATAGTGGTTCCGAGCGGACCTCTATGCCGAGAGATCCCGGGTTCGATTTCAGATCGGGCAGAAATTGTAATGATGAATTTTAATTTCTGTAACGAGACCTGTCACCTGGAGGTGATATTTAATCCAAAGTCAATAGTTAACTCTTGTGCTCACACATTTCAAACAAATGTCGTTGCATTCCATAATAACAAATCTATTCCAATATTATAAATGCGAAAGTAACTCTGTCTGTCTCGCTTTCTGGGGGTGTCACACCCCACTAAATTGATACTGTTTACAAAATCACCCAGTATAGTATAAATGTAGCTGAAACAGTATGTAGGTAAGTACCTACTAAATTGGGTTCGCCACTGATCGGGCGCCATATGCGCTCGATACGGCCCGATCGCGGACGTCAGTCTGCGACCTGCGGACGAGCCACACTCGGCCTCGTCGGCACGCCCACCGACGATCGCCAAACGGCTAGAGTACCTTCTGTACTCGCCACTCTGCCCGGTGTAGCTGGAAAAGCTCTTAAAGCTACCAGCGCGCGTCCCTTAAAATAGTAAGTACTAAATGTGAAAGTTTATGCTGATGGATGGATAAATACTTGTTACTCTTTCACGCTAAAACTACTGAATAACATTTATTTTATTGAAACTACAGATGATTGTTTATCTGCATCATCATGTTACAGATGATTGTAAATCGTTAATTCAGTAATTTAAGCCCTTTCTAGGGCGCTTACTTATACACGTCCCAAATATAGCTTACCTTACCATCACTTCGGGACAACATAATAATATGGGCTGGTAATGAGAAGAAGTGGCGGAAGAACTTCATGCCCGTTTTCACCATCAATCCCTATTTTTAAAGTGACCACTATGTCAACAAAATTCTTGTTATTTGTCACCATATGGGTCACTTAAAAATTAGGGATTGACGGTGAAAACGGGCATCTGTCAACTTTGTCAGCCTCTGTTTCAATTAGATACCGCTAATACACAATAAGCAAGTTAATGTAATAAGTGCGAGCTAGGCAGGTAAAGTCACCCGGTAGAGTCACGTTTCACTCTTGTCATTTCAATTATCATTTACCTACTTCATTTCATAGAGTATCCTTTTTTCATAAGGATTTTCATAATCTGTAGATTGAATTTAGGAATTTGTAATGACCTATCTACTATATTTCAAGCGGCTGAAGCCTTAAATTTTAGGTTAAAAAGAGCTAAAGTGTGTAAGCAAGTGTGTGTGTGTGTTAGGGTTGCCCACTATACTGTTTTGAACAGTATTATACTGTTTTTCACTAAATTATACTTTTTACTGTTGAACAAAAATAAAGTATACAAAATACTGTTTTCTGCTAGCATCACTAGTATCCATAGATATTTTTAAAAGTAAATGCCCAACACCACATTTAAGTACGCGTTGTAGAGCTATACTGTTTGTTTTTTTTTAATACTGTCTGTTTTCCTTCTCTGACCTCTAATATACTTTATATTTTGAAAGAAAAGTTGGCAACCCTAGTGTGTGTGTATGTGAGAGAGAGTCCTTTTAGCTTGTTTAATAAATCTTTGAAGTACTGAATTGAATTTGAAAATTATTCCACTCTAGAAGTAGAAACTAGAAAGCTACATTCCGAACAAAGTCTATCTTCTAATATTAAGCTTTCTACCTCGTCTCCTATGAGCTACTATAAAACTATTGCGGGTTGCATTAATTCAAGATAGTGAGAAAAATACATAAATCTTATTTACACCATTTATTCTTAATTAAATAACTTAATACTATTACAAATAAATAGGCAATAGCACCTTCAACTCGCACCATCTCAATATTACAAAATTGCATTTCGTGATATTTGTCATAAACCCGCCTGAAGAGGTCCTCCACTTCCAGCAACCGGAGCTGTCTGGCGAAGGGCTTCTCGAGGACGAGGGAGCAGTGCTTGGTGGAGGCACAGAAGCCTACGACGAGTCGTCCTCCGTGTAGAACGATTCATCCATTACATATGCCAATCTATGAAATAGCCACAACTTATAAACCAATCGTGCCCAGTCTTCCCTGTAAAATAAAGATGACATTGAACAAATTAATTACAATTAGTTCATGTTTGAAACACAGATTACAAAAAAAAAACATCTACAAATTAATAGTAAAATCACAAAAAGTTTTTATTATAGTGTTATAAAAATATTATAAACAATACTTACATTAGCTCTTGATATTCGGCTATAATACTAGCCTGACGAGTTGCCAGGGTTGACGTATTCAGAACCACGGTCTTCATCGGCGTGTACGATGGAAAAACTGCAAATAGAAAAAAAAAATAAGTAAAAGAAAATAAAAAAAGCTAAATAAAATTGTATTTACTACTAATAAAAAAACCCTGAATAATTGCACAAAAAGATTAAAAAACAAAAGAAGTATAAATAATTAATTTAATTTTACCAATATTTCTCGCGAAAAAATAGCACGCAAAGTTAAAAACAAAAAATATAATATACAGATAACTTACCCATATTGGTAGTATGGAAGAGCTTCGTAAGCTTCAAGTGGTCTCACTTCGCTGCGGTATTCAGCAGGCACGATGTAGTTTGGGTGGTTAGAAGGCACTGCTGCTACGAATTCGACTACGGCAACGATAACTGCAACTAAAGTGTACACTACAGAGGTTGACTTGCGAATGATGTCCTTTGAAATCAATCTGTCATTTACACCCAAAAATCTTATAACTAAGTAGGTACCCGTGCTAATTACGGTCACCAGGTGAAAACAACACGTGATTCAAAACACCACAAGCGTCAATGTATTAGTGAGTACCCCTTTTGTAATGGGCCACCTTTAACGACCACACTTTCTATTTCATAATAGGATGTAATGTTATCTTTATCCGCTAGCAATACCAAATTTATCCACCCAAATATTTTTACCTTGCTAATCCTTGTTAATAATTTGTTTGACGAGAACACAAATAAGTACAATATAGTTTCAATAAATACCATACCACACGATACATTTAAGTTAAAGCTGTATCAAGTTTGATAAAAATTTGGTATTTTTAAATCGAATTCAAAGTTGATTTTTTTATCGTGGTTTAAACTTTGGCGACTTGTAACTAGCTATCCAATCATTATCTGGATTTCATTTTACTAAATACTATATTCGATATTAATACCAACAAAAAAAATATTCTTCCAAATTTTGACATAAAACCGCTTGAATTTTTTTCTCGATTGTTTTAGTGAAACGTTAGTTATAGGGATAACTCAAGGCATAATACGTTAAATTACATCATTACATAGAATAAAACAAAGTCGCTTTTTCTGTCTGTCGCGATGTCGTGTTGTATGCTTAAATCTTTAAAACTACGCAACCGATTTTCATGCGGTTTTTTTCATCAGATAGAGTGATTTAAGTGGAAGGTTTATGTGTATAATATATTATTATGCATAATATAGTAGACAAACACTGATAATTTTAGAGGTCTAGCGCGCGAGGCGTGTTAAATAAAACTTCAAAATTCTCACTGGTAAGTTTTAACTTTTAGGACATAGGTGTTTTGAAAAGTAACTCCTACGGTGGTAAAATTGGGCCGACGCTGTGTAGGTTTGTTGAAGACACAACAAGAAGAAGACTACTACAAACATCTTTGTAACATTATAAAATGCATGTTTCGAGCTCAGACTTTCGAATATTATGCAATAAATTGTTTATAAGCTGTCGCATAGGAGTCACCTAAAGAATAGGCTGAATCTTTCAGTAGAATACGTACTGAAAATCTGCCATCTAATTCACGTTTAGTTGTATTTATAAATATTTCTTCGCATTTTCAGAATTAGTAAGAGTATGTTTTTTTGATAACTCTTCTAATTCCCAAAACTTTTTTACTAATTGTAAATCTATGCCGACATTTTGAATAAAGTTAGATGGTATTATTTTTCGATTGCAATTTATTCGTAGGTATAAATAGGTCCTGAAATGACCCAACCTAATTTTGAAAAAAAAAAGCGAACGGTCGGGGAGTCGCCTAATAATTTTTCATACTAGGGGGGTCGTGTCATGAAAAAGGTTGAAAAACACTGCACTATAGGGTATATAATGTATAGTCCACGCGGGCGAATACACTATAAAAGCGAAAGGTCATTCATTGACTGAATAACTGACTCACTCACTCATCACGAAATCTTAGAAACTACAACTGCTATGAGTCTCAAATGAGTTCTCATAGGGGTTCCTCTTAGAACGTAGGTGCTCACTAAGACGGAATTATGCAAAATTCAACCCCTAAGGGAGTAAAATGGGGGTTGTATGAAAGTCCTCCGTTTTTGAAATAAGAGACTTGAAATTTAAAATGACGTATACTTTCTAGATGTGAGATGCCGCCTGATGGCCGCTGGGGCAGGAAAGTTCTTGAGTGGCAACCTCGAGCTGGAAGACGTAGCGTGGGCAGGCCTCCCACTAGGTGAACCGATGATCTGGTGAAGGTCGCGGGAGGTGCCTGCATGCGAGCGGCGCAGGACCGGTCTTTGTGGAAATCCTTGGGGGAGGCCTTTGTCCAGCTGCAGTGGACGTATTTCGGCTGAAATAAACGACAAACGAACTCTCTAGATGTTGTGGAGGTGTACTAATAATGTACCTATCCTTAGAAATCAATTAAAGGGCTAATTGAGGGGTTGGAAGTTTATATGAAAGTCCTATGTGTTTGAAGTAAGAGAGTTGAAATTTAAAATGTATGCTTTATAGATGCTAAGAACGGATTTTACGAAACTCCACCTCTACTAAGGGGGTAAGACAAGGTCCATGCGTACGAAGTCGCGGGCGGCCGCTAGTATGAAAGTAAAGTTCATTATTTTAGTGTTCTCGTCAAACTAAAATGTTTCTGGGGTGGTGGCGTAGTGAGGCTGGTCGTTACATTCCCTCTAATATGGTCGAGTGAAGCGATGGCTGGTTCACTCGTCATGTCTGTGAACAGGCGCTGCTTTCGGGGACTGGTCAATCCAAGTTATTCAAATTTATGTATGCGAGTCATTTCTACTAGTATCTTAATATGTAAGTCTAGATATTAGCACGTCACTACCTTGTTTAATATACCACGCAATCTTGTATACCCATTCTTATAAGATACACCATACAAGAATGCATGGTAAANAAGCTTCGCTCCGCGAAGCCCACACTCGGCCTCGTCGGCACGCCCACCGACGATCGCCAAACGGCTAGAGTACCTTCTGTACTCGCCACTCTGCCCGGTGTAGCTGGAAAAGCTCTTAAAGCTACCAGCGCGCGTCCCTTAAAAAAAAGTAAGTACTAAATGTGAAAGTTTATGCGGTTGGATGGATAAATACTTGTTACTCTTTCACGCTAAAACTACTGAATAACATTTATTTTATTGAAACTACAGATGATTGTTTGTCTGCATCATCATGTTACAGATGATTGTAAATCGTTAATTCAGTAATTTAAGCCCTTTCTAGGGCGCTTACTTAACACATTTAATGCCGAATACACGGCGCCGTGGAGCGGTAGGAGGCCACTTCCACGGCACCGTGGAGGAGCGGAGGGCCGAGCACACGGCGCCGTGGATCGCGACCGTATCGTTTCTGGGTACTTCTCATTTACACTCAAATTTGATGGTCACACAGTAATAGTTCATAAACGGTATAAGTTAGAACAATAACTTTGAAATCAGATGATAAAATATCTNGTATTATCTTTGTAAAACCAAAAATCGCATGTCTCTATCCCTATCACAACATTAGCCATGATCGTTTGAAGATGAAATTTAGTTTAGTAATTTAACTACTTAATACGTGTAAATCAGCCTTTAAAGTGAACGTTTGTGCGAATGGATGGATGTTTGTTACTCTTTCACGCAAAAAGTACTGAATATTTTTCGACTATTATTGTTTAAACATCAGAATACCATACAAATTATAATGATATTGATTTAAGGGTCAAATTATAACGATAATATTTCGTCAATTAGTAAGCCGGTGTTTCAGTGACATATTGAATCGGACGAAGCCGCAAGCAAATGCTAGTACCTACCTACATGATTATAAAATGTGCAAGTGTGTGAGTTTCTATGTGTATGAGAGACTTTGTTTACATTGTGTAAAATCTGAACTAGGTACTAAACCAAATCTGAAAATTATTTCACCAGTAGAAACTACTTTGTCCTGAGCAAAAGCTATTTCTTTATATTCTGCTATTAAATTTTTTTAAGGTTATACTTCTATTATAACTAAGGAGACTGAGTAAAATACAGAAATAATATTTACACATCATTTATTCTTAAATAAATAACTTACAAATACAAATAAATAGCACCTTCAACTCGCACCATCTCAATGTTACAAAATTACAATTCGTGATATTTATCATAAGCCCGCCTGAAGAGGTCTTCCATTTCGTCGAGGTAGGGGATGTGCGACCGGAGCTGTCTGGCGAAGGGCTTCTCGAGGACGAGGGAGCAGTGCTTGGTGAAGGCACAGAAGCCTACGACGAGTAATACTCCGAGTAGAACGAGTCCTCCATTAACGATGAGTATCTTGCCAACAGCAGCAACTTTCGAACCAATCGATCCAAGACTTCCCTGTAAAATGAATACAACATTTAAATTAATTTAAATAAAGCAACCAACACTTTCAAAACAAAGATTATAAAAAATCTTAATATACCTACAAATTGTAAAGTCACAAAGTTTTTACTCTACTGTTATAAATATTATAAACAATACTTACAATAGATTTTGATATAAGGCCATAATCCCAGACAGACGAGTCTCCCGGGTTGACGTATTCAGAAACACGGTATTCATCGGCCGGTACGATTGAGTAGCTGTAAATAGAAAAAAAAATAAGTAAAAGCAAAGAAAAAAACAAAACAAAATAAAGTAAAATTTACCAATACAAAAACTACGAAAAATAGCCAAAAAGACATAAAAAAAAACTACCAATATTTCTCGCGAAAAAATAGCACGAAAAGATAAAAATCTAAATAAAAAACTTACTCATATTGGTCGTATGGAAGAGCTTCGTAAGCTTTAAGTGGTCTCACTTCGCTGCGGTGTTCAGCAGGCACGATGTAGGTTGGGTGGTTAGAAGGCACCGCTGCTACGAATCCGACTACGGCAATGATAACTGCAACGGACAATTTATGGGCCATCTAGAGAACAGACACATAATTTTTAAAATCATATAAAACATCATATTTGTAACGGAGTAAAGTGTATGAGGATATTACTGGTCAAATTTAGGAGCATTTATCCAAAAGTTCAATGGTAAATCGGTTAAGAGCAAATAAATAAGTTAGAGTTGAAATAATTTGAACAATAGGTATATTAAATTATGTATAACTATAAACTCTGAAACGATAAATAAATGATTGTAATAATTTTACAAAAGGAGCTAAGTTCTTTGTATCTCCAAATTGTGAGAAAATAGTAAGGACTAACCAAAGTCCACACAAATGTATCAGAGAGCTATTTTTTATTGTTAATCACTGACGAAAGTAAAAAGTAAAGATTCAATCTTACCTTATTGGTCTCGCTTGTTAGGTTGAAGTGTTGAAGTGTACACTACAGGCGCTGACTTGCGAATGGTGTCCTTTGAAACCCATCTGCCCTATTATACTTACCCAAAATGTAATCACTAAGTAGGTACCTGTGCTAATTACGGTCATCAGGTGAAAATAACTCGTGATTCAAAACACCATAAGCATCAATGCATTAGATAATATCCCTTTTGTAATGGGTCACCCTTAATTACCACACTTTCTATTTCATAATAGGATGAATAATGTTATCTATATTCGCCAACAATATTTTTCGTACCAAATATTTTTACCTGACTAATCCTTTGTTTAAAGTACAACACTATCATCTAGGTTTATTGTATGCGTAGATGATTTTGTTTGGAAAGAACACTGAAAATTAACTTTACTTTTATCATCATCAACAGCCCTTTACAATCCACTGCTGGACTATGAGCCTCCTCCATTATAGTGGAGGGTTTTGCCATAATCCCCACGCTTGGCAGGCGGGTTGGAGATCGCAGTTTAAAAGATTGATGTTTTTCAGAGAGCGCTGCTGCCCATTCTCTGTTTGATGTGTAGTCCCTAAGTCGCCTCTTACGACACCCGCGGGAAGAGTAGGGGTTGGTGACAAATGTATTCTACTCTGCCGTCACCACACGGCTTTTATACTTAAGTGCAGTTCGTTCGTTCGTTCGTTTCAGCCGAAAGACGTCCACTGCTGGAAAAGGACTTAAGTGCAGTATTCTTCTTCTTCCTCCGTCCCTCACTGATGAGGATCGCGACCACAGATAGTGTTCCTCCACAGACTGAGGTCTTAAGCCGTGTGAACCGCACGATGAAAACCACATGATGACAAGTTCCCAAAAGTGCAGTATACAAGTTTAAATAAGTAAATACTACATGAGACGTGTGACCATGTAACAAGCAAATAAATACGTTTAAGCCCGTTTAATTAAATGATCTTAATACTGTATCTTGTTTTATGATAAAATAAATACATTTAAAGTGGTTTTTAACAGACTTCTTTAGACAAAGCAGTTTATGCAAAACATCCCATTTCATAAAAGAAAAACCATGTCAAATTCGTTATATTGTATTATGTTTAGGTAGCTGTTTATTTATTGTAATTCCATCATTTATTTCAATAAATTCCTAGTAATCAATTCTACTAACAAGCCTTGGATGCTATTTACTTAGTACTATAAGTATATTAATTAAATTAAAATAAATAAAATGTGTACAAAATTAATGAGATTGTGTATTTTGCCACAAAGCTCCCGTAGCCACTTACCGACTTTAAACTCTTTAAAGTTCCCACACTATGTATCCAAGACCCTATGGTCTTGAATTGAAGACTATAGAATCTAGAAGCTAGGAGTCTAGCTAATGTTTCGATGAAGACTTTGAAGTTCTATGACGTCCATTATCTTTTTAACTTCAAATTAATTTGCATGTCACAGGAGTAAGTGTAGTGCAGGTAGACTTTTTGGCTTTATCAATAAACTCTGTCTCTGTATTATTGCAATCATAGTAGGTATCATGGTACTAAGAAGTGGTCTTTATAAAACTACTAGCTGTGCCCGCGACTTCGTCCGCGTGGAATAATGACTTTAGGCACTTTTAATAATTTAGTCTAATTATTTTACAAATAGCTTTTGCTCGCGACTTCGTCCGTGGAGAAGTCGAAAACGTTCTCATACGATTATTTTTAAATGTTTTAAGTTATTTTTTAAATGTTTGAATACTTTTAAAATATAAAAATCAGGTTAAATAAACATGAAAATATTTTTTTCTTATATTTTATGAATATGCAGCTCGGCCTTTGATCCGGTGAAAGTTACTCGGTGGTATTATTTTTTTACAACGAAATCGAAAACTACACCTACCGCAGTATTATTGGTAAACTTTTTTTTATATTTTCCTACGGGTGCTGGAATCACCAAGCTTCCAGCATGCCCCTGGCCGTGGGAGAAGGAGCATTTCCTTAAAGACTACTCCCACTACCTCAAGGGCCTCAATACAATATATACAATATATACAATAAATACAATAACAAACAAACAAACAAACAAACTCTTCAGCTTTATAATATTAAGTATAGATAAGTATAGATGAGGATAGTTTATAAATCTTAACTCTCTCCTGAAAGCGAAATAATTTGTTGTTTGATTACTGTTACACATATGCGAAAATAATTGTAAATGGTTCATAGTTTCTTAAGCAGTTGTCATTTTTTCTGTTTATTGTTTCATATGTATGTTTTCCAAATAAAATAAAAATGGAGCGAAACTAAGATATCAGAATTGCAATTTACAAAGGAAATGTGGCAATCATCTAAAAACAATCCAAGTACCTACTTCAATATGAACTAAGGAGGAATTTCTGCTACCAGACTAGACTGAAAAGTAGCTTTTCGTAAAATCGAGGCTTACGTACGTACACAACACACCGTCGAGCTTAGCTAAAATTGCAGAATAAACAAGAAATCTGAACGTTTAAACGTTAAGATGTAATGGTACAAATTTTAATAAAGGTATGATCATACTTTAACTGTGGTCCTACTGCGACATCTTAAATTATACTAGTAGTTACAAACTTACAAATACCGATAGCTTATTAAAATTGCGTTTTTATCCAACATTCGAGTAAAAAGATTATAATTCTACTCCCCTTCATTAGATTACGACACAAGTCGACAATGAAGAGGGATAAGCTATAGTTTGCTTAATGCAAATTTCCAGTTTAAAGCACGAGATTAAGTTTAAGTACTTACTTAACTGTCAAAATTGCGATTCCTAAACAACCCAAAGTTGATGTAAAACAAAATAATATGCGTGTGATGTAGAAAATGAGCTTAAACCAGAAACCAAGAGTTAGTGAGCAAAGTTTTTAAACTAAGTTTTCAAAGCAAAATTGCCATTTAAAAGCAATAGTTAGACCGACCGAACAAGTAAAGAAATTATCAGAAACAAATATTTTAATCAAAGCATGGATATTTCTACATTATCAGGTCGAACCAATTCAATCAATTGAAAGAAGCCGCTATAGTAAAACAGATAAAACAATAGATATTGAAATAGCACTTCACGTGTAGGTATAGTTATAAAAGTGAATCAGAATGATAGTAAGTCTAGATAATTTTATTTTAAACAATGTAAAACTTAAAGTTCATAATTAAAATCAAAGTAAAAAAATGTTGATAGAGCTTGACTTAGTGCACTATTATCGAAAATCAACTTAAAGCAAGTTTTCATTGGCAAAATAATTGTACTTTGAAAGAAACTAGAATCTACGCTTATCAAAACGTTAAGAAAATACTTACAAGTTAATTCTACTCTGACAATTTACTATTAGATTCCTAGGATAAATACGTAGTAAACATGAGAAGTTTAATTTATTTTCATGATCAATACTTATACGGAAAATAAGTTTCTTCTACCTACAACAACTGAAAATAATAAATGTTTTGATCTTCAGCTGTTTTTAACAGAGTTCAAAAAAGGAAGAGGTTATAAATGTATGTTCACCGATTACTCCGTCAATTTTATTGTAGACCGATTTTCAAAATTCTTTTTTTGTTCGATAGGGTACTCTTCTAAGGTGGTTCCATTGTCACCAAGTCAGGATCTGATGATGGGATCCTAGGGAAATCGAGGGCAACCCTCAAATTTTATAGGCATGTATCTAATATCGTTTTACATTATTGATTCTAAAGTTATTCAAGTATATGCGTCTGGTAGTCATCATCTAATGTTGATGAGGTGATGATGGAAGGTAAAACTCCTTAATATTTTTTCTTTTTTTCTTTCTTAACGCTTAGGAGTTGGAGAATAATTCTTTAAATATTTTAGGTACTTATTTAAATTACAGTTGTATTACTTCAGGTTTTTTCGGTGAGCTGATGATGAAAGGTCAAACTTCGTAAGTTAGGAGTTACATGATACTTTTTAGTTGCCCATATTTAAAGTAGATTGCCTGTATTTTGTAGGAAAGATTATTTACACTAAAATAGAAAACTATAGTCTCAATCTCATTAAACATAGGTACTGTCCATCTTCAATAAGAATAACAAGGACTAATCAACTAAAAAGCATGAAATAAATTAATTTTAACAAAAAAATTAAAACCGACTCCAAATAAACTGCACTAAAAAGTAGAAAATTTTTGGAGTCGGTTTAAATTTTTTAGTTAATTCAAGAAAGTAAGAACTTTTACGTTTATATCATCTGAAACGATTTACCATCATTTAGTAGAAATAAATAGAGAAAAATAACATAACATAAACTTTCATAAATAACATTTAAAAAGTTGCGTATCATAGCGCACGCGCATACGGTGAGGTAATTGACGTAATCTGTATGCCATTAATTAATCGAAGCGATACAATTAATAATTACTCTGAATTAGCAAATGACCCTAAAATTTGGGTATTTAAACCACCTTCACAGTATGAAGTTCATCATTCGAACATTGAACTAGTTCAATAAACATTCAAAACTTCTTCAAACTTATAAACCTATATCAAAATGTTCAAGGCAGTATTTGTCTGTGTAATCCTCATTGTCGCTACTTCAGCAACGCATTATGAAGACCTAGAATTGAACAATCTGATTGAGTATGGAGAGTCACCTTATGGGGTAAGTTAAATATTTTCTTCAGTTCAGGCATTTGGTCTCTACTGAAGGAGTACGACCCTCTCTGATGTACCAGAGGCCAATGGAGGATTTAGCTTACACCTCACCACACCAGCCAGAAGTCCAAATATTGTAAAAGCCATCATTTGATCGTCAGTTATCAATTATTCTTTTTCGTATTTGGTTTATGGCCAGATCTGGGTCTCTTTTGTAGTTCTTTGGGCTATATCATTTCTTGCACCATATTCTATGCTTCAAACATCATACTAATTTAATATTTTTTTCAGGGCTTCGTTGTGCCGTATCCTTATCAAGATCAATTACAAGAACAAGTGGTGTTAAAACCTCTTTATTCTGAAGTCATCGTGCCTGCAGTGCCAGCGCTTCCAGCCACTGCAGTAGTGTCTGAAGTAGCTGAAGTCGGCTTCTCAAAGCTTGGTCTCATCACAAAAGCGGCATCTGTAAGTATTTCTACCATTTTATTACCACTTTTTACCCCTATTCAACAATGTTATCTACCCTTATCTCTTTGACTAAGGATTAGATTATTTCTTTTGTTTATTTTCCAAGCAAAAGGACTCATTTTCACTTGTTCTATTGTATAGGTTCTTAACATTTATGTATCCCAACTAAACTTATCGATACTTGCAATCATAATTTATGACATTATTTTATTCTCTTTACAGTTCGCACTTGGTTTGGTGAAGACAGCCGTATTCTTCGTCATCGCCAAAGCCCCTGCTCTTATCCTGGGAACGTTGGCTGCCTTCGGAATCTGCAAGTTCACGCCTATCTGCTCCAAGCTCTCCAGCGTGGAGTCTTTGTACGAAGTCCCTATTGAGCTCAGGTCATACGCTACCCCTGAGAGGCTGGCCAAGGCGACCGAGTTCGTCAAGAAGGCGATTAGGAAGTACCGGTCATTGCAAGAGGAACACTGAAGGCGATTGTAGATTAATTTATATCTATAGTTACGAGTATTTAAGACTATTTATTGGATGAAATAAATTATTGAAACGAAACTTTTGATTCTTTTCTTCAACTTAACCTTTACGGTAGCTTTGATAGACAAATACTCCGTTAAGTTATACTCGTCGAGACGAGTGATGAACAATTTACATGCAAAAAGTCTAAAATAAGCATAATTTTGATAAAGGAGAACAACCATTTTGGGCCCAAGTTTGTACAGAGTTGTACATTGGTAGGTTTTTGATATTATATTACGCATACATTAGGGAGTATTTTACGGTAAAAATGATAATTTTAACTGATGTCGTAAGTCGTATACAATAATAAAAACGAATTAATGATTTAATCTAAGATAACGTGAAATGGAACGTTAAAAGTCAATCGATTAAAGACTCAATACACTATACTGTCCCACCAAACTCATTGACAGGGGGGCGCACAGTGGTCGGCTTTGTATGGGAGAGCGGAAATAATTACATTTTTCAGTGTTGTCATGTTTCTTTTCATAATATTGCTTTAAAATGATAAAAAAAATGTTATAAACCAGCGATCCGGTATTGACAGTGGCGCCCCCTGTCAATGTCACGGGTGGGACAATTCAGTGTATTTGATCTTTAAGAAGGTTTGTACTGACAGATGACAAAACTAAAATGATTGAATGAAAATGAATGAAAATAATTCGTTTTGTCATCTGTCATTGCAGCAATGTCACTTGCGAATCACAGATGAGACCACAGATTAGAGAGTATGTCTAAAGGATCTAAAGGATGAGACTGTTGCGAATGCTTGTTGAATTGAATTAAAACGAATTAAAAGAAGAAGAAGAAATAAAACTATCGATTAATAACATTTTATGCTATTTCTAACGGATTCTGCTTGCGATTTGGGTAACTGACGACTTGATTTTGTATAAAAGTAACATTTTTTCTAGTTTTTTCTAATTTAGTTTTCTCGAGAATGACACTAGTTAGCAACCTCAAATAAACACAATAATAAACTAGTTTATGAAGGCATAAAAATGACATAAAATTTGTAGCTGTACAAATAACTTAGTACTGGGCCCAACGCTTCATAGAAAGTGGTTGTTCTCCTTTAATAAATTAATAATGTAACAAAAAATATACACAGACATAGAAATATGTATAGAAAATGTATAAATAAATATTTAAACTAATAATTAATGTGTAACATACTAGTAGAGCTAAATTTGATGATTACTTATCTTAACATAGGTACACAATTTCAATAAAAACAGACACTGTTCTAACGCAGAAGTAAATAATGATAGCTTGTCAAACTACCTTATGGAAATTGGAAATGTAGTAGGATGTTAATAAAATATATTAATTTGCATTTAAAAAGATTAACTGAAAATTAAGTCCTGGTCCTATAAGTAGAGGCAATAAGTTTGATAGGTTTACCACACGACTTGGTTTTTATTTTCTAGGTTCATATCTAATGTGATGTGAGACAGTTGTGTTTCGAATGAAAAGGAGAAGAATGTATGGACCAAAAACCCAGAATCGATTGGGACTTATCTTGGGAATTATACAGGGTGTCCCAAAATTAGCACGTCACACTGACACTGGAGGTAGCTGAGTCTAAGACGCATCGAACAAGCTTAATATGACCACAGAAAAGTTTTATAAGTTTTAAGATATGACCAATTTTATTTATTAATTTCCATAAAAAAGTTACATCAGTTTTGAAATATGACTCAGATTAGTTATTTTAAAAATTCACTTAATATAGGTACTTGTTAGATTCGTCTTAAGCTCATTTACCTCTTGAGTCAGTGTGACGTGCAAATTTTGGGACACCCTGTATGGGTATAAGTAATATTTTACCCCACCGAAAGCTCAATGTTGAAATCAATGGGATATGTCGAAGTTATAGCACAGAATAATAATAAGTACTACGCACAGTGTTTTATTTTGGCTTAGAAGAGGACTTCCCTGTTTTATTAATTCAATCGTTAGATATTACTATTATGTATAAAATTGATGAAGGAACTAGTAGTTGTATTTGTTTAGTTTCGAAGAAATATTCGATTTTGTGATTTTATAAAAAAAAAACTGTTTTAGAAGCATATTTTCTAAAAAAATTACATTAAGTCAGAATTTTGTAAATAAATTTACCCATCACTGTAACGTCTACCTTTATGCAAAAATAAATGGTTATTGCTGCAGTAATTTAGGAATTATTTAATAATTTATGATTTTCAGAAAACATTTTTTTCTCCGTTGTCCTAGAAAATTGGCAGCTATATTTACTTTATATTGATGCATGATATACTTATCTATAATACCTGAAAATATTACTTGCCTATCCCGTGGAAGTTCGATGATACGACTAGAAAAATTTGTCAAAAGTTACTTCTTATTTACCTCTCAGTGTCTTGAGGCAACTTAAAAAAGTACATTCTGTGTTTATATTATTATTTAGGCAGTTAAATACTGCACAGTATTTAGTACACCATTTTCTTTATTTTCTTCCATAATACACAAGAATACGCGTGCGTGAGTCAATGTTCGCTCGTATGTGAGGCCTTGTCGAATAGTTACCTGTAGGTGGGCCATCGTGCGTGTTTTGTTTTCGATGTAAACTCGCGGAGATGAACAGGCCAAGCCAGTGTATTTTAGCACAATACTGAATACTTACATGTATGTAAGTTATTTATTAACAATCTTTCGCTAACATTAAAGATTTCATTTTTTGTTGTTTTGAGAGAAGGATCATCCTTATGTTCATACGAGAAATATTAGTGTTCATCACGAACATAAAATGATAGATACTTATTGAATTTGAAAAAAATACCACATCCCTTAGTTTGCTTGTATCTTTACTGTATAATTTTATTCGAGACACTATTAAGCTTTTGCTGGTGGAACAGGTCCCGGGTTTGAATACTGCCCTTATTTTTCCAAATGTAAAATCAAATTAAAATACCCAATGGCATGTCAGGTTTGCTCTATAGGTACGGGTCCCGTTTACCGTGTAATTCCAGGATTTTTCCTTTATTTTAGTGTATGGTGATGAGGCATAACTTTGTAAATATTTAGACAGAGGACTGTTAGTACGAAACATTTAAAGAATGAATAGGCACTTACAATTACAAGGCAGATAATATTATCAGACTGCATCTCACTCAATTAACATCAAGTGCAATTGCGGTCATATACCTGTCTTGTTCTGCATAAAAAAATCAGGAGGATATAACAAACAATCTAACTAAACTCAACAAAACCTCAAGTCACTGCCTTGGGGGAAGGTGCCCAGAAGGCTAGCCACATTGCCCCGCTGGATGGTTAACATGATCTCTTATTCAGTTTAAGATAAATACCTACCTACCTATTACAGAAATGCTATATCACATTGAGTAGGTATTCCAGAGGTTTAGTTTAGTTAATTAAAATCAATAGTGATGGAGATCAAATGTGTAGTAAAAATATAAGAAAAAAAAAACAAGAAAGACAAAATTTATGACCTCGACATCATAGTTACATTAAAGGTGGTTGGGTGGTCTGTAGTTGGCCGTGGTAGTAGCATCTCATCTCAACTTATTATTATGTAGGTACATTGCCATCAGGTTTATGCATGAGTATCAAAAGAGATTGCCCTTAAGTCTATGTGAACTCGTCTCACTTTGCGTCAGCGTGCGTCTTTACAAAATATGCGAAAATGCATTGGAAATATTCTAGAGATACTACAGAAAAAAATATAAAGAATTATGAACAGGGGTTTTCGAACAATTCCAAGTCAAAGGAGGCGCCTTGAGGTTGTAAAGGCTCGAAGTTAGTGAAACAAAACTCTGTCCTACTAGCACAAGAATCAAGCTATACTTTACTAAAATTTTTCGTGGCACAAGATAAACATAAAATACTAAAAAAGTGTATAATGAATTATAAATTGAAAAATAATTTGTAGCCTATATACATACAATAATTATGGACCGGCAAACGGGCATGCTCCTTTCAGTCTATTCGAGCTTGGGAGCTAGTAAAAATTACACACAAGCTAAATAAAATATTGTAAAAATATAAGGAATTCATGACACATTTTTCATAAATTAACTAATTATGCGAAAGTTGCAATTGTGCTAATGAAATACTTTTAATTCAGGTAATGATTTTAGAAAATTGTCATTAGGATATTCGTTACTTTAATACGTCATATGAATAATACGTCATGCGTATTAGGTAATTGCATAATTATTAACAAATGATCCTTAATGTAAGTTACTTGGGTTTGGTTTAAAAAGCAGAGCAGTGTTCCTACTGGCATCAGTACCTGTCCTGACTTCAGTAGTACAACAAGGTATTATCATAAGTGCAATCACCATCTACAAATAAATCAAGGTAAGCAAAGTCTACTTTGACTATTATAATAATATTACTGGCTCTTTTGAATCGCTCTACTTTAAAAAGTAAAATAATATTTCTACCTTTTCATCTTCAAAAAATTTTGATTGGTTTGAAATGAACCTTTTGTACCATTGAGTTCCAAATATCACCTTTGATATTACCATCATACATTTTCTACTTTATCAGTTATACTGATAGATAAAGAAAATAACATTGATGCAAATGCAATTTGGCGTGCTATCATAATTTTGGAATTCGTTCCGTTTTACTTATCAGCAATTATGTAAAACTCACATGATACAATATTCGATAATCCATTATCAATAATAATGTTTACAAGCTTTTTGGCAGTAATGATTGTATTTCTAATAAAATGTATTTTTTATAGATGATGCACAAATTGGTCGCCCTATGCTTTGTGTTCGGAGTAGTGTTTGCTGGACCTACCCCAAAACTTCCCACAATTGACAATGATGTAAGTATCTCCTTTATTTAAGATACCACGTGTTTGGCTTGAAATACTGTATCTGCTGCTATGATTGTTAAATTATGTGAATACTAATGGTTTTCTTCTATTTGTAGGAACTAGACTATCCTCCCCACGACAATACCAACAGTTCGAATCAGCAGATATCTCGGACTCTCCCTGACGTGCCTGCCTTTTTGATCCTAGACGTCATCAACGCACTAGTCGGAAATAAGTTTGTAAGTGTCATATTTACTTTTAGCTTTAGTATGTTTTGTATTATCCTTTTACTCCCCGATTTCTACTGACCTAATATTTAGTCTTGATCCAAATGGTTCTCATGTGTGTTTATTCCGTTTCCTATTTTAATACTACCATTATTTTAGCCTAGCTCTTTTTCAAATTCGTAAAAATATATCTCATCTTTTACGAATTTGAGTCCCTCATCATCATAATCAGATTTTATGTTCACACCCTAATCATCATCTTTCAGTCCACAGCTCTGAGCGTCGGCGTCTTCGTCATCGAATGGCTGGTCTCCAACGCCATTATCATCGTAGTCGGTGCTGCCGCCGCGCTTGGTTTCTGCAAAATCACTGGCAAATGCAGCCTGAACTATGAGGAGTACGTGCCAGTGTCCCAGCTGAGGAGCTTTGTGACTCCTGAATATTTGGAGACTGCTGAGAACTTCTTCGTCAGTGCGATTGAGAAGTACGCCGAGAAGAAGGGGAAGGCGATACGGAATCGGTCGTCCGCGTACTAGTTTTAAGTTAGTTTAGCTGTACGATTTATTTATTTAATAAATTATTTATTTAAAATTATTTTCTCTTTTTAATTTAGTTGTTGTTGTACCTTATTCGAATCTTTTTGATTTAAAAAAAATTAAAGGTTTTCCATTTAAATTAAATTCTTTTGGTCTTACATTTTCAAGAAACCCAGTCATGAGCTAATAAATACGGTTTAAATATTGTAGGTAACTTACTGAGATAAAATATGGAATCGATTTAAAAATTAGTGAGTTTAGTGACAATATCTTTATTACACTAATATAATTTAAACATTCTAATCTGATTGTTAGGTCAAAGTTCCTTCCTTACCTTTCCTTCTTCAATACTCAACTAAATTAAAACCAAAGATTTTGATTTTAACACACGTAATGTGTATTTGAAATTACAATACGAAAGGATCATTAGGTATGTATACGAATGGATCGGTTTTTTGCGGGACACTGTAAACGGGATGTTTGTGAGAACAGTTATTTCAAAATAGGTTATATGTTAGGTATTTCTACTAAACAGGACTCTGCAAAAAACAGTTCCTGCAAAAAACGGAATGTCTCCGTGGGAACAAGTCTCTATAGGTGTATTTAAGTATAGTTAGGGCTTGTAGAGCTTCTTGGCTCTACATGAGATTTGATAATTTTTAGCATTTTTCATAGTGCGAGCCATTATGCTCACATCTTGCCATCATTTTACATGAAAATGTTTTTGGAATGCTCTTTCTCCATAGTTAAGTTCAATCGCACAGGGAGCCGTAAGTTCGCAAAGTTAATAGTCAATGTAATTATTATTAACTGTAATTTATATGTATAGGACCAGGGCTAAAACGAAGTGTTATTAAAGAAGTTATGATTTGGAATTATTGGTTAGAGTGATGTCAACTACACAGTTAATGTAACGTAAGGTTTTTCTATTATTTTCTGTATGATAAAGAAACCATGAGTTTATTAGTTTACGAAAGGAAAGGTGCACTTAATGCCAAGTAGCAATCTTTGACTCAAACTATCTAAACTTTGAAAACAATTTTGAGTAAATTAAAACAAATAATTTGCATTTTTGTAATATTATTTTGAAACTAGCGGCCGCCCGCGACTTCGTACGCGTGGATCCCGTTTTACCCCCTTCATCTATCTTACGCGGTTTAGATATTTTCATACAAATGTTTTTTTCCGCTAACTCCCGTTCCCGTGGGAATTTTGCAATATGCCAAATTTCAAGCGTCTAATTTAAGCGGTTTAGATTTTTCATACAAAAGGATTTTCCCGCTAATTCCCGTTCCCGTGGGAATTCCTAAGTACCTGACCAGGAGTATGAAGAATAATTGTACCAAGTTTAGTTAAAATCCGTCGAGTTTTTTTTTGTTTCTATAAGGAACATACAGACGGACAGACAGACAGACAGACAGACAAAAATTTTACTGATTGCTATTTTGACATCAGTATCGATCACTAATGACCCCCTGATAGTTATTTTGAAAATATATTTCATGTACAGAATTGACCTACAGATTTATTATAAGTATAGATTAGAAAGTTTAAAAAAAAATTAAAAATTTAAAAATTTATTTTATGAATTTTTATGAATTTTTAAAGTCATATTGTGTAATGTAAATAAATTAAAAAAAATCGACCAAGTGCGAGTCGGACTCGCGCACCGAGGTTTCCGTACAAACCTGTAGGTATATAACTTTGAATTTGTTACATCTTAAAGGTACTATAAACCTGAATATTTGATAAGAATTTAATACTTCTACGCGTTCATGAAGAAAGGAGTAGATAGTAACTTTAAAATGTTTAAAAATATTTAAAAAAAAAATGACTTACTAGATCTCGTTCAAACCAATTTTCGTTGGTACTTTTGATGGTAATGTACCTATATTATTATATTTTTTTTAGTTTTATAATTATCTTATTTTAGAAGTTAGAGACACTCATTTTACCACTTTGGAAGTGAACTGAAACTATTTCGAAAAAAATGATATTAGAAACGTCAATATCATTTTTGAAGACCTGTCCATAGATACTCCACACGTATTTCTTTGATTTTTGTGTTTTAGTTCTAAGTATGGAGACCCCCAAACTGTATTGATTTTTTTCTATTTTTATGTAAAAATCTTAATGCGGTTCACAGAATATACCTACATACTAAGTTTCAACAGTATAGCTCTTATAGTTTCGGAAAAAAGTGGCTGTGACATACGGACGGACAGATAGACAGACATGACGAATCTATATGGGTTCCGTTTTTTGCCATTTGGCTACGGAACCCTAAAAAAAGTAATTGTTCGCATTATTGAATTTACGCAGATTACTGTGTAAATTCAATGAGTACAAAGAAGTGTGATTAGTGGAATAAAAGATATAAAAATATTGTTCTTTAAAATTTATTTTTTGTTCAATAAATAAACATTCCAATTAATATTACATTATGTACAATCTTATAACTAACCTATTCTAAAAACTATCGCAATAAATCGTGTACTGGTCTTCAATAGTGGTCTCCATACTTCAACGCTCCAATACCCACATATTCTGCAGCATACGACAGATTGTCAAATTTTTCGGCGATATAACCAAAACCGCATTTGTCGGTCAACTTGCAGAAGCCAAACACGACTACTGCGCCAACTATGAGCGGGTAGCTGTGCTTGAATAGGAAGAGGGCTACATTCACAGCTAGAGCAGCCGCTGCCTGAAAACAAGAAATAAAAATAAATATCACAGTGCTTCAGAAAAGACAACTATACGAGAGAGAGCTTGTTGAATGGTACTTGTACTTGAGTAATAGAAATACTTAGTTATAAATATCGTAGAAGAAACTGTTAGTATTTTTTTTCAAATAGAAGTATATTTTATCTTATTGGGTTTGACGTCGTGATGACTGATTTCTCTCCCTTACAACTGTTTATACCATTTAGAAATCAAAATAAGTGGTTAGAGATTATAATAAACCATGGAGAATAGAAATCTTATGCCTGTTTTCACCATCAATCCCTAATTTTTAAGTGACCCCTATGGTAACATTTAACAGGAGTTTTGTTTTCATAGGGTCACTTAAAAATTAGGGATTGATGGTGAAAACGCGCATTAGACTATTAATAAATAAGGATACATACCAATTTGTAATCCACGACGGAACACAATGTAGACAGCAAGAACCACGCGGCCTTTAATGACTTCAAAATTATGACTCCAACCGATCTATAATAAAAATAACCATCAATGAAGATTCTCAGAGAGAAAATGATAATACATACATTGGCTAAAATTATTAAGTGTTTACTTACGGAGTTTCCAGTAGAAGTCTGCTCTCTTTTTCAAGTGGGATAATTTCCTGTAAAGAACAAGGTTTTTAGGTAGGTAATGTAATGTAGAAAACTTTGTGAAGTATTTTAGCTTAAAAGAAAGAATTGGTAAAGTTTTTTTTAAGTAATCCAACATGGAATCTTAAAAGCTGTATGCTACTATGATGCTACTCATAATATGCTTATAAAATTAACTTTCTTTGTTAACTTACATTATTAATGTTACTGCTTACTGAAGTAATCCCACGAGCTTTCGCCGAGGCGATCACAGCGAAGATTATGAAGAACCATATCTTCTGGACTGACATTTTCTGGAAAAAAAAACAAAAGATTAAGAATTTGTAATATTAAACAAAGTACGAACAACGACTTTAATATAAAAGAGAGTAAAAGAAAGAATGGAAGATAATCTTACCTTAGGTTATTTTACAAAGTTGCGAGTAAATAAAATAGTAATGTAGATAGTGACTCTAGGGAATATAGAGTGGATTTGATTTACTTTAGTCAAAAAGTTCCCTTAAATACGCAAGTTTTCGTAGGCTCATTGTTAATGATATATAATTTGAATTAATCTAAGTACCTATTTAACAATTAGATTTAAGGACCTCATTAATATACTTTAACATTTATAAATTAATGTCGTTACTCAATATTCGAGATTGTATTAGCATTCATCATTCATATTACGTGAATCATAATGTCTATTATTGTAGATTAAATTATATAAGTAATTAGTTTATGAATTTGAGAGTGTGATAAAATTATTGAATCGAATTCCATTCGGTTAGTGGTCTACCATGCTATTTTAAGGGTTGCTACATACATAGCCCAGCATTAATCGGTACAGCTGGCCGTAAAATACATCGAATATGTAAGTCGAATCGAATATTGTATATGTAGATGAGTGCTCGGAAAAAAGCCAGTGAAACTGAACTGTAATTAATTTATTTAGGTCCGCTTTGTCGTTCAAAAAATACCACCGAACTAACAATTAATACTCAATAGTTTATTGCTTCCATATTGTTTACAAAAGGTGTTATTGGTAAGGTAAGATACAATTATGAACCCTGTCGGGCACTACATTTTAGGAGAGAAAAAAAAATCCAGCCCGCTTACATAATGTGTAATAACCCTAACATAGAAAAAACTATTAATTAAAACTATCAATTAAAAGTTCCATGTTAAAATTATGAATTTTTGCTCCAATATGGATTCATTACAAAGTTTTAAACCTCAAGTTTGACAAGAACAACCTTTATATCAAATCTATCGATTGGTTTTTCAATAAAATACTCAGACCCAGTGTTGTGTGTGCTTGATATTCGTAGTTGAGTAGAAAGAGTAGTAGGTATGTGGCTAGCATTAGTTGTATTCCAAGATAGGCAATAACTAGTTACCTAGTGTTTGATTTACTACTAGGTAAACTAATTATCAAAATTAATTATTATCAAAGCTTATGCCACTTAGGATTTTATCGATAAAAATTAACGAATACTTCTAGTGGTAAAAATACAGAAATTAACAATCTGTAAATCGTAAAGGGTAGCGCCTTTTCTTACATAACTTTTCAATTCCTATCATTGGAGGTCCGAAAATATTTCTCATACAATTTGATACCATAATGATCATTCTTCATAAAAAATTTAAAACCTACATATTTAAAAACATAATCATTGATATTCATAATATCACTAATCATACACTTAGTTTTTACTAATATTTGTTTTCATATATTTTTCTATACTAATGATCGAAACTCATAATCATTCGAATAAATAACTATAATATTCATAAATGTGATGTATCCTAATATTTGTTTTCATAAATTTATTACTCATAAGTGTATTTATCCATATTATTGAAAATCATGATGTCTATATTCGTATTAAATCGTATTTTAACATTAAATTAATTTGAAATGGTCCAAAACAGGCAATATTTTGTGCCACAAAACTAACGTGACAGAAACGAATCGCTGCAAAACCGACTCCACGTAGTCTTGTCTGCCCTACCCCTAGAGTGTAATTTAAAAGCCGGAGGCGCGGAGGGAGGGCAGCCCTCGCCCGCTGTAACGAGGCTCAGGCGCCCGGGTGAGCTGGAGCGGCTGAGGCTGGTCGCCGAGGCGCCGAAGGCGCCGATGGCGATCCAAAAAGCCGAAGCTGCGGAAGCAAGCGTGGGTGCCTGAGCCTCGTTACGCAAGGGCGGAAGGGCTGCACATCCCGCAGCGCCGGAGACGAGGAGATACCAATGCATGCTGCATGCTTGCTTTCATGCTGCATGCTCTGCATGCTTATCTACTCTATTAAATTATATATGATTTTTTTAAAGATACGAGTATGTCTGTTATAAAGTAAATTATTCTGAACAACAACATTATGAGTTGAAGTATGTTCTTAGTAACAACATTATTAATTAAAACAATATGATCAATGAATGTTATGAAGAAAAAAGATCTGAAAATAAAAATTATGTATTTTAAATGGTTCTTGGTAGTAACAGTATTGATAAAAAAATTATGATTACTAACTGTTATGAGCTCCGATGGTAGTAATAAAAATGAAACCCGTTTCGCGTTGTCACGGCATCACGTGTGAACGGCTGAACCGATTTCGATAATTCTTTTTTTTAAATGTTTGTGGAAGTCCAAGGATGGTTCTTACGGAAAAAAATATTAAGAAAATCTCTACGCTAAGGCGGTACGAAGTTCGCCGGGTCAGCTATGTATGAATAAAAAAAGTATGAAAAATAAAATTATGAAGAAAGATTATTATGAACACAAATCGGTAGTAAGACAAAGAATAGGATTTAGAATTTTATGTGAGCCAATATAGAACCATCGTAAAGCGTCGATAAATCGTGTCAAATTGCGTATAGTTTTACTGAAAAATATGTAAATTACACACACACAGTAACAGTAAAAAGAAATTAATTTCGGTCTTCGGATACTATTCTCGTTGTCAATTCATATTAAAATCTACAAGCTTTTGCCCACAGCTTGACCCGCGTGAATTTTGTTACAGATCTACGTAATATCATAAGGATATTTTCGAACCCTGACTACAACCTAATACTGTAAAGTTTTATCAAAATCTACACGAACTATCGTTTTTATACCTCTAATATTAGTAGGATAGTAAGATAATGAAGGCTTTGAGAACAGTGCACAGGTATAATTACAGCTAATTTCTGCGTAGCTTCATGTGATAAGATTTCAGAATCTTATAGAAAACATTTTGTCGCGCACTTAATTTCTTCTTTCATCCTTTAAGTAATTTCCTCTTGTGAAGTCCAATCTAAGGCTGAGCTGCACCACCAAAACCTAACTTTGACCGTAACTATAACGATAACCGGTGGTTTTTGTATGGAGTTTGACAGATTTTTGACGTTTGTCAAAGTTAAAGTAAGATGGTGCAACCCAGCCTTAGTATTAAAAAACCTAACAGACAGCTAGAGTTACGGAGTTTAAAATGATTAATTCAGATAGTTTAGCATTAAGCAAGTATGGGTATTTCTCATGAAGTAATAAGATGAAGTATGTGATTTCATTAAAGTGATCTGTTGGAGATCCAAATGGTCGATAATAATTACAAAGGGTCTCTTTGTACAAAAATATCTGGTAGCTGTGATTTTGTGAAGTCAATGTGCATAAGCAGTAGGTATATTTATGTGCTTCACTTGTAGTATTGCTTAGGAAAGTATTACCTATACTGTTTTGTATTTTGAGTACTCTGGTGAGTCAGAGATACATTTTGTAACAACCACTTCATCTTACTAAGTTATATTTTGTGCTAAAGTGGAGAATTAATCTCTTTCCAATGAGCTATGTACGCATTGTACGCATATATTTACCTTGACGTTATTTAGACGTATCATTGGATGCACATAGTGATGAATGAGTGATTCATTATATGAGTAATAGAATGCAGTGCAGAACATAATCGTACCTATTATGTAGGTAGAACGATCACCCATCCCCTAATATTTTTTTTAATGTTGCCTAATTTAAAGAAAAAATATTGAGTTAAGTAGGAGTGCAAAGTAAAAGTTTTATTAAGATAGGTTTATAAGAATAAAAGAATCAAATATCGTTTAAACGTTTATTTTAATAAATTAAATATGGCTAACACTTGTATTTAACTATGTACATCAGTCGTCAAATAAATTAGTCTTAATCTAAAGGCATAACTGGTCTTTAAAGGCCTCCATACTTCAACGTTCCCAAATCCAAATGGTCAGAAGCATAAGCCAATGAGTCGGTTTTCTCATAGATATAATGTTTGTTACATAGACCAGTCACCTTACAGAATCCGAACATGAGGACTGCCCCTGCAATCAGAGGATAGCAGTTGCTAAAGAGGTAGAGAGCCAGATTCACAGCGAGCGCCAAAGCCGCCTGAAAGAAAAAACAAATTGTAAGCGAAAATTGCATATAATATTTCCAAATATTGCATATTTTATTACCAAATAAGTATTGAATTTATTTCCAAAAATTGCATTCATTTTTAAAAAGCTTATCAAAGATCTTGGTAAGTATTAAATTGCAATGACCGTGTTCGGTGACGACGTTTTATTTTCGAGTCTACAATATTATCACCAAGCAAAGCAACAGATAGAATTATAAGATAAGTGAAGACAAAAGGCATACTAACCAATTTAAAGTCGACCACTGAGCAGAATGTAGTTAGCAAAAACCATACAACTTTGAATGATTTGTAAATTAATTTTCCAATCAATCTGTAAAAGAAAAAGATTCATTAGGTCCTAATTATGAACAAAAAAAAAGATGACGACAAAAATCTATAAAATCAACAAAGATTTTTTTCAGTAAAATTGATTTACTTACGGTACTTCCAGCAAAACTCTGCTTTCTTTTTCAAGTGAGACAATATCCTGTAAACAAACGCAAATTTTATTTAGAATAATGAATACAACATTAATCTAGACTATACAAATAATAATAATTTTAACCATAAAACCAGAAAATAGTCCAGATCCAAAGCACCTAAGAAAAGTTCTACGAGTATAAGGATCGAATCAAAGATAAACATGCTTAACGCAGTTTATCGTACTACTGTGATTCTCATAACATCATAACACCCGAGGGTCACCGCTGCCGCTATTTCTAGCAATTGAATCTCACATTGTTTTTATACAGTTCGCCGACATAACAACAATGTTGGTTAGGGGTTACAGGGACGTTAGAATGTGAACTTACATTATTTTTTGTATCGTTGCCTTCTGCGATAATTCCTCGAGCATTTGCCATGGCGAATACAGCCAAAAGTGCCACGAACACTAGCTTCGACATTGTCTGGAAACAAAAGAATTTGATATAGAATTAGAAAACAACAAAACATTAGATAAAAAAGAAACTGGCACAAAAGAAAGTAAAAGAAATAAAACAAAAGAAAATAGAACCCCTTTTCGAAAAAGAAAAACACCATTACAATGATAGCAAATAAATAAAATTTACCTTGAGGTTGTTTTATCAGATTGCGTGACGTGCTGACACAAGAAAGTATATCGATGTGATTTATTGACGTTAAAATGTTCCTATAAATACTCCTGCCCTTAATAGGTCATCAGTAATGAGAATAATGTAATTTTGATAATTATAAGGTCATACAATTTAGGACATCATCAACATAGATTGTATCACTTATTAATTATTGTCGTTAATCAATAAGCGTCATTGCGTGCTGTAGTTTATGAAATTCGGTTTTTTTTTGTGAATTTGAAGAAATACCATCAAAATGTTGACATGGCCCTAATCTAGGATAAAGTATTGTGGCAGACAGAATAACTATCAAGTTTAGTTATCGGTAGATATCAACTATTTAAGCATTAAAAGATTAATGATGATGAATGATCAGATTAATTTAGGTGCCTTGGTGTTATATCCCAATGTTGGAATGAATGCTGATAATATCACAAATATTTGGCTTACTTTTCATTTTTATCTATAATCTCTTATTATTTTGACCCAGGAGCACTTACTCACGTGGCAGGAGTAAAGAGTGATGTAATACTCGTAAGAATCAATCACACCGAACATATTATTATTATCCTAGAACATCTCTAAGTTGATTTGTTCGGATTTCTACAGTTAATGATGAAAAAATAATTTTGTTTTATTCTAGTCTAGTAACTATTCAATTAAATGCTAATATTAGGTATTCAGCCTTTTTTGCCATTTCTATTCGTGCTGATTTGTAGGTACTGTTATCATCTAGATAGTTTAGTAGAGGATGCATCGTTTCTCAAGAGATGAATTTGTTGTGTTTATTCGGTGAAGTCACTGCATGTCGTGTCATTGAGCTGTGCGCATGAGTCATGACTCGTCTTCCTATATTAATCCTTGTTGTTGGCTGGCACATAAAGGTCTAACTTCACAACGAATTCTATATTTAGAATATCCTCCAATTTGCCTCCATGGTGTACGAGCATGGCTGTTATCAATGACGTCATTGTATAATGCTGTCGCAATTAGTTATGGAATCTGGGCGTGTTATTAATTACCACTTTGCAAAAAAGAGGGTATGTTTATTGAGCATATGACAGATCATTGTCACTGTCATAAGAAAGTACATTTTATTTAAAAAAAAATAAGTAGGTAACTTATAGTTACTTACTAGTACGTTAAATCTTTATTATACTTTCTTGAATATTCTATTTGTACAGATGTTATGTTAAATCGTAAATGTACTTCAAAATGATGTCATAGAGTGTGGCTTTTTCACTCTTATACTATTTCTCGAAATGTTTTTATTTTAGTCTTCATTGTAGTATTTCAAGAAAAAGTACCTAACCGGTTCATATTCATCAAAAAACAAAGTAAGTAGTCATACAAAGAAACTCAATGACAAGACCGATTCATTCTACAATGTTTAATTAGAATAGACCGACGTTTAAAATATTTGCAACATCTTCGCATTTTGTTATCACTCCATTTGCGTCGCCAATTCGCTATACGCTCATGCGGTCCGCAATGTATGACGAACTTCCATCCGGTCAATGTAACGAACATTCCACAGCACATCAGGCTTTACATATTTTGTTGCGAAATCGTTCTTATTACCAATAAATAAAATCCCTCAGTGTTCAGCTTTATGTGCCATCGTCCTTACGTACGGGCAAATGTGTCATTGCCGCCTTATCATATAGGTGACTGCATTTATATGTTTTGACTAACAATCTTGACGCCAGTTGTTGATTCGCTTTCACTTTGCCCGCCGCTCCGTTATCACGTTTATCAAACGTTGTACTTTAATTATAATCCGCTATCTGCTGGATTATCCCGTGGATTGGAACAGTTTTATGTGAAGTTGGTTGAAGATGGGCAACTCCAAGAGCAAAAAGATGAAGATCAGCCAGAGCGAAGGCCAGGATAATGTGGAGGATCGAGGCACGATAAATTCCTTGAAGACTGATATTGCTGAAACACCGATTAAGAAAGAAGAAGAAAATGTAACAGAACAAAAGGACAAAGACAATGACAATGCAAGCAGTGCATCTACTGTGGAAGTGCTAGACGATAAGTGAATCATTGTGCTCGTCGTTATAATTGTATCCTTAGTTCTGATAGAGGTTAATATTTAAAACGTGTACCAAAATAGTCTTAAGATTATGTTAATACGTAAGTACCAGTTATGTTCATGTCGAAATTGAGAAGTAGAGAGGGGAATAAGTGTGAATCTTTAAGATGTGATTTGTGATTCGTCTCAATAAATTATTTTGTATTCGTGTTTTTATTGATTTGTATTATTCTTCTGCTTTTAAATTCCATTTAAGTCGCAATAAATTAGTATTGAACAGGAAATATTGATCGATCCTAACCAAAAACAACGTTTAATTTCCTCGTTGGTTTCCTATATGGTCTCTAAATTGAAATAACAGAATCTAGGGTTAGAAATACCAAAATCTAGGGTTATATGTTTTTGTTTGGTAAAATATCTTAACTTCATAAAATGGACGAAGACAGTCATGACCTCAGGACAATTAATCAGTCGCTTTATTTCAATAGTAAATGTGGTGTACATAAACATTCTGTATTAAAATAGGTATGTTATACCTAACGAATCTAGGCTATAAAAATATTCTTTGAATAATGACATACTAAATACATATTCTGTCGTCACGTTCTATGACTGTACGAGTACAATACGAGGTAATGGTCGCTTATTAAATTTACTAATGAGATGATGTTGGTTGAATCATGCAATTACTTGGAATTGCTTGCAATTTGTCGGTTGTTCACTGTACTAATAAACCGATTGGAAATAACAACTTATAGAGTGTTCTCTTTGAACCATAATTATTGTGGACACAATCATTATCAACAGGTCATTCGATCCCCATTGCAGAAAAGCGACCTTCTAGTTCACCAGATGCAAATGGAGGATTTGATCTTTTATGGAAGTATGGTGCCCAGATAGGTTTGGGATTCCTATATAATGTACTTTGTACCCACACCCGTAAAATATAGGTTTAGTCCTTGAAGCAAAGTTATTTAATTCAACTCTTCCAACCGTTACTAGTCAACCACAAAATTGCTGCAAATACGCAGCTAATCAGAGTCAGTTTAATTAAAACTGGTAGTAATATTCGCGATACGCTTTGCTATAGGTACATATAATATGTAGAGGTTATCAGCATCTGATTAATATTGTTTCAACAACCGATTAAGATTTTCTGTATTACCTAGCCTAGCCAGAAGTTAGTAATAAAGCTTATTTTATAAATTGAGCTAGTAAAACTTTAATTTTTGTTAGGATCAGTTCAGTTCATTTTATTAGGATCATTTAATTCATGACCTCGAGGTTAAGGAGTGCGAGCTAAAGTACTCAAAACTTCCGTAATCTGTTTTGTACCTATGTTCTTGTGCTGCAAGAAGCTGTTGAATAAGAAGGAGCCATTCAAAATTAAAAGTTGCAAGTGTNACAAGTGTGCCTTATTGCTTAAACTAGAGTGTGCCCCGCGGTGTTACCCGCGGTAAAACGTAGCCAAATGATCCAGAGTGTCAGCTAACTCCATACCAAATTTTATTAAAATCACTCTAGCTTAGACGTGAAGAAGTAAGAAACATACACACTCACAAACTTTCGCCTTTATAATATTAGTGTGATGATCTCAAGAACTAGAGTGGTATTTCTTATTGGTTCATGTGTGACTTCTGTGTGAGGATACTGGAGGGAATTTAACGAAAATCACGTAAACATCATATAGGTTGACCTTGACTGAAACCGTATGTCATGCGATGATAGCATGATACCTACTAAATGCACGTTGTCAACGATGTTTATGGTGACATGCTATTTATAATTCGTAGTTACTGTTAATCAGATGGAAATTTTTATTCGATAAAGTCATAAAGGTTATAAAGCGTTTATTGCTCGGGAACTTTTTGAAAATACTCGTATAGGTATTTATTTATCGATTTTCAAAAAGTATCCGAGCTATAAACGCAATCATAGATAACTTTTGACTAATTGGCCTTGGTAAGGATAGGTGTCCTTAGTTCATGCTAAGATTTCGAATCAACAATCTTATGAAGAGAAATTACTTTAAGCTGAATTTTATTCTAAGATAATAGCTAAGTAACATTAGAATACCTCATACTTATATGAAGCATGCACCAAACAGTTATGTTTACTTATAAAATTGTGTGTAATCTTCTTCAGTCTGAAATTGCGCTAATTTTAAATTGCCGGTGTGCTTCTTGAATGTAAATATTATGGAGGTAGGGAGGTACCTCTATTTCAGTAAAGCTTGATGTCCTGTTAAAGATATGGCAGATCGCTTAGCTAGCACATTAATTATTTGCACTATTAGTAGAAAAAATACCTTTTTAGTTCGTTAAAATCTAAGACAACAGGCAAGTAATGTCTAGTTTCTTGAACTGCACATGAGATCCTGGAAATCGTGGGGTAACCACTGTGGCCACTAGACAATGTGTCATTTCGATTCGATAATAATATTCGATTCGATAAGTTCTATTATACTATATTGTAGTTACCAACTTTTGTGGACTTAGCTATATTATCACGGTCTCTACTTTTTCTAGAGCTTCATTTTGGGGCCAATTAAAGAATTTGTGGATCTTTAAATAGCAATAATTTCAGTTTTGAAGTATTCTACCTTTGGACGCGACCCTGGGAAATATGATTGCGATGTCACAGTGACTTGGAGTTCTAATACGACCCGCCCATCGTTACTATGGCCACCATAACCATAACAGCCCCATAATAATGCGCGTTGTTATAAATCTCATCACTCGCAGTCCTGCCGTGCTTGGTGAAAAACCCGCGAGTTTCAATTGTTAATTTTCCATTGCTAATTGATTTACTAGTTCAAAATCGTTTCGATATTGTTTTGATTGATATAAGTGATTCAGTTCATTCAAACTGGGCCAATGTATGGACAAAACGATCGCCGAGAAAGTTCAAGTTGCTAAGTGAGTCTGAAAATTGAGATGGATGAGACAAAGAAAACTTATTGTGTTATTTAGAGATTTTATTATACTTTAGTTTAAACTCGTATCTCGTACCTATTCTGTAAATTAATTATCATTTAAAGAGGAAAAGTACGTCTGCTAAAATACCTGCATAAAATAATTACTGAAAGTTCATTTGATTTTAAGTTTCTTTGTTCCCTTTGTTGTTTTATTAAATATTGTTTTGTACAAAATAAATTATTGATAATAATAGATTTATTAGTGAATTTGTAATAACTATGAATGATTGATCATTAAATTAAGTGGCAGTGGGCGGGGCATATAGCTCGGAGAGCTGATGGCCGCTGGGGCAGGAAAGTTCTTGAGTGCCGACCACGAGTCGGAAGACGTAGCGTGGGCAGGCCTCCCACTAGGTGGACCGACGATCTGGTGAAGGTCGCGGGAGGTGCCTGGATGCGAGCGGCACAGGACCGGTCTTTGTGGAAATCCTTGGGGGAGGCCTTTGTCCAGCAGTGGACGTCTTTCGGCTGAAACGAACGAACGAACGATCGATCATTAAAATTACTCGTGCGTGAAAAATATACCTTTTAGTAAATTATGTATAAAATACTTAAATACTTCAACACCCGTACCGCGGGTAAGAGACCTGGAGTCCTGAAATACAGGATTATCCTAGTTTAGGCTCCAGTTCACCTAAATAGCGCCAACAAATGTAATAATTAATTTGTAATTAACAAATTGTATTTGTTTTTGGTGAAAAAATTTAAAGTATTTTTATTTATTATTATTTTTTATTGCTATGTTGAGTGCGCGTTTTAACAATACAAACCTGTGTTTACCTTTGACCTCTACTCGCACTTACGAGTAATGTCACAGATTAGTTGGTGATTGACCTTGTTTAATTTATTACAATAAAAGGGCGTGTTGCGGTTATTTTTAACTAACTCCAAAAAGAAAGAAGTTCCGAAATTAGCCGTATGTTTTATTGTTTAGTGAATATTGTTCCCAATGTTATTGTATTTTCTAATAAATTACATTTTGAAAATTACTTTTTACTAGGTACTGATTGGCTATCACCGTATTAATAACTATATACAACTATATACCTACCAGATTATACTTCAGTAAACATGAAGTTTTTCGTCTGTCTCCTGTCGATAGTAGTTCTTATAAGTAATATAGGGTGAGTTCAATATTGATCACTGGTGTGGGTTTTGTGAAATGCATGAAAAACCTAATTAATTTCGCTACATTCACTGTGTGATATTTTAATAGTGGTGTTTAGCGAGATCTGTCTAGCGACGCCGGAGATTAAACGCCTGAACAATATTTTTTAGCAATGTTTACGTAAAGTAGCTTTAGCAGAACATAAGAAGTAGGATTTCGAATAGTCGTGACCTTTAGACGGCCGTGATCCAAAATAGGAGTCAAGGTCGCGCAGGGAGAACTTAGTCCTAAAACTTACAGTGACCATAAATTATGTGGATAAAGAACATAAGTCACGCAAATGGAATCGTATGGGACTTAACTCGTGGAGGGGATTGAAGACATATTCAAACAAATATACTCAACATCAAATAAACCGCACCTTCCGCGACGCGAACTTTAACGATTTTCTTCTGACACAATCATGGTGCCCCAACAATATTGGTGTTATTTGAAAGCCCAATAAATATCCTTAAAGAAAAACACATTTAATTTCTTAATAAATGATTAACATAAAATATACCATAAATGTGACTTGAAAAAATACCTCACTTTGGGCCCACCTATGGGATCAATTACACCAATTTTTATGGTTATAAAACCAAATAATGATCACACGTGTCCTCTTTAACAGATGGATAGCGATTAAAATCCCAATTTAACAGTTTTATAGCCATAAAATTTGGCTTTAGCGTAACTACCAATTTTTTGAAGAAGTGACTCTGGATCCTTCTAAAGACACATTTTTGGGGTAAAAACCTTTTCTTTAATGAAATAAAGGTTAGAACTAGGCTTTTAAATGGTGCCAATATTGGTGGGAAGTGGGGATGCATACGTTTGAAAATGCTTGTCGCGGGAGGTGCGATTTATTAATTTGATGTCGAGTGTATTATCAGAAAATGATCTGCATTATATTTTTAGTGAAACCTTCTAAAAGACTAAACCTGTTTTGTAATAAATTCTTGTTGATGGTATCTGAGGGTGACATTATTAATCATGTCAATAAAAACTGTTTGTAAACAATGGAGATATCGCAAATTGGTAAAATAAACGTGTCTTTAAAAACTAACCCACACTGCCTAGTGTTGAAGTGCACTCTAACCCATCCATTCCATCATCAGCTCAGGATTAAAGATCAATGTCTTCTTCCAGCAACGCTGTGGCCCGGGCGAAGAGCAGCAAGATGCCGACCCAGCCCATCAAGCTGTATTATCTGCCCCCCTCTCCCCCCTGCAGAGCGGTGATAATGACAGCCAGGGCCCTTGGGATAGAGCTGGAACTGTCTGTCACTAACTTGATGGAGGGCGAACATCTATCACCGGAGTACGTCAAGGTGGGTATCAGTAGCTCTTGTAAGTCTAGCTTGTAACCTAGAACTTTCTAATATGCATAAAAATAGTAAATTAATATATGGGTGATGGCTATTGAAGATTACTCATTATGAGTAAATCGATAGATTGTAAGGGTGGGTAGATTTGCTGTGTATAGAACTTCCTTAGGTGATGTGACTGGCATTGAAGATAATTATTTAGTGGAGTAGCTGTTTAAGGCACGTTACAACGGCAGGTGATACCTACTCGTAACATTTAAAATCTGTTATTTTGATTACAGATGAACCCACAACACACTATCCCAACAATGGATGACAGTGGATTTATTTTGTGGGAAAGGTAAGACACGATCCCTTGTTTGATCATAAAAGTGTGTGCAAATATGTAGTATTCAGAAGCGATGTTCACGAGGAAAACTAAGTACCTAACCAGCTATTACTGAGAAATAGTAAATAATATGTTATGCTATCATTTGGTGGCATAATTTACTAAGAAGTTGTGCGCACTGTAAGAAAACTATACTGATACCATCCGATTGATTTTAACTGTCTCTAGTATTTAATTCCTTTCCAGTCGTGCCATCATGACATACTTCGTGAACGCGTACGGGCGCGATGACGCACTCTACCCCAAAAACCCTCGTCTGAGAGCAGTGGTAGACCAGCGGCTCCAGTTCGACCTGTCCACACTCTCCATGAGATACAGCAACCTTTACGTAAGTTCCTTGCATTTGTTAAAAGGTTGTTTAGATTAGTAGTAGTCTGCGGTTCAAGGCCTAAACCCTGCTGGTGGCAAATGTTAATATGTACGATACAATGTCTCTAATTGAAGAACATGGTTACATTGTCTGAAAGCACAAGTCTTCTTTGACAAACTTGCCTGCGGGTAAAATTCATGAGTGATAGTTGGAACATTTTATTTATTACCAAATATGGAGTTAATTAGAGCGGGTGTCGTAAGAGGCGACTTAGGGACTACACATCAAACAGAGAATGGGCAGCAGCGCTCTCTGAAAAACATCAATCTTTTAAACTGCGATCTCCAACCCGCCTGCCTAGCGTGGAGATTATGGCAAAACCCTCCACTATAGTGGAGGAGGCTCATAGTCCAGCAGTGGACTGTAAAGGGCTGTTGGTGATGATGATGATGATGGAGTTAATTATTAAGTAATGAAGATCTGATAAAAAGATCTGGTGAAGGTCGTGGGAGGTGCCTGGATGCGAGCGGCGCAGGACTGGCTTTATGGAAATCCTTGGGGGAGGCCTTTGTCCAGCTGTGGACGTCTATTGGCTGAAACGAACGAACGAACAAAATAATAAACACACTTCCAGGCAGACCTAGCCCGATAAGAATTGTATAACACTAACAAGAACGTGATTCTCTTTGTTATTGAAATGGAGAGCTGATAAATTAAGTCTTAAGTTTATTTGTTTTAAATACTACAATCGATCAACGTGGAAAGCATTAGGGGAGGCCTATGTTCAGCAGTGGACGTCCTATGGCTGAAATGATGATGATGATGATGATGATGAAATGGTACTATTTTGTGTTTTCCAGGGTCCCATGATTTTTAAGGGTGTACCTATGGATGAAGAGAAAGCAATCAAACTGAACGAAGCTATCGATTGGCTGAACACCATGTTGGATGGCAAGGCTTTCGTCGCTGGAGACAACTTGACACTCGCTGATATATCCATGATTGTCACATTCACTAATTTGGAGGTGTGTATTGAACACTAAGGTGTTAAGGATAAATATTTCTTCTGCTCTTGTTTCTGTCACTCGGCTTTAAGCCACTTCATCATCCTAGTATCTATTTCTATTTGATAATCTAATTCGGCTAGCACTAACATCTCGTCAAGTGATTTTTACAATAATTGACATAAAATGATATAAAATCTAACGTGTCTTAGCGTGCGAGAATAGAAATAGTAGGTAACCTCTGAACACAACATGCCATGAACACGACACACCTGGTTAACTCATTTCTTATTATAAAGGCTTATTCGTAGTCAAACATTAGCTGTAAGGAATTATTATAGCCTTAAATAAAATAACCTTTGTGTAATTATATCAGCCAACATCCATTAAGAGGTGGTTTAGTTAGATCATACCCTGAAATAATGTACGAGCGTAAGAAGATGCCTGAAACAAAAGTGCCCTTGTTAAGTAGGTGCTAAAGTCTGTTTTCTGTGCTTACAGGCCTTCGAATACGACTTCAGCAAATACGAGAATGTGGTGAAATGGTTCGGGAACACGAAAAAAGCCCTAGCACCATACGGCTATGAAGAAATAGACGTTGCTGGTGCACAAATGCTGGCTCAGTTCCTGAAGAGCCATGCTAGTTAAGGATATAATTAAAATATGTAATGAATATTCTTTCTGTTAAATCATTTGGTCTAATAAATCGAATTATTATGAATTAAAGTTGTTTATGTTGTATCAAAATTGTGTTCATCATCAGGACATTTAGTCTCCACAGCAGGAGAACGAGCCTCTTTAATTCACCAGAGGCAAATGGAGGATTTGGTCTACACTCCCCACGCTGGCCGGACAGGTTGGGAAGGCAAAATTGCGTTACTTGTAGGACAGCAGTAGAAAATCGGAAGTAAGCAAATTGAAAACAAATTCCTTCATTCTCAGAGCAGGCAGGTCAGACGCGGGAAAAATCCTAAAAGGCTGTTAACGGTAGAACTGTTCAATAGAACTATTAAGAATGAAGGATTCGGATGTAATTACACACTTTCCAATTTACCTGCAATAAAATTCACTGCGATTTGTGCCTGTATGTATCGTATACCTGCCTAATTGAAACGTTAGTCACCTGCTTATTTAAGTTTAAATCCTGGCATAATAACACCTTTAGTTCACAGAAGTTAAACATAAACATTCATTGTTTTTCAAGTCGATGTCAAGTAACGAACACATTTAAATCATTAGTAAATGACTAAGTAGGTGTTAATGAGTGTTAAACTAATGACATACATCCGCAAGTGTTTAGTTACACGATAACTGGTCATTATATTCACTAGAAAGTGATTCTGGGTATCCATCGACTTAAACAGTGATGGTCAAAGACTGACAATGCGATAGGACAGTATTATGCTACAAAAATTAGCCTAATTTATTATTGTTCTTTCCATCTATCTACTCGTACTTCTTCGTCCATGTGGCAATACAACTCGTTGTTATGATCTATAAATCTGAATGTCAAGGAATATCAACCCTCTCAAGTTCAGAATTATTTTTCTTTTTTTTGGAATCTGGTTGATCCAAGCTTGTAAATGCTCGTAACCAAACTGGGAACAATTTAAGTTACTTCCCAGTTTTGTGTCTCATCTGAGAATCAAATCCAAGACCACCAGATTAAAAGGGTTCAACATTAATCGATAATTCGATTTTCAAGGTTATTGTTGTTTCTTGTCTTGTTTTTTTTCTTCTTCTTTCGTGTTGTTTTGTTATTTGTAATATTATTCTTGATTCGTACTGTAACCGAATTATACACACAACCCTGCGTTGCGCGCCCCTTGGAGAGACATCGAACTTTCACTGTTACTATAATTTACGCTTACATTATTTTTAGTTGGTGTCTTCTCCAAGGGATGCGCAATAAGCAAGGGCGTCCGCGGAAGACCAGCTTCGTGACTTGCCCTTTTGAGCATGTCACGATAAATGCTGAGCGGGTGCCTATTGGCACAGTTTTTTATCACCTCTTTGTTTTAATAGTCTACATAATATGTGTTTTTGTTGTATTTTTTTCTGTATTGTGTCTTTTTTTACTGTGTCAATAAACCAATAATTCTATTCTATTCTATTCTTGATCACTGAGGCTTTGAACTAACTGTAGCTGATGACGGTGACCAAAGAAATCAAGACATGGATGACTTGAAGATTATCCCAGTAAGACAAATACAGGTACGTTGTTGTCTTTAGCGATAAGATGGCACAAGCAACATTACCCTTAATAGTTTCGTTCAGTAACACGAGACAAATATGAGTAGATATGGGATTATGACCTGTAATGGTGTTAACGATTGACAAGTGAGCTACGTGAATATAGTAGTAAATCTTTTCATTGCTCATAAGGCATGAATGTAATGGAATTTTCTGAACCGACGATCTGGTGAAGGTTGCGAGAAGCACCTGGATATAGACAGCGCAGGACCGCTCGTTGTGGAAATCTTTATCAGGTGCGATTGTGGTCAAATACCTGCCTTGTTATGCATAAAAAAAATCTTTGGGGGAGAGGCCTTTGTCTATCAGTGAACGTTTAGCTGAAACAAACCAAACAGTTTCTTTATCATAATTTGAACATGTTTTGTAAGAGATGCACTGTTTATTTGGAAAAGTCTTGATCCAGACTGCGTCCAGTACTATTTAAATATTGTGTGCTCGTACTTACTTGTGTTAAACATAATACTTCAAACCTCAAACTTATTTACAGCATGTTCATTGGTGGTTGCGGCTAGTCGTAATCACTTAGGTATTCTATCGACTCATATTGCCTAATGTTGTTAGGCCATAGTGTGTTAAGGTAGAATGACTAAATAGAGTAAATTTCAAATAGATATTTATTTCAAGTAGATAATACATAACTTATTTTATAGGCCATTAATTGTAAGACAATAACGTAATTTCTAATGTCAAATTAGTAGTTAAATGAAAAGATTTTCTGAATCAATTAATATCGTTCGTTTCAGCCAAATGACGTCCACTGNTACGTGAGCTACGTGAATACAGTAGTAAATCTCTTCATTGCTCACAAGGCATAATTAAATGAGATATTGCTCCTATGGTAGGAGTGAAATGGAATTTTCTGAACCGACGATCTGGTGAAGGTCGCGAGAAGCACCTGGATTGACCCCAGGATATAGACAGCGCAGGACCGCTCGCTGTGGAAATTTTTAGGGGAGGCCTTTGTCTATCAGTGGTCGTTCTTTAGCTGATACAAACCAAACAGTTTCTTTTGTTTTGTAAGAGATGCACTGTTTATGTGGAAAAATCTTGATCCAGATTGCGTACAGTACTATTTTTAAATATTGTGTGCTCGTACTTACTTGTGCTAAACATAATACCACAGAATAATAATAAGTTGATAATACTTCAAACCTCAAACTTATTTACAGCATGTTCATTGGTGGTTGCGGCTAGTCGTACCTAATCACTTAGGTATTCTATCGACTCATATTGCCTAATGTTGTTAGGCCATAGTGTGTTAAGGTTGAATTACTAAATAGAGTAAAATATATTTCAAGTAGACAATACATAACTTATTTTATAGGCCATTAATTGTAAGACAATAACGTAATTTCTAATGTCAAATTAGTAGTTAAATGAAAAGATTTTCTGAATCAATTAATATATTACTCTGTAAATAATGTGGCTTGAACATAATACTTTAAAACTTTATTAAGACCATTCATAAAACTCTGGAGTAAATATTTTTACATATTAAAAAAAATAAGAACATTGCTCAGCTAATTAAGATAGAATAGAAGCCAGGATAGATTGATCTACTTTATTACCAAAGATCAATAAGATTAAGGCCGAGTTGCATCACCTTACTTTGACCGTAACTTTAACGGTAACCGGTGATTTTTGATTTTTGACGTTTGTTAAAGTAACATGATGCAACCCAGCCTAAGATTTTCCTGATGGATACCACCTACAGAAGGATATACGAGTATCTATCTACGTAGGTATGCATCCAATAATTTGATTCATCAAAGAGCTAATTGATAACAAAGGGAGATTATAAGGTGCCAGGAGCCACGTCCGGTCGCACGAGAACGTATGGCCATTGAATTGAGTGAGGCATTTCGATGCCACAACAATACGCGTAAGCGCGCGCGACCGCTCGCACCGACCGATACGTTTTCAAAACAAAATACCCATTCGATTGTTGCAATTTGAAAAATCTACCACAAAACGACCAAACAGACGGCAGAATTCACAAACAGTGCAACCGTGGACTCGAAACGTGCAGTGAATGTCGATTTAACAGTGATATTATCAAAGATGTAGTTGATGCTGTGAAGGTGTTCGAATTACGTTTGGATTGCACTTGAATTACGATGCGTGTGTTTGTAGGTATTTTTATTTTAATTAAAAAGTCCGTAAATATAAATTTTATAAGACGAAGATTCGTCTCACAAGACTTTGTTTGTTTAAGGTAAATGTTAATTAATGATAACAGTAACCTCAACCTATGACAGCACAGGTGTAATAAACATTGTATATTTTTTACGTTTCTTTAAATTAACAAAGTTATTTAAATAATTAAATCATCTACATATTAATTGTTTTTTGACACCTTTACGACAATTATTTAAACCATGAGTCACTGTGATAACTATATAAATTGGATCAGGATTCCTGCTTCATCCTTGTTGATCGCCCCTTTCGGAGTAGGTATATTTATAAAGGATTGGCATAACAACTCATTTCATTCGATAGGTAGATGAATTTAATAGTAACTTGACATTCGGCTCTTATGTAAATGGACTCAAGTCTAAATAGCAAGCAAAGTTCACAATAATATTATTCTCATTCATCAGGACCAATTTGTTTACGTTGAGCCCAAGTGAATAATGAGTATATTTAGAACTGACCTAATACACATTCATTCTGCATTCTGCCTTTATCCTATAGGCTAGTATTGTCAGAGGATGCAGCTATTATTTAATGACGCCAAGACTATTGTTAAATTGTGACCTCGTGACACCCGATCTCATGTATCATTCTTTAGTCTTATCAGAAGAGTATCGCGAATTATCAAAGATCTCTGTACAACATCCGGTCGTAAACCCGACTGTTGTAATCTCAGGTGGATAGTTGTACCTGTCACATGCATTGTTCCAGCAATTAACGTTTGTTGCAACGATCGCCGTGGTCACAATGGCCGTCCAGTTTCCAGGGAACCCAAACTCAGAAATGTCAGCAGACGAAAAAAGTTTAAACAGAGAAAACAAAACACTAGAACAGTCTGACGAAAGCGGGCACGAAGTAGAAACAGACCTAGAAGATAAGGACAAAAAGTATTTAGATTACGCAATGAAAACCATTCTAGATCCTAATTCGATAATAATACAAAAGAACGATGAAATTGAAGGTTTCAAAATTAAATTAGAACAAATGGACACAGAAAATATAACGCTAGAAGCTTTCATGGAAGATATGGACAAGCTAAGTTTAGATATTTGCAAAACTTCACAACAAGCGCTATGGTCTTACGTCACTGACATCAATAATGAGGGAAAGAAGAATAGAATGGTTTGTAATCTCTTTTATTATCACAAATAGTCAATCATAGTATTCTGCTTGGTATTCAAAAGTTGTTGTAACTTTTTCCAGGTTCGTATAGCTGCCGAAGAAGACGAAATAAAGAAGCAATATTGGAATATATTGAAGAAGCAATATTTGAATGATGATCAGATGCCCAATGATAAGTTAAAACGGAAGTTACGTATTATCAAAGAGCGCGGAACGAACGTTCAGATGCCCCAAAGCAAGGTTATTGATCCGATATAATATTACTATAGAAAATTTTTACGAATTCTGATTGCAGACTATAGAATTTCCATAACTGAATATCATATTATTCAAATTAAGCATTTCATCAGTCCCATAATATTTAAATTAATTCTTAAAATGTTTTTTCTACAGCAAAGGGAAGAAATAGATACAATGCAGCGAATATGGAGTCGAGTAACCGTGTGTGCATACAACGTAAGTTGCGTATCAGAAGATTCGGTGCGGACTATGAGTGGTAAGTTTGTCGTAATTATGTAGGTTCCATTATTTTTTCCTGAATTTTTGGCCAAATCATTAAAACTAATTAGACTGAGCGGCATAGTCATAGTTTATCATTAGAAAAGTTTCTGATGTAAAGTTTCATAACTTAAATTGTACGTATAGTACCTATGGACTTTACTTCGGTCTTGATTCTAAAATAATCTCAGTTCCAATCCTTTTGTTTTCAGATGTTATCGCAGTATTCAAAACTAGTAACGACACAAAAGAACTAGCTTACTATTGGAAGGCGTACCGCGATACGACAGGCAAGAAAATCAGGCCGATATTCAAAGATTATGTGACGCGAATGAACAGAGTAGCCGAATCTGAGAATTTCACCGATGCAGGAGACATGTGGCGTTATGCATTTGAAGACGACCACTTTGTAGAAACAGTGGATAGAATTTGGAAAGAAATAAAACCTCTTTACGATCTGATACATGATTATGTGCGAGCTAAATTAACAAAGTATTACAAAGAAGACCTACAGAAGAATGATAATTTGATACCGGCTCATATTTTAGGTAAATGCTGTATTATTACTATACAAAGATGTTGTTTTAAGTAACTTTGTTGCAATAAAAAAGAGATGTGTCATATGATAATAATAGGAGTAAATGATGATAATTACATTATTAATTATAAAACATTCGAACATTTATATGTAAATGAGTGTTGCCATGCCGTTCTTGGTAAATACAAACTGGTTCTTTCGCGTGCAATTTGTGATGATTATAGATGGAATAATGTAAAGCATTGATATTATAATTACGTAAAGCAGAAAGCATAATCTTTATTCTTAATAATTTGTGTTTGTAAAGGTACACATAATGCACTATCATGTTTTGTCACACTCGGCTCTTGATGCTAATGCCTAGTTGCAGTTTGATAGCAATGTTTTACTTAGCGAAAAGTTTTCTGTAATGTTTCTGGTTTTCAAACGGAACCAAATGATTCTATAACATAACCTTTTATACACAATTTCAGGTAACCTCTGGGCTCAAGAATGGCAAGCTATTTACCCAAAAGTAGCAATTTACCCTGAATTTGTGAAACCTAATCTGAAGAATGAGACTATTCATTCTAAAGATCTGTTCAATGCTGTCGACGAGTTTCACCAGTCTCTTGGGTTCGAGAGTGCCAAGGATTCCTATCAGGATATAAAGGAAACAATGGCTACTGCCAACTGCCTACCATCAAGTCATGACATGTGTGATGGTGTAAATTACAAGTGAGTTTTTATTAATTAGGGGGCGTCCATTAATTACGTGAGACGTTTAGGGGGGTGAGGGGGTCAAGAAAAACTTCACTAAATCTCACGTAGGGGAGAGTCTCGACAAATATCACGTAATGTGTTTTCACGGTTGAAAAATTGCAAAAATTGTCTCACGTAATTAATGGACGCCCCCTAATAGTGTTAATAAGATTAGACTTGGAAAAGTTGTTCTTATTAGCAAATGTTATCAGTATGTATCTAGGTACTCACGGCACAAATGCATATTATTATAGCTTACTCAATCACTTCGGAACAGCCTATCTGGCTAGTGCTGAGAAGAAGTGGCAGAAGAAATTCAGTCACCTTTGATGTTTTAAGAATCGTTTTATAATAAACACTGGACATAAACTACACATGAAGCAATAAAGATATTATGATTATGATTATTACTAAGCATAATTCGGAGCCATCTAAAGAGATTGACTCCAAAAAGGAGATAATCCTGAAAATTATGTTCTTATCATTTTCAGGATAAAGTGGTGCGGCGAAAAAGTAACTGACGTAGTGGTGGGACTATCACGAGCTGCAAGGCTGTTGGGACACGTGCAGTACTTCAAACACTATCGTAACTTGCCTCCGCTTTATAGAGATGGCCCCAATCCTGGTAATTAGATACTTTTATTAATACTTTATGGCATACTACATCGTTTATACATTATACAGTTTGCAACAGTATACAGGGTGGAATTTTGTAATGCCACCTGGAGGGAAAGTACCTACTCTTTATTCTGTAGATAGAAAACTTTACTCAAAGAAAATATTTATTAATTTTTGAAAAGAAATGTAACTGCATTCAAAGATTTACAAAAAATTGCTTGCCATACCCAGGAATTGAACCAACTAAAAATCTGTTAAAAATTACACCCTGTATTTTTTATTTTCATTGCATCGATCGTTGGGGTTAAGTATAAAGATGATATCTCCTCAAACTTGATAAATCAAATGAAAGGAAAACCATGAATTCTTACATTATTTTAATTATTTACAGAAAATTATGGTTGTGAATTTTCGAAAAATTTTCGGAAATCTTTGAATGCAAATAAAGGAATGTTTTCTTTGAGTAAAATTTTTTATCTACAGTATTAAGAGTTCTTTCCCTCCAGGTGGCATTACAAAATTCCACCCTGTATAGTGCAGGTAAAAATGTACGGCGCTCCATAAATGATTCACACACACTTCTTTGTGCTTCTGCGTTGTCGCTTACTATACTTTAAAATAATGTGTCTATGGTATACCTACCTAGGTCTTATTAAATATGCTTACGCCTTACATATTTTATGTAGTTACCTTAGTTCAACAAGTTTTGCTTTATTCGTGTAATTCGTATAACAACCACTAATTTGTATTAATATTTATTTCCAGCTTTCCACGATGCCATATCTGACATCGTAGCTGTTCAGCTAACCTCACCAGCGCATCTGAAGAGTCTGGACCTGGGAAGAGTTGATACAGGTCCAGAAGTGACTCTGAACCATCTGCTCTGGGTGGCTTTGGAGAAGTTCCCACTGATGGCCTACGCGTACGTGCTGGACAAGTGGCGGTGGGACGTTTTTGGGAACAGCAGCTTGGAAAACTGGAATCAGCATTGGTGGGACTTAAGGTTAGGATAACAAGAAATAATAGATCCATCTTAGAAACTAAATATCTCATCTTGTAATTAAAATTTGGTTCAGGCCTAAACACGAACTGACAACTAAGTCGACACTGCAACTGCACAGTTACAACTGCAATTTGTACAAATGAGATACAGCGTCATTTAATTAGTTATTTAAACTTAGCAGCAGTGTCTTCTAAGGCTGAGTTGCACCACCTAACTTTAACGGTAACTATGACGATAACCGGTGCTTTTTGTATGGAGTTTGACAGCTTTTTGACGTTTGTCAAAGTTAAAGTAAGATGGTGCAAATTACCCTAAGTACTAGCAAGCCATAGTTTCTCACGGTCTATATTCACCAATAATAAGTTTAACCTTTGCTTATCAATACCGTTAATGAAGTGTTACTAAAAATACATCCGATCGCAAAAAGCATCAGAAAAAATATTTTTTTCCTTCAAAGTCCCAAAATAGGAAAATTTGTCGCTAGATTAGTCGATTGTCTCCGTGATCTTTGCCTTGAACTATGATTTCAAGCAATCATGAGGTACAGGCCTTGCAGATAGGCAATATCCTGCTTATCGTAGAATCGTGGATGCAATGCGACTGGTTATATTAATTGTCAGTGAATGCCTGCAAAAGATATATGCTCGTATTCACAAAAACATAGCGTTGAATAGAGCTCTATGATTGGTTCGTGTGTCACCCTGTGCGTCCACGCGCACTGTGAGACCTCATAGTAATTTACAAAATACGGGCGATAATGTGGCAACATCTTGAATGAATAAAAAATATCATGCTTAGTACAGTCCTCTCAACTTAAGCTGAGAATTGCATTTGTGTGAGTGCACACCGATAGTTTAGAGTGGCAATCGGCTTGAAGCGCGGCGCGTCCCGCGCATGGTTTATTATAGCAAGCGGCCTGAAGCGCGGCGCGTCCGCCACGCACCGCTTCCTTGTCGCTCACATACTTCACTTCACCCCCGGTACTGGTAGCAGATACGTGTAATTTTATGAAATTGTTTTCCAAATATTAGTGAAATGACTCCTACTGTAAGTGAATTTCCTGTACGAAATCCATTAAGCAGCCAAGTGAAAGACATTTTATGCAAATTGAATACGTATTTTAAAGGTGTGAACGAAAAGTTTTTAGTCTGTTTTTATTTTGTAATTTTATAAAGTTTGTCTTTTTGTTGTATTTTGTAAGGATGGCTGGACGCCCTCTCTATAAACGGTGCTCGCAGAATATCAGCGTCGAGGTACTTCGTGCCTTGGCATATGCTGAGCGAGGACCTGTTTTTATTTATTTATTTATTTAAAAGGATGTGTCAAGACGTGTCGTTACATCGGCCCAATTGGTAGCAAGTGTTTTATAGACTTCCTTTTAATAAAATATTAACTTTATTTGTATGTGTTTTACTAACGGTACTTTTGGCGATCACTCACACAAATGCAATTCTCAGCTTAAGTTGATAGGACTGTAACCGAGGGAAAAACATCTGACGATCGTGCGGAGTTGCATTGCGCGTCATTCAATTAATTCATTTAAGTACCTACATTATATCTGTAAATTAAATATCATTTACACGTATTGGGCCTGAATAACATTTGTCAATACGATCACTGTCCACAAAAGTTTCGCCATTTACCGGTATCTATTCATAACATAACAAACAAGACAAACATAAATGCAATGATCATAATTATAGACGTAATAGCGTATTATATCCTCGCAATGATGTCAACAATCTTGACTTGACCATTATGTCAAATAAATTACTTAAATACATATATTTACTGGTAGAAAAATATTCTGATGACTGCAGTGATCAGCATATTTGGCGTCGTCTTTTATACCCTGTTTTAAGTTCATGCAACTAAATATAAAGCTGAAGTAATTTACTCGTAGTAATGTCAGCGGTCAAGATCTTTGGTCACGACACTACTGCGGTTAGCGGTAACTTCAAGGACCAACCAACACATTTTGATTGAATCACATAAAAAACCTCCTAAATTCTGCAAAACAAGCGCGTTACTTTTTATTTCCACATATTATAAATATCTCTGTTTTGCTCAAGGTCAGCTGGTAGAGAATGACGTATGGCATTAAGCTCGCCTTTTTGTACAGAACATTGTTGTGTGTGCAATAAAGTCTTTAAATAAATAAATAAAATAAATAAATATTGACTGTCTGGCCAGTGCGTGAGGAGTGTAGACCGAATCCTCCTTTTGAATTTGTGCTTTAAAAAGGGTCGCGTTCCAGCAGTGAAGACTGCTGGAGCTGTGACCTGCCGGGCTAAGATGCTTCCATAATAAAATCTTACTGATGATTAGAGAAATTGGATGAAAAAAGTATGGACTTATCGATTTATGTCAAAACTAGCTTTCCGCCCGCGGCTTCGCCCGCGTTAAATTTTGTCTGTTACAGAAAAACTTTATCGCGCGCGTCCCTGTTTCAAAAACCGGGATAAACACTATCCTATGTTCTTTCCCGGGACTCAAAATATCTCTATGCCAAATTTCATCAAAATAGGTTGAGAGGTTTAAACGGGAAAGCGTAACAGACAGACAGAGCGCATCCTAGGCCTACAAATGAAGATGATGATGATGATAATTGACTATTCATTCATTGCTTCTTTTTTCTAGAATCAAAGAGACTGGAGTGTCACCGCCAGTACCACGGAACGAGAGCGATCTAGATCCTGCAGCTAAATACCACGTAGTTTCCCACGTCCAATACATTACGTAAGTTTTAATGAACTGAATTGTTTAGTTTGGAATATTTCTTGGGTACGAACCATGTACAGAGCGCAGGTAAGGATGTTGTAAGACATTCTAGAATTTTATCAAATTTAAAAGATCACGGGAAGCACCTGGATGCACGCAGTGCAGGACCGGTACTTGTGGAAATCTTTAGGGGCCTATGGATGAGCAATGGTCGTCTTTTGGAGAAACGATCGAAAATGTTTTAGAAGTTCTTACTTCTAGTTATTACGTAGCTTTATTAAGCTACGAAAAAATTCGTGGAAATGTTTTGAGAACATGGCCAAATTGGTGTGTAGCTCGTTAGAGAATCTAGAGTCTAAGTAGTTGTCTATTTAAGGAACTTATTTATGATAGTGGTTTTAATAGCTATACTGCGACTAGCACGTTACGCAAGTTGTTTCAAATGGGAGTTATCAACGGTACTTTGGCACGACGATTTGTTAAGCGTTAACCAGTAAAGCAAACCACAGGATTTTGTAGACAAGCTTAACACTATGGCATCTTGTGGTTGTAACAGCTGCAGTGTTGCAATAAGATTTGTAGTCTGATGTGCTGTCTTTAAATCAGTGATAAAATGTCTTACTAACAAAATATGAAGAGGTTCACTCTAATAACTATTAAAACCGCTGATAGTATAACGATTATAATAATTCATCTTATAATTAATCCCACTTACATAAGTAAATTGATTGGAAGTATGGATCTATAAAGGTTGAAGTTTAAATTATTTCTAGTTATAGAATACGTTGTCGGCCTTAGAGTGAAGAGGTCGTTTGCTTTTAAGATCATCTACAACCTTTTTTGCATATGTGTAATTACTTCCTAGATCGTTTGCAACTTTGCATTCTGCAATTCTTAATACTTCATGTACAATGCACAATTTAACCTACATAATTTGCAACACAAAATACCTATGTATACCTATTCAGATCCCTTAGGAGTTGAATTATGCAAAATCCCGGTGAGCATTTACGTTCTAAAAGGAACCCCTATGCAAACATTTGGGACTCCTAGCACTTGTAGTTTCTGAGATTTAGTGATGAGTGAGTGAGTCAGTCAAACAGGAACGTTTCGTTTTTATAGATACCTATAGATTGAAACACCCAGGTACAGCTCTGTGGGCTTAGTGCAAGTTTACATTGAACGTCGTACCACAGAATAATAAAAAGTACTACGTCGTACTTAGCGCTAGCTAGCAAGATAGAGTGCGTTAACAAATCTATGAAGAAGATTTTAGGTCTTGAAGTTGAGAGTATCAGCTTGAGCTAGTATTAACAATCTATTACTGAATAACTTTTTTTTTATGTGACAGGAGGCAAACGAGCAAACTTCCTATACTTAGATGGTAGATTGTGATTTCGCTACTTCATAAATAGTTAAGATAGGGAAAAGGGTCATGTGATTACAAAAAGACATACCTAAATCTTTTTAAGGATAAGTCAGCTTAAAAAATGAATTGCAAAAACACGTTTTTTTACATTTTCTGATGACACCATAACATAAATCACTTGTTAAAAACTAAGTTCCTAGGAATAGTACTTCCTGTGACAAACAAGTGTTTTTCTGTATAACATCACTGATGCAATAAATGCACTTGATTTACATTGTTATGTCTATTATCTACAAAGGCCACTTCAAGACTCCATCTTTCGGTTTGCAGTTACGTAATCTGCGGTTACAGTCATCTTTGTTTTGGTTTGGTTATTGCATCCATTCTTCTAAAGGTCAGGGTCTCTATTATATTTGAAGATGACCATTGTTTTTATCCTGGGCTGGTCAAATCCCAACCGATAACCACCAGGGTATATGAGTTCTTGAGTCAAATCCCAACTGTCGATAATCACCAGGGTAAATGAGATCTCGAGCAGAGATCGAGATTCGGCAAGCTTAGTGTAGGACGCCCTCCAGCTATATGGAGTGATAACTTGCAGAAAGTCGCTGGCAGATGCTAGATTTATGCAATAATTTGAATAAAAGGTATAATGGCGCTAATTGGGGAAAGCCTATATCATGCAGTGGATAACGAAACAATGTAAGACAAAATTGTAACTAGAATAATCTTAAAATTATGATGAGTTCATAATTAGGAAAATTTAGTTTTAGTGTACCTACTTAGATATAGATTCTAGACTGACCCGGACCTATAAAATGAATGGGGGAATCACATTTTTCTTACCATTGTTAACCATTTATCCGGTAGCATCTTGCGAATCACGATTTGTTCCCACCATATTACATTAGTAGCCAAAATAATGAGTATAATAGGTACAAGGTGACGCCAAAAAATACCTTCTACATTTTCCTTATTTGTTTACGCGTATTTTGTAAAAGACCTTCTCACATTATTGTTTTTACGACTTCTAAATTATTTAAATCTCGTTGAGCATTTGGATCTATTAAATAAGATGATGGTCCATAAAGTATACCAATTAACTAAGAATAACACTTTTTACAGTAGTACTATTGGAGTGTTTACTAACATTTGTAGTAATTATATTTTTGCAACCACATTAAATGCAAGTCAAAGGTCAATACGTGTGCTATTGACGTCTCGCTTTGAAAGGTCAACATTAAGCTACGAGATATTTTCTACCTCTAAATAAAGCTGAACGTATTTAACTATGTTTTCCTCAATAATACGATTAATCGGGTCTTAAAAATCGAACTACCAATGGCAAAACTTAAATCCTTAACACAATTGGATGCTTTTTAAAGGCTGTTTCGTGAATAGCAGTATCAATGTTAGCAAATACTTTGGAAAGTAATTATAACAACTTTTAGTTAAATTTTAATTCACCAATAATTCTATAATATTAAACATCTAATAGTGTTGTAAAGAGATACTTTCCCCCTACACTCATTTGTTTGTATTTTCTATTTTAAAACGTGTTCCACAGGTACTTGGTGTCTCACGTCCTCGAGTTCCAAATCTTGATGTCCCTGTGCAGACGTGCCAACCACACCGGGCCTTTGCACGAGTGCTCGATATATGGCGTCAAGGAAGCAGGAAAACTGCTGAGGTAACCTTCCGGGGCCATCTGGTCACTTAGAATCCACTCGGAGAATATTGTAGTCGTAAATTTCGTGTCAAAGTTCGCCAATGTGCACCAGGAGAGATTTAAATAATTTAATATGTTGTTGGTAACCATGGTCAATGGTCATGCTTCACCAGTAGTTCCTGCTAAGTTGATTTTGATACCTAGTTTAATTCGATTATAAGTGTTTAGGTACCTTACCTTGTAAGATACAGTTCTAATATCAAATCTTCTATTTTCCATCAGCTAGTTTACAGTCAACTCCACAACATTATAGGCTTGATTTTGACCGTAATTTATGACAGTAAGTGATTGCATTTACGTGTCTATTAACTTAATCTTACTAATAAGGATTTAACACAGCAATTGATTATGGAGAGAAGATTTATTACACAAACGGAGAAACATAATTATCATAAATGTCTATATTCTTATAAAATAACGAGACGTTACCCAGTCAAAGGTGATTCTACATTCATGAATATTTATTTTAATGCTGTATTTGTTTACAGTGATGGTATGTCGCTGGGAGCTAGTGAAGATTGGCGAACCGTACTGAAGGTGATGACGGGTGATACAGAACTATCATCAGCTGGTATCCTAGAGTACTTTTCAGCACTTCGAGATTTCCTGAAGGAAGAAAATAAAAATCTTCTACTAGCAGAAGTTGAAGATATGGACCAAAGTGCACCGATAATTGTAGGAGCAGTAGTTGTGATATTGACGATAATTATTATAGTAATTTATTGTGTAAGGAAACATAATGTAGGCGGTAAGGTTCTATCAGTATGCGGTTTGAGTAAAAACGGTTCACTGGATATTGTAACAAACGAAACACCTCAAGGCAAATGTAACGAAGTAGAAGGGATAAGCGAAGAAAAAGTGTGAATGTTTATTAAAAGTGAAATGACTGTGCAACTTGCTGAAACTAGAGCTTGGTGTATTAATCTAAAAGTTGTGAGACATTTAGAATCACACCATTATGTTAAATCGTTAAAACTTTTTGAAATAATTCACTGTACAAGGTACTAAACCTTAAATGACGAGTAAAGGTTGTATTAAAAAATGGTTGTTAATAAAATTATTCTTTATAACCTTGACCGTTATGAGAGAACGTCTGTTAAAGGTATGCGTACATTGTCTTCAATGTAAATAAGTCTTTACCCTCACGTATGATTTTGATTTTCGTAAATTACTTTTTATTTAAACCTTAATCTGTTACTAAATTAGACGACATTTTAAGCTTACAAAATGGACATATTATAGATATGAGGTTTAGTTTCATAGTTTTCAAATTCATCTGTAATGTAAGCCTTAGTTGGCAATATAGCGGAAAAATGCAATTCCTAACATATGGAAGTAGTGAAAGTTACAATCAAAATAATGTCCAAAGATTATTCTATAATAGCAGTGAATTCTCAAGTCTTAACTCTTTACGAGGCGTTATATCGTTACCTACTTAAAATTTTCCTTTTTTGCGTTGTAAAATTTCCATTATCTTAAGTCATGAATTATAGTTTAGCTATAATATTTAATTATTGGAAGCATTTAAAAACCAAAATATTGTTATTTTTATNTTTTTTCTATGGTGATTTTCAAGAATTGTGAATATAAGTTATGACAAAACGTAGATTTTAAACGTTTTTTTTTTCTCTAAGTTAAATGAGAACGATAAAGATAATATTGTATGAATGTAAGAGTTTAAGTCGAATATTATTTTGAGATTGGATTCCAATTTATTTAATGATATTCAAAACAATTCAGTTTTGATGTGTAACGTAATCATGAAATTTGAATAAAATCGATATGCGTTTGATGGAATATGCCTTTTATTGGTTTGTTGGGAAATACCTACCTATAAAATATTTATGTTAAACATAAATCTTGGTACTTTAGACATTTGAAAATATTTCGAAATTTACTATTGCAAATCTAGATACTTAACTTTTAAAATAGATACCTATTCACCTAATGATTCGAACCATTACAACAACAATGATAGGTACTAGATAAAATTATTACATTATTATACCGATGGTTACCTAATTGAAATAATTGCCGTAGTAAACCATTATTATGAGAGCAACAAAGAGATTGCCTATTTCTATAATTTCTATACAAATAAGAATAATAACATTAAAATAGTAGGTATACACTATGATCGTTAATTATTATGGCGAGGATTGAAATGATTGGGTATTGCCCAATTTAAGATGGTGTTTAGACTTAATAGAGTCGTGTAAAATGCAGTTAATTTATTTTATTTATTGCCACACTTAAACCCCGCTTCCAATCTATGCTAATATTATAAGGCTGAAGAGTTTGTTTATTTGCTTGAACGCGATAATCTCAGCAATTACTGAACCGATTTGAAAAAATATGTGTTGGATATCCCATTTATATAACATCACTCTTCAGCCATAGGGCGGAGCAGTAACAAAAATGTTGCAAAACCGGGAAATATTTTTCCAACTGTTTTCACGCGTCACGGGCACAGCTAGTTTGTCGTAATAGTGCAAAAAATATACACAATATTAATAAAACATTAACAACAATGGAATCCTTTATTACTCTTATGAAATTACAACTTGCGAATTGCGTAAAACGTGGTAATTGTATCAGATCTTTGTTTTAATGAGGGACTGATTAATGTAAAAGATATTGACAAAGAAAAGGGAAAATCCAGTAAATATTTTTTTGGTTCTTTTCCGATCAAATCAATGTACCTATTATCTTAGGACCATGACAACTTGTTATATCTTAGCACCATAATATGTAAAAGCTATTCCTTTCTTTTTCTACATTAATAATAATAATATTATAAATAAGAGATTTGATTATGTATATTTTTGTATTGAATAGGCTTCGAAACTACTGGACAGACGTGCAAAATTCTTTTGCGTTTAGAAGCTTCTATTATTTTTACAGAGCATAAGGCGGCACAAAATCTTTGGGTCAGTTAGTAATAATTATTTTTGATAATATCGATTATCAACATTACAATATTATTAACGTATTTCGTTGATACACTTGGTAGGATTGCTTAATATTTGCATACATTTTTGACATACGCTCGCTACCAATCACCGTGAGATGTGCAATGTATTGGTCAACACTATATTGCTTGTATAACTTGCCAATTTGTATGACAAATATCGTATAACAAGGATAACGTTTCTGTAGGAAGTAATAAAAGACAAATCAACCTGTCTAGGCTGCTAATCAGACTACGGTAACTTAAGAACCCTTATCCTAGAATGTAGGTCATTGTTGTTAATAACCTAATACGCATACGTTTGTTAGGATCCTTACACATAAGTGTTGTGTTGGAAAATTTATATAATCTTATTTTTATAAAACGTCAATGTAGATTTTTGTAGAGACTAATTTCAAGAGACAAAACTCGTATCAATCCTAAGAATATTCAATCCTTTTTACGCAAAATCATCATCATCGGGTAATTCAGTGTCCTCTGCAGGAACATGAATCTCCAATTTAACTGAGGCAAATAGAGAATTTGGCCTACACTCCCCGCTCTGGCCAAACGGATTGGGAGTCTTGATACTCGCATATTTCTCCCTTGGTCGCCTTTTACCGCAACAACGGAAGAGTGGTCTTACTCACTCTATCGAAATTACATGATTGCACTTTTTTATGCATAACAAGGCAGGTATTTGACTACAGTCGCACCTGGTGTTAAGTGGGATACAGTCTAGGATGGTAAATATTTGCCCTGTAAGTGCCTATTCATACTTGCATTGAAAAAGCCATTGAAATATTTCAAAAATCAAACACATCAAGCTCTCACGTTTGCTTGAGTTAGTAGAGTTTGAATCCAGTCCCGAGCTTCATTTATAATACGAGCCGTATTAAAAGGTGCATAGAGTTGCCTTTGTGCAACAAACATTTATCGGCTGAGAAGAAGCGCCGCAACAAACTCAGTCACCAGTCACCACTATTACTAAGTCTGTAGGTACCTATCATAATATTAATAAATTAGATAGAAATCTAAATCCTTGGTTACAGACTTGATCTACGACACGATGACTTGCAAAAAATATTGTAGAGTTTTAAAAGTTAGGTACTGTGCGAGTCAAACAAAAACCACTACAGCTTATAAACCGCAAATGTTTTTATGTTAATAACACATACATACATATAGTTTAAACAGCGAAATCACTAAGGTCATTCTAATTACGCTTTGGAGAAATTCAAAGTGAGACTTCACGACTCTATGTTTTCATAAAGTTGAACCAATACTTAACCGTGCATTCTAATTCATTTTTCCAGAAAGTCTTTATTTTTATTCTTGAAACCTTATTACTAAGATATTGGACGAATAATAAACTAATCTGGCAAGAAAGTAGTATACAAGTTTTGTACAGTCTGGTCAGCGAAAAAGAGACCAAAAAGTTGATAACATAACTTTATTTCAATTGTAACAAAGACGTTTTGCGAACTTTTTGGCTACTTTGAGTGTCCCGAACTATTTGACGCTGACTGTACCTATAAAATCACTAAGGAATAGCTTAGTACTTATGTCAATTGATTATTAGTGGTATGCAGTCAATTGCAATAACATTTGATTCTGGTGGACATGTTTGGCAAAAACATGCCGCAATCAAAAGTACCTAGACACAATTTGCTTTGATGTCACTATTTCTAAGTGAATACACAGCCTAATCAAATAGCCCATTCGGGTATCGATAGGGAAATTAAATATTGATTAATTTCAAGTCCAACTTCCTACATGACAATGCAAGTTGAGACAAAAACGATAGTTGTTTTTATTTGACCATAAATCAAAAAGTTAGAATAGGTATAGTAAAAGGTGCAGCTTTTTTATTAATNTGCAGCTTTTTTTATTAATTTTGCAAAACTTCAAAAGAAGGGGAGGCTGAAAAAGTCATCTATAAAAAAATTCGCCCTCTCTCTCGAACCATTTCTCGAAGTACTTCAGAGTAACTAATATTGCCCAAATAATGTTATTGTTATCACAGCCAGTAAGCAAATTAAAAGAACATTTATCTTCAGTAGCCTTTACAGACGTATTGACTGGGACTAGATGGACATCCGTTACTTGTCGAAATGGTTAAGAGTGTAAGCCGGTGCGAACTAACCGCAATCACCTAACCGCTTGGCACGAACGCGCGCGTATCCACTCCTGCGCATAGCGCGGCCGTTTGAATATCGAACGCTCGATTCGAAACAAAATAGAATCGATTTAAAGTGGATTAATGCAAGTGTAGTGAGTGATGACCTGTAGGTTGTGAAAAGTTCTTAATAGGAATAGTTGGTAAGTTTTTATGGAAAGAGCTTTTATGGAATTTTCCGATTTGTAAACAGATGTTTGGAAAGAAATGCTAACTGGAACTTTTTCGTTTTATTTACACAACAGAAACACATTTTATTAAATAAAAAATATAACCATTACCTGTAAATGAAACTAGTTCTAAAATAAATAAAATTATCAATTATTACTTGTACGAGTAGGTACCTACACTTTTGCAGTTTTAAGTGTGAAAAATATAACTCAAAATGAAAGAAAACTTCACTCAGTCAATATTTTTTGATAAACTATTCTGAGTTTACTCAGTTATAAAAAGTTATAATTAGTTACTATTTGTATATTTTTTTATATAACTTGTGTAAAATAGGACCAAAATAATTGATAAATAATGAAACAAAAAATCTTTACTTAATCTTCAAAAGAATTCGGATAAAAACATTGCGTAATGTAATCCCGATGCAATTCAAAATTAAAACAAACGCAACGCAAGAATTTCAAACAACCGCAGCGCAAACGAAGCTAAGTATGCAAATTGGTTAAACCGAGAAGTGAAAGCCACACCGTGAACCTAACACAAACATCGCTTATTCAATGTTTCATAATCGACGACGCTTAGAAATTATTGATTATAAATTAAAATATTGGCGACATAATATGAATCCTTTAATCTATCCGGCATACACGATCCTTTTACTTTTATGCAATAATTTTAACCGGCAGATAGTGACAGAGACTATTACGGCACCTTACAGTATTTATTTACCAATTTTTTGTATCGAGGCGAATTAGGCAAAAATATTATGTGAAATGGAAAAACTTAATGTTATGCCTATTTCGGAACTTGAAGATTTCTCATGTAAAAGCTTTGTGGTGGCAACTTTAATGAGGAAAAAAATCTTTTAATAATACAAAAAGTTTGATGATTGATATGCAAAAATCAAAAATATTTTATTCAATTTTTACCAATAATGGCACTTATGAACGTCAAAATACAGTAAAAAAAGGTAGCCCTTAAGGGGCAGGAAGGATATTATTATTTATTTTGCAAAGTTTCTTCACCTTCTAAATAATAAACGAATCGCCTAATACATGCGTTACGGAAATTAATTAATGCAAAGATAAAATAAATTCAACCATAATGTAGGTTATCTTTCTTATTTGTAAACTTTGATTTACTTTAGCAATCGATACACTGTCATGATCCCTGTCATATTTACTTAGGTAGATTATATTTTTTTCTACTTATTTAGTACCAAAACTGATAAGTAATTAATCATTTGCATTATACTAAATAGTAAAACAAGTACATATTCATTACTCATATTAGCAATAATACAAACATAAATATAAGGTCGCATTTTTATACCAGCTGTATAATGTTTTTCTTGCAGAAAGAGAATCAGAACTGAATATGATTCACCAAAACAAAATTTGGGTGAAACAAATATTGCATTTATCAAATTAATGTAAAACAGTAACTTTAATACAATGACATTTATGTCAAATGTACAAAAATAAAGGAATGTTTTCTTTCAGTAAAATTTTCTATCTAGAGTATTAAGAGTATTTTCCCTTCAGTTGGCATTACAAAATTCCACCTTGTATAATCCGCCTTTATTTACAATTTTAGTCTTGACTAGGATGCGTTCAAGCTTCGAGTCTAATAACCAGCCTTGACACGCGGTATTTAGAGCTCAAAATAACCTGTTTCATTCTATATAAGTTTGCAATACGGAACCCCAAAATGTAACTGGAAAGTCTGCAAATCAATTACGAGTACTTCCTGATACTTACAAGCATAGGACCTAATTATTTCTTACTCGATAGTTATTTGAAAATAGAATTGAAATGTCACAATTAATTGTTTAGGTACGATAACCTCAAAAAACATAAGCACAATCTTCTGTTTCAGTGATATATTCAGACACACCATAAAGTTTATGATCGAGAAAATGATAACCACAAATGGTCATTTAACGATAAGACCATGGCAAGTGGTTAAGATGTGCAGTGAACATAGTTTAAAAACTACGAATAAAATAAATCCATTTTTAAAATAACCAAGTCTCTTAAATACTGGATAAAAATGACATACTGAAATATTTACGTATCACATACTATAATAAATATTTAATTTAGGCAACTAGGCAATACCTAAACTGGATGTGACTTGGCAATTGAACTATAAATGTACGACTTAGTAATTTGCTACCGACATTTAAACGAATTAAAACTCGAAGTGATGCTATTATGGTCTAAAAATAAGTCAAATTGTCTTCCTGATTCACATGAGCTGACATTTAAGATACCTTACTTGCCTACATTCTTATTTTTTCGATGAGGAAAAAAGTTTCAGGCTGACATACTAGTATGGTATTAAGAGCGATACAGAATTACAGACTGCAATGACTGCAATGTATGTCGCATTACGAGTATATTTTTTTGCATTGCATATAATTTATTCTAGAGTGTCTCAACTGTGACGACATAGTAAGCCAATATCGCTTTACTTAAGGCAAATATTTTGCACCAATAGTCAAATATTATTGTGTAAATCTCTATATCAGCCTTTAGGGGGTTCCACTTCGAACATATCCTCTTCAACCCTCCACCGACTTCTGTCCCTGACCACTTGCATCCAGTTTACTCCAGCCTGCTGCCGAATGTCGTCTGTCCACCGCGGCACCGTTTAGGCGGTCTTCCCCTGCCGCGGGTGTTGTCGCGGGGTCTCCACTCCAGGGTCTTTCTGGCCCACCGATCCTGGTTCATCCGTGCAATTTGCCCTGCCCATCTCCATTGACGGCTCTCAATCTCTTCCACCACGTCGCTGACCCCTGTCTTTTTTCTGATCCACTCGTTTCTTCCCCCATTGTGTAAATAGCACTCATATGTATATTCGCGTACTTATTTCAAATTGGAAGTATCGTCTTAATCGTCGTAATTGGCTAATAAATGAAGTCTGTACAATGTAAACACTGCAAGTCTTATAAGACCGAATCTTCTGTTTGAACTCGTATGACCGTGTCATGCATCTCTGGCGAGAGCCAAAGGATTCGGATTTAAAGCTGTACGTATCTATACGTATTTTGATTGACATTTTGATAAGATACTTTTTTGTGAAACTTTGTGTCACTGTTATCGAAATAGAGCTTTATTTTTGAAGCGCTACAATTGCAATTCGCATGCGGCATCAAACAAACCGTACGATTATGAATTTCAATATGACTTGTGTCATTTAGAATGCGTATTGAAATTCCAATCCGTCTTTCAAAAATACGTGGACATTTTTTTTTGCATGTTAACTGAGGCCAAAGTTAAATCATTTGACCGTTAAGATGAATGTGGTACGAAAGCCGAAAAGAATAGCATTGAGTAAACTATTCATTTATATTTACACATAATACCTACCTAATTTTAATTCTGCTGAGTATTTGAGTGCAATATCAGGTAGTACTCAGATAACGTCTAAGTAGACGTTTATAAGTATAAAATAACAACTTTCTAAAGTCATGTACCTTATAAAGCTAAAATATGTTTTAGCCAATACTTTAAGAACTGTGTATGTCATAATGTCAATTTAATATCCGTATTACTTTAAATCTGTGTTTTTCTGCTGTTTACACACGGTAGGTAATTCCCTTTGGTATTTTGGGTTTTACTTAATTATTACTTGCCGAATCTATTTATGAACAATGAGTGTTATCTGCTCGTAAAATTTGGTCAACATTACATAGGGGAGAGTTCGGTATATTGTACCGCCGGGTAAATTGTACCACCCTCATATTTCGTGAAGTATTTATTGAATGTCTGTAATTGCAACACTCNAATTGACGACGCCGTTTGTAAAATGCTGAATCATACAATTTGCCTGCGACATGTCCACCGTTTAGAGGGTCTTCCCCTGACACGGGTGTTGTTGCGGGGTCTCCACTCCCGGGTCTTTCTGGCCCAGCGATCTTGGTTCATCCGTGCAATGTGCCCTGCCCATCTCCATTTATGGCTCTCAATCTCTTCCACCGCGTCGCTGACCCCTGTCTTTTTTCTGATCCACTCGTTTCTTCCCCTATTGTGTAAATAGCACTAATATGTATATTCGCGTACTTATTTCAAATTGGATGTATCGTCTTATGATTTAAGTAATTGGCTAATAAATTAAGTCTGTACAATGTAAACACTGCAAGTCTTATAAGACCGAACCATCGGTTTGAACTCGTATGACCGTGTCATGCATCTCTGGCGAGAGCCAAAGGACTTTATAGCTGTACGTATTACTAAACGTATTTTGATTGACATTTTGATAAGATACTTTTTTGTGAAACTTTGTGGCACTGTTATCGAAATAGAGCTTTATTTTTAAAACGCTACAATTGCAATTCGCATGCGGCATCGAACAAACCTTACGTATATTATGAATTTCAATATGACTTGTGTCATTTAGAATGAGTATTGAAATTCCAATCCGTCTTTAAAAAATCCGTGGATTTTCAACCGACTTCAAAAAAGGAGGAGGTTATCAATTCGACCCGTATGTTTTTTTTTTTCTATGTTTGTTACGCGATAACTCCGCCAATTATGAACCGATTTGAACAAATCTTTTTTCGGCGTATAGGTAATACCTCAAGGGTGGTCCCATTTAAATTTAATAATAGAAAAAACAACCCCCAAGGGTGGAAAATTGGGGATGAACATTTTTATACGCAATATCTCCGCCGATTATTAATCAATTTGAACGATTATTTTTTTGTTGAATAGGTATTATCAAAAGGGTGGTTTCATGCGAATTTGAAGAAAATATTTCACCCCCAAGGGTGGAAAATTGGGGTTGAACTTTTTTATACGCAATATTTTTAATTTTTAGTTTTTTTTTGTGTTCACGCATTTGAAGTCGGTTTTATTTTTTTTTAAAGTTAATTTTAACTGAGGCCAAAGTTAAACCATTCGACCGATAAGATGAATGTGGTACGAAAGTCGAAGAGATAGCAGAATAAATGCTGAATTTCATTGATCAAACTATGTGTTACACAACACATAATACCTAATTTTAACTCTGCTGAGTATTTGAGTGCAATCAGGATTCAGGTAGTACCTACTCAGATAACGTCTACTTACAAAATAACAACTTTCTAAAGTCATGCACCTTATAAAGCTAAAATATGTTTTAGCCAATTCTTTAAGAACTGTGTATGTCATAATGTCTACCCTGATGAAACATAGTAAAATCATACCATTATTTAAAGCAGGAGACAAAAGTGACCCATCCAACTTTAGACCTATATCGATACTACCTGCGCTCAGTAAAATATTTGAAAAAATTATTTTCAANGGGTAATTCCAGGATACATGCCCCAGTGGGATAGGTGCCGCGATTTTAAGTTCACTATGTTACAACCAACTTAGCCCAAAGTTATTGTACGTATAATAGAAAGGTACCTCAACGTACCACTTTGAGCCCCGCAAACCATCAAAGAGTGGGTTCGTTTAGCCAGTGAGAGCAAAAATCTTCCGCGGCCAGACCTTATCGAGCGTCGAAATAATATTGGTAAGTATCTTATAATGGATAATTTTTTTGTCAGGTGTAAAATGAAGCAGATTTTTATATAATTTGATAGACTATCTTATGAATTATACGGGATAGCTATGTTTAATTCGATTTTTAGTGTTATTATATTTTTTATTAAAAAAGGCACCTATCCTATGCTAAAAGGATAGTTGCCTAATTTTTTTTGGGTATAGATGCCCTTAGGGCCATGTCCCATGCGCCTAGGGGCATCTATCCTAACCTGCTCTTTTTGTCACAGGTAGCAAGTAAGAAGAAAAAAAGAATGTAGTACGGTTAACCTTAGGAAAGTAATAAATAAGGTGCCCTTCTGATCGAATAACCTTTTTACCCGACTGCGCTAGAAGGAGGGTTATGTTATTCGGGTGGATGTATGTATTATTTTTAATAAAAAAAATATTAAATTTCATTTTTAATTAAAAGTCTTAAGTAATACTTGGCTTGTTTGATTACAAAATGCATTTTTGATCCTTAGAATTCAAAAACTGTATTAATGAGTCATCTATCCCTGCATCAGGCATCTATCCTTTGAAGAAATCATACAGTGAGTCTTCTATCCCCCACATTAGGCGTCTATCCCACTTTTAAGAGGTCAATTAAAATGGTATTTACTCAGAATCGGTATAACTTAAACTAAAATGATTATGGTAATATCATAGACGAAAGACCAAAGTTTACAGATACTAAGATCAAATTGTTGATAAAAACTTACTGACTGAGTTATAGAACTGTTTCAAAAAGTGGGGCATCTATCCTGGACTTACCCTACAAAAAATATGTTGATTAATACCTATGAAATAGTAAGTTGAATAATTTCTCTTTAATTATATACCATGAACATTAGCAATAACAAAAGAAAACTATGTGTAAAATAGGATTGAAAAAAACTGGTCCAAATTACCGGACTCTCCCTTATTAAGTATTCATAAACTTCTTCACAAACAAACCTGCGAAAACTTTGGCTATTTAGTTTTCTGATGCCGGTAAATAGTACTTACTAACTAGGAGTCAAGTACAAAACTGCAGCGTTTATTGCCTGTTGGTATTTTTTGGGAAAAATGTGTATTTGTTATTTGCTAGAGAATTGGTATATAACCCAGAATGATATTGGTAATGGTACTAGCTGAGTGTTTTCAGCAGGATATTAGAAAAGCGACAGCAACAAAAAATGTAACGTCAATATTTTTAGTTATAAGCCATTGAAATTAAGGTGCGCTGTTCTGAGGTCCCTTACAGCGGCTGCAAATACCTAAATGTTTTTATTTGTTAGTTTTTAAATTTGCAACTGTCCACTTTGTGTGTCGTGGCAGCCTTTAATTAAGACAACACTTAGGTAGTTCTAAGCCCTTTAGTTATAGTAATTCCATGTATGCGTGTTTGTCTTGTTGGTTGTCCTAATAAATAAAATAAATAAAAATCAATCAAGATTCATTTACGTTTTCTGTTTTGGATCAAAAAGATTAACAGAATCTACATGTATAATATCTCTTCACTAACACACATTAATTTATCGTTTATTTTATTTTTCCACTTCTTCATCCCACCACCATTACCGATACTATTGTCATGTTGTTTAACATGTATTTTCCGCGTTTGATGTCTTTTAACGCATTGCTTTTTGTGGTGATTTCCTAAAAAGATCATTGAATCGTGTGTGCGCAAAAAATCCGCAACTTTTTTCATGCATGTCATCACTACATAATTTTTAGGGTCTCTTTATCAGTTTTGAGAGCATGGAACCCTAATAAAATCTCTCAAGAGTGTCATTGTGTTGGTTTGACGGAACTTTACAGCTAGTTTTTCGAAATCTAATAGTTTTTGAGACACATAAATAAATATTTTTTTTTCCTCTCACACATAACATCAATTACATTTATATTTACATTTAGGTGTATATTAATTTTGAATGAATTAATTCTTAATTATGTTACCTTGTGTGTGAGAGACTGGAGCCTGAGATAGGATTCCGTAGAAACCAGTATTACAGGTCTCCAGAGCTCCCACCTCCAAGAAAATTAGTGACCTACATGAAAATTAATGACATACACACATATTGTGTTTTAGTTGTCAAAAGAAGATTGTCCAAATACAATTTTTAGATAGCGAGAGGTTTTGAGGAAAGTGAAGTAACTCAAAAGCATAACTTAGTACATTTTCACAAATAGGTACATATTACATTTTCTAAGATACAACAACAAATTGTGATGTGAAAATGTACGGAACATTCCGCACACAGGATTTCTCGTAGCTGGCCGGATTTTCAGTTCTAATAGTACCTACTTGTTATATTGTCACTTTATGCCGAAAAAAGCTACACAATAACACGTATGATAAGTTACATTTTTAGCAAAAGTAATGTAGGGTCATGTTATTTGTTCGCGTCCACCACCCAAATTCATGTCTAAACGTCAAATTAGTCTTTAAATATAGAGGAAAATAACCATATTGACAAACTACCAAAACAGGAAGCCTTCTGAGGAAGCTTGGATTCATAACAGGTGACAATCCTAAGTATTTTCCACCGTTTTTAAAGAGTGATCCATCGTTTGGTTGCGAATAGGTGACACGACCCTATCAAACTAACTATCAAACTTAAAATCAAGGAGCGTTCATAGCGCCATCATAAATGATGTATGTCTTTAACGTCCATCCATATTAAATACAGTCCAGATACCAATTTAATTGCAGCTTAAGTGTATTGTGATAAGGGTCAAAATAAGTATTTATACGGCCTTGCGAATACCATCATTCCTTTGTTGCCCAACTTCACATGCTCATCCGATAATTGCATCCATTGTGTCCTGTAAGGCTTTATTACTCACTAGCTTGTAGTTAGCGCATTGTTCTATGGGTTGGCAGTCAGTTAAAACAGTTGTTGATATAATGAGAGGTTTATAATTAATTTTTGCATGACGTTGGATAAAGAACATACACGCGTAATGTTTGCTTGAAACGTTTCATGCTGCAGAAATATTTTTTAATGTTAAGCTCTTTAGTGTCACTCTGACCTTTTTAGGGTTCCGTATTTACTCTACGACTTCATTTCAGCTAGAAAAATAAAATTAAATGCCAAAATTAATCTCTAACTGTTAATAAATTAGGTTTCATTTAACATGTCTTACAAACAGAATACCTGCAATTATTACCGTCAAATTACCTTCTACCTATGTACTTCCACTTCTTTGAAGTACTTACAAAAAAGTTCTATTCACAGTACTACTTAGTTTCGTCACGATTTCGAATAAGTTTAAATTAAAATCTTAAATCGAATAACAACTATCAGAAAGAGGTATAAGTTTCCTCTTAAAAACCCCATGTACTTTGTACTAACACTTCGAACTTTGTACTTTGATTCGATTCCCAATCACATCAATTAAGACATAAAAATTTTCGTCTGCATTTAAGATCTTTACAAGAGGTAGTCTCTACAACTTGTCTATTTTATAAATTGAAAACTGTTGGCTGACTGTACAGCCGATAGACGTCCACTGCTGGACAAAGTCTTCCCCCAAGATTAGGGCTTAGATATTCTTTCTTGATTTAGTAAAGTGGTCGGTAAACACCATAATATATTAAGCAGAAAAGTCGAAAAACAAAATCTTCTTTCAGAAATCAAAATTTTGGTATTCAATTAAATTCAATTCTTTATTGCTATTCCAGACTTATGTATTAAATTTGGTTATTTTACGAGTAATTAAATTATTGAACATGTTACTGCAACAACATGCAACTCTATTACATGAGGAATATTGCGCCTCAGGAGTAAACATAATATTGATGATACGGAGATGCTAATTCGTGAGACATAATTTTTTAATCCTGATTGTACTGACACGGAAAAACTAATTGGCTGTTGCACAAAAAAGTCTCAGTTTAACAACGTACAAAATAGTCAATCATTTTAGTTTGAGCCATTGCATGTACCTATATTCTTTCTACGGCAGGTCGCTACCAACCGTGCGATGTGGAAGTCATTGACTTTGGCTGAAATGATGACGATGATAATGATATTCTTTCTTCGATGTTGATTAATTTGATGTTGTTGTTAGCACTGCAAAAAAGGGGCTATTTACATGTCTCCATAAGTTTAGAGTCCTATTAGCACTTTGAGAGATAATAATATGGTTGTATGGCAAGTGTTAAAGAGAAGACCCTAAAACAAGCTGTGATCGACATTAATTTTATTCTTATAGCCCATTTTTAATGTCATCTTTACTTTACATTTTTTTTCATTTTTACTATATGGATTTCTAGCGGTCGCCCGCGACTTCGTAGTTGTCGATCCCGTTTTACCTCCTTAAGGGTTGAATTTTGCAAAATCCCGTCTTAGCGAGCACCTACGTTCTAAAAGGAAGCTCTTAAATTTGAGACTCCTAGCACTTGTAGTTTCTGAGATTTTGTGATGAGTGAGTCAGTGACCTTTCGCTTTTATATTCGTAGAGATACAGATGTTTGAAGGTAGTGAGGTTTTAAGGGTTTTAATTAAGATGAGTGGCTGAATCTAACGCCAGAAGTAGCGTATGCGCTGGCTGTGTAATTCACGGTATCAAACTGCAGAAGAATGAATGAGTTGTTTCGTTTGTATCCTATTAAAATAACCATGTCATGTTTACAAACTCTCACCTGCTACCTGTTGTTCCAGTGTTTGGATACATTTTGCTGAAAATGTTTTCAAAACAGCCACCCTTTGTCTCCTCAGTTACGAAGAAAGAATGGACACGTGATAAGACAAAATTTCAATTTGGTTCTTTAATACAATCTCTAGCAACATTTACACTTAAAATACAGGGGATGACTTTTAAATCGTTGGCATCCTTTTAAACTAAGACTCTACTCATGGTATGTTCCCTGATTATAAAACTTTGATGAGTTAAAATTTCAAAAATTAAAGTCTACTACAGACGATAGAACATCAAACTTAACTCTGTGGCATCTTATTTCGATGTAGTAGGTGTTATTCTGCAACAAAAAATTTATAGTTTGACGTGCTGTTAACTGTACAATCGTTTTAAACTTCTTTTAAGAGCATGCCAACGATTTCAATGTCAGCCTGTATACTCGTCCCCAATAGACATAGAGTTATTAATTATTACATTTTATTGAATCTAAGCTATGTGCGGATATAAAACCATGTTTAATAGGACTTCTCTCAGACTGTAAAATAGCTTTAGGCTGAAAAATTACTGAAAAACGTGATACTTTACTAAATTTTCTGGCAAATGACGTCTTACACCGAGACCATTCACCTGTAAATACCTACCTTTATCTAATAGTTCCAGAAATAGAAATTTCAAGAACGAAATTGTATCTTGTATCTTTACATTACAGTCATACCAGTGATCCCGGTAGGTGATCACCTATATGCAGGTCTAATGAATTAACGCTATAAACGTACCTATTACTAATAGATTAATTAAGAATTAAGATCTGGTCCTTAATTTTTTATAGCGTATCATCAAGTCTGGTGTAATAACCATTAAAATAATTTGCCTACAACATTTATCTGCATAATCTTGGCTTGCAATTTTTATAGATATTTGTGACAAGGCCACCCTAAGATTATGATTGTTACTTACAAGTGAATGGTTTTTGTAACCATTCGTCGGTTAGGCTAAGCTTTTTTCAATGTCAAAAGTTTAATGTAATTTGATTTCGGTTAAAATAAAAAGTAACATAAAAACTCAAGTAGCTTTGTCTGCAATATAAAATTACTACTTAATTGGCTCTTATTAACAAAAACTAGCACAGCTTGAATCAAATCACTCAATTCATCTTAAAAGTCAATGTTTGAAAGAGTTATATAGGGATAAAAATATACCTAACCATCAGTTTTGTAAACGGATGTGTATGACATCTTTAACTGGTCATAAAAACAAACACTGTTCATAAAAACTAAATTATTGTTTTCCTTAGTGATTGCCAAAATATGTATGAATAAAGCTTGGTGTGTGGGAAATTTTCATATTCGTCATTTAAGTATGACATGCTCTGCATGGTTAGATGATTTTTCAATTGTCATGATGCTTTTAAACTTCATAAAGTGGTTCTAAAGTGACACAGGTTTTTGTGAAAATCGCGTAACCCTGGAAAAATAATATCATTTCCTCTAATCATAGGGAAAATTACACCTTAATTTTAAATTATTACAAATGATTACCATTCACCATGAAAAACTGACAAAGAGTACCGAGAATTTAGTACAATACGATTTACACGTGTTGTTACAAAACTCTACATAATTTGATATATATTATTTTCTTGAAAATTTAAGGAGGCGTTTAAATGACATTACAACACAATGTAGTAAACAAAACCACTACAAATGCAAATTGCGCGCCCATCAACGTGCAAAACATTAAATCCGGCCCATTCAAGATGTCCTCAACTTGCGAGACTGCCAAAGTGATTCGCGTTTGTGTCAATGCGACATCCTCTTATTGATAGCACCAGACCCTTTATGCAAACGTACACGTCCAGTCCCTGACCTTGATCCGTAACGCGGAATCAGTTACAGCAAGGTCAGTGCGATGACACTGCGTTATTTTTTGTACCAGCTGATGTATTGTGCAAATAATACTCCCACAACGCACATGACAGTGGAGACCGAATTACAGCATTGAATACTACCATGACAAGTTCGTAGTCAATTTTTGGACAGGTTTCATGATTCAATGTAACTATTGTGGAATTGTGTCGATCGATCGCGTTCAATAGATAAAATGGATGGACAAAGTCTCAATAGAATGTAATTGTAAAAGACCTGACCAACCCATGATTAGCAGCCTACGGAACTGGCATAGTTATGTATACGTTTTGTTAAAACACGATGCTTTACCCCTTAAATTAATAATTACGACGTAACAAGTTGATGTTTTGTTTTCTTTCTCAATTGACGTAAGACATTATTTTCTTTTTCTTTTCACTGTGTACTATTATAATTTAATTATTTTCTATGAATTTCATTTGCATATTATAGTACAAAACAGACTTTATTTACATACTTTATCCTATAAAACCTCTACAGATGTTTATTAACATTGATATAAAACTGCAGGTTGGATAGAACCGTGTAAATGTACTAAATCAAAGATTTGAATACATAAGAGAAATAACGAACCGTTTATTTAGTTCAGACAATCAGTTTAAAATGTAATCTTCTGATGAATAGTTATTTCTGCGACACAAGCTATCAATTCAACCGTTAAATTATATTCCACAGCTACTCGTAGACCAAAATCTGGTAGGTATTGATTAACGTGCACGTGTTTTATCTCTCTAGTTTGAAACATACGAATGCAGATTAAATTCCCATCTGTAAACAATGTAACAAAAGAAACAAAGTTTTCCGTGACTTAGTGACTGCGATGGTCTACCTCGATAAACCATTGTGACTACGTAAAGTTAATTCTGTCTAACAGTCGGCGACGATTACGTTAAGTACGTAGGCAATCATGAAATGATTACGGCGTCCGGTGTATACTGCATTTACCAATCAAAGGTACAAAGCCCATTGAGCGAAATATGAAGTTTACGTCTGTAGGCACGCGGACACAATAAATACTACTGGGTGGTGTGATACCAGCACTTACTCCATTGATATGTGTCGTCCTTGTTTCAGATACGTGCACCAGTCATGACGGCTGACGCGAAGAATCTAGAAAACAGCATAGCTGAAAAGGCTATTAATGGCAGCGACTTAAATGGAACCAATGTAATTAAGAATAGCTTTAATAAAGAAAAACTCAATCAAGACAAAAAAGATGTGGACGAATGGGATGAGTTGGACATTTTTCAGAAAACGAAACGAGTGATGTCCATGATTACTGTAGAGCCGATTTTAGCATGTTACGTGATGCCATCCGTGCTGTCAGCTTTAGCAACTCAGAATTTATATTTGGAAAAAGCTTGTAGAGTTAATTTAGGGTTCGACCATCACGTGTGTGATGCCTTAACGAGAAGGGAAACTGCTAATTATACTCTTGAAGAGGAAGCAGTTCAGACTCTAGTTGCTTCTGTTGCCGGCTGGAAGACAGTGCTGCAGTCATTCTTGCCATGTGGAATACTAATTTTTTTGGGAGCGTACAGTGACAAGATTGGACAGAGAAAATTCTGCATGCTGTTACCAATCATTGGAGAATTTCTGACGAGTATAGGTTTGATTGTCAATACCTATTTCTTTCATCAGCTGCCGGTTGAGGTTGCTGCAGTGACTGAAGCTATATTCCCTGCCTTGACTGGAGGGTGGTTCACGATGTTTATGGGAGTGTTTAGTTATATCGCGGACGTCACTACAGAAGAACAAAGGACGTTAAGGATCGGTGTTGTGAATCTGTTTTACTCAGTCGGAGTGCCAGTGGGGGCTGCTCTCAGTGGGATATTGGTGCGGAAAATTGGACTCTATGGTGTGTTCTCGTTGAGTGCTTCGTTATACATTTTGAGTTTCTTCTATGGCTACTATAGGATCAAGGAAGTCAAGAGGCCTGACTTAAATACGGTAAGGACATTTTTTGTTTCTGCTCTATTAACGGAACGGTTTATTTTATTAATGTATTATTATAATTAGTTGCTTGTAAAGTCGACGCCTTGACAGCGCTGCAAAATTAAACGGTTCATTGAACTAAATAAGAAGTTGTCTGTTTAATGCGATTACTGGAACGATAAGATGACAGTCACAGTCCAATTCATACTAGGTATCTAATTAAATATAGCTCTGATGCAGTAACTATTTTAAGTTGATAGTGTAATGGATAAGATGATTGTTGCATGTGTCGATAACAATAATTGATGAGAAGGGGTTCTATGTATGTCAGGGCAAAGAGACGTCTATGTGTCAATAATGTTAATTATGTGTTACTAATAATATACTATACTAAGTACTATTATATCATAATGATGCAACGTGGCACTTGTGACAAATACAAAGGTTTTCTGGACACGCTATCATAGTAACAGTGAATACCATTTACACGTCACGTTAATAGGACAAACTATTGAAACAACAACATAATAACACAAACGAATAAACAATGGTGATCATTATAATAATAATAACATCGAATACAAAAAAAGTATTTTTCTAAGCAATTATACAACTAAACAAAAATTTAATATTGCTATGTATGCAGGACGCGTATAAAACTTTAGTTAAAAATTTACTATGGAATAACTGTTTTTCCATATTTAGTACAACTATTGTACAGCTTTTTCTATTGACTTTTAGAATTAACAAATAATCCGACTTCTTTGTTAATTAATAACAAGCTGGTCATAATGATGGTTGTGTTATCATACTTGGTAGTAAAATAAGGTTATTAGGTTTTAGCACTCTACTTTCTCAACAATACAGTTGCACCTGTAAAAACATAAATAATATGTTTAAACAAAAAGTAATATGATTTTCCTATACATTTTATTTGCTTTGATGATTTATAATTTGTGATAGAATATAAAAATAAAAATCAAATAATATTTAGTTATTAAGCGTTAAGAGATGCAATCTCAAATCTCAAACTAAATTATAAATAACTTAAAAAATCGAACTGTCTAAGGCGGGAATCGAACCCACAACCTTTCGGTTGCCGGGTGACTGCTCTTCCATCTAAGCTACTACTTAGAAACTGGATGAACCCAGTTCGATTTTTTCAAGTTATTTATAATAATAATATTTGTTTCCAACATTAATAAATCGTTTGTAGTTGAAGGTTTTCACATGTAGATAGTTATTGGGTCTTTCGATTTACTGGTATTTAATGTCATTTGTCATTGAAACAAATTCGTTATGAAACAGGCTAAAAGTGATTGTTTGGAACTAAAAAAACACTACCAAAAAGGCTTTGTATATTTTATCACAACGTGGATAGGAAAAAATGGCCCTCTCTTAAAACTGTCTTAGGTCAAACGATCGAGTCATAAAATTAGGCCAATGTAAGGCAGGTATAATAAGATATACCTACTTACTGATTGTTTCAGGAACCAAAGGCTTATGTAATGAAGCAGGGATGTTATGGATATCCGTAGCCGTAACCGAAACTTTCGGATATCCGAAATAAAAAAATATATAAAACCGTAACCGTAACCGATTCAAAAGTTTCGGATACTTTCGAATGTAGGCAGATTAAATTGTTTTTTTTTGTATAGCATTATATGTAAAGGCATAACAGCCTGATTTACATAATGCCATCTAGTATCAATTTTTTTTAACTTTTTATTCGATGTAAAGTGTGCGGCCATCTCAGAATACGGAACAAACCAGAAACCGTCAACGGGCGTAAATGTGTATTCATATANGCACTTGTGACAAATACAAAGGTTTTCTGGACACGCTATCATAGTAACAGTGAATACCATTTACACGTCACGTTAATAGGACAAACTATTGAAACAACAACATAATAACACAAACGAACAAACAATGGTGATCATTATAATAATAATAACATCTAATACAAAAAATATTTTTTCTAAGCAATTATAGAACATAATTTTAATATTGCTATGTATGTAGGACGCGTATAAATAAAACTTTAGTTAAAAATTTACTATGGAATAAACTGTTAATCTATATTTACAACTATTGTACAGCTTTTTCTATTGACTTTTAGTATTAACAAATAATCCGACTTCTTTGTTAATTAATAACAAGCTGGTCATAATGATGGTTGTGTTATCATACTTGGTAATAAAATAAGGTCATTAGGTTTTAGCACTCTACTTTCTCAACAATACAGTTGCACCTGTAAAAACATAAATAATATGTTTAAACAAAAAGTAATATGATTTTCCTATACATTTTATTTGCTTTGATGATTTATAATTTGTGATAGAATATAAAAATAAAAATCAAATAATATTTAGTTATTAAGCGTTAAGAGATGCAATCTCAAATCTCAAACTAAATTATAAATAACTTAAAAAATCGAACTGTCTAAGGCGGGAATCGAACCCACAACCTTTCGGTTGCTGATTTTATGAATGGTGATATAAAAATAATTTAAATTAACTTTAATTCCCTGTTTTAGCAATCAATGCGATTTTGTGATTGAACGTGTGTGACCCTCACGTAGTCACGATTTCTGCCTGTCACTTATCCTTTCCCACGCAGGTAGTCTTTGTGATGTTACCAAAGTAACTGAAAATGGGTATTATAAATTATTTTGAGTCTTATGCTCGTATCCGCAAAAATTACTATGAGGTCTCACAGTGCGCGTGGACGCATAGGGTGACACAATCACAGAGCTCTATTCAATGCTGTGCGTTCGATTTGCTGCTTCACATAAGAAAGCATCGTGTTTGAATACGGGCGTTAGTTGCAACTTCTCTAGTAGGTCTCACCAAATGCTGGCTTCATACTGACAAGATTCGAAATGGTTTTTTTTCCACTTCGCAGCCAGCTAAGTTTGATTTGAACAAAAAATTTTGATATTCAAGTAGCCTAATTTTAAGGAAAGGACAGTGCCAATCCATGAATGGAAGTTGGACCAAGTGCTGCCCAGAATGAAACTGTATGAAGTATGGTAAAGTTCAACATAGCGAGTGTTATTTAATGCCAAAATCACGAAATCTTATGCGTAGTACGTATATTATCGATGATATTTTGTATGTAAATATTTCAAAACAAAACTCTTTTTTTCTCTTATCTCCAGAGATAGATTGCAGTGCGCTTCGGTTTACACATTAGTATTGGCCTGAGGAACAAAATGCACTATAGGTTGATTCTGGGCAGCACTTGGTCCAGACCCTGGCACTATCCAAATGTTTGTATCAATGTTTCCTTTTTCTTCTTTTTTAGAAAATATCAAAAGTAAATTCCTAATTAACGTTCAATGTTTGGTCGGCTTTTAATTTGTATGAGGAATCGGTCGATAGCAACTCGGTGTAATCTGTACCTACATTCATACTTGCTCATACTGCCAGCCTTACAGTCCGCGTGCTATGAGTGTCTATCTATTTACATTTTTCTATTTTAAAAGAGATGTCATAATGTATTAGTCGATATCACATGTAGGTACTTACATATTGTATTTATATCGGAGCCTCCTTCTACCAATATCATTATTATGCAAATACCAGTACTTGAACTTAAAAGTAGAGTGTTCAATTCACAATTTTATTGTAACACTTAGAAAATAGAAAATATTATACATCCTTGACGGTGGAAGATTCTTCGGCATTCAGTAATCTTTTTACTGACGAAAAAACCGGCAGTTTCTGTTCTTGTCCGTTATGTAATAGGCCCCAAGTTCAATGATTGGCGTTATTTGAGCATAAAAAGGCCATCAACTTGACCCAAATTGTCACACTCTGTTGACAGGAAGGACCTTCAGTCATTCGTTTTTAGCACGATACGAAACAATCACTTTTACTATTGGGTGTTAAGCACTCACTTACTTATTATTATGAAATGGATTTTGTTGTCTCGTGAGAAAATCGAATGTAGAAATCGACTGGTTGATCGCAAAAAGATATCTATAAATAAGTCCTTTGTATCGAGCGTAGAACCCTTTTGTCAGACGTGTTCAGTAACTAGTACCCTGAGTACAAATAAATATCGTTCTCGTATGAAATGGTATGAAAAACAAAATAACGCCTCTACGGTTAAGTTGCAGAAAGAACACGATTACGAGACTTATTTGTGCTCAGAGTACAGGCGTCTGAAATGGTTCGATCGGATCGACGCCAATGTGGTTCATTCTTTGTTCTCTAAGTGATGTTCATTCAAAATACACCTAGGAATCGAACCCAGATCACTCTGGGACAAGAATGATGACACCTTGTAACTTGAATCGAAATACCATGACAACTTCTTTCACTGGCTGAGACGTGACGTCTCTGTAGACTGTAACAATATTGATACTTCGATGCAATAAACCATTGCCTTATAATAAGCTTTTGTATTGATCTTGTTTTCAGAAACCAGCGAAGAACTGTTGCGAATGGCTCCGCCAGTTCTTCGATACGCGATACGTCAAGGAAACCCTCATGGTAGCCTTCAAGAAAGGGCCGAACAAAAGGAGACTCCGGGTCATCATGCTTGTAGTGGTGCTGTGTGTGGTCATTGGTCCTATTTATGGTAAGATAGTTTCTTTGGATGTGTTTGATTTCAGCCCAGTTAAATGACGTCCACTGCTGGACAAATGCCTCTCCCAAATATTTCCACAACGACAGGTCCTGCGCTGCCCGCATCCAGATACTTCCCGCGACCTACACCAAATGGTCGTCCACCTAGCGGGCTCACAATACTTCTTCTGGTTAGTGGTCTCCACTCGAGAACATTGAATTTGTGCCCGTAATGATTATTATAAAAGTTTGATGACTTCATGGGAGTAATTTTAAGACACCAACTTCTTCAAGTAAGGACGTTTGTAGACATCCGTTTTTTTACCGGACGACGAACCGTCAGAAACGGATATCCTTTGTTTGCTATCAATTTTCTCGCCGAACCTATTTAAATGAAAATGAAATATTTTATTCAGCGACACAAAACAGCATCAAAAATATGAAACAAAAGTAAAACTAAATAGAGTAGGTAATTTGCGTGTCACCGAAACGGCATCCACTCAGCATCATGCCGAGGTGTCGTAAGGGACACCACGAGTCCACGACGCTGGTCTTCCGTGGATACCCGAAGGGCAAGAGGCACTGCTATAACACAGCAATACTACTCCGGTTGCAGTACAAGTACCTAACACAGTTATCACTTTATAAAACACACCGATTTCCGAAATAGTTACGTCCGCCGATGCAAGTTCATTAAAAACCATAACCCACCATAAATCAGGTGAAAAAATCGGGCAGTTGTCCGGTCAAAAGAACGAATGCCTACAAGCGGCCTAAGGCGTTCTAAAGCTGCGAACGTAAAGACCTGAAAATTCGTCTTAAGATGTGAATATAATACTGGTTGACAATACTTTGGCCTTGCTTGTTATTTTCCACTGCGTTTGATTAAACAATGTAACTTACATAAACATGACTTTCGCTATGACAGGTTTTACTTTCCACATTGCCGTACGGAATATTAATTTCGTCGAGGCTGGTGTATGAGTAGGTATACTAAAAATAGTGAAATCTAACAATTTTTTGTAAAAATTTGGTACGGCCAGCCCTGAAATTAAATAAAACCTATTAATAGTTTTACGTAGTACCTAACATTCACTGTATGTATCTAAGAAGTTTTAAGCAATCAATTGGTTTTGGTGGCACAATCCTGGATATTGGGCTACCATTGAAGATGATTGTGATAATTACTCACTCATGGGCTATGATAGCCCCCCCCTGAAAAATAATCCTAGATACGCCAATGTACCATCGGCAAGAGTGTTACTATCTATTGTCTGTCATGTCGTCTCGTTTGATGAGAGCGAGAGCAAAAACGGAAATGGATAGTTAACATTGTGGCCGTGTGTACGTTGTATACACAGATCATTATTGTCATTATATTTATACGTAAAATAAATATCAGGCGGTTATCACACTGCGCCGCGCTCCGCCGCGGTATGCGGGACGACAGATTTAATTATTGTATGCAAGTACCTCAGTTTGTATAGAAAACACGCGCGGCACTTCACACTGACAACGCGTCTGCGCGAGGTATTTTTTTTTTTTATATGAAATCCGCAGTGTGATAACCGCCTTATAAAATCCTTTTGTATTTTTTCCAGGTGAAATGTCGGTGATGTACTTATTCACCAGATACCGGTTCAACTGGAACGAGGTGGACTTCAGCATGTTCTCTACTTACGCGATGTGTACTTCATTAGTTGGTACGTTTTATATATATTTTTAAAATATTGTATTGCACAAATACTAAGTCCCGGTAGCCCCTTGTGGTAAGCTAAATAAGCTTGTGTTACGAATCCCACCGCCCACTCGATTAATTGTGGTGAGCCCACCACAATAGTCGAGCGGGCGGTGGGATTCGAACCCACGTTTCTCGGATCTCAATTCGGCCAATCCGACCCTTCACCGTTCAGATATCGTGGCTATTATAATAAATTCAGTACTCATACTCATTTAGCTAATTAGCCTTACTTCAGTCAAATTGAGCCAGTATTATTGGCTCAATTTGAACGTGCGTCTCCTCTGGGTGAGCAAGCACATTAGAATTTTGTATCTGAAAATCATGTTGATGTATTTTTCGTAAATTTTGAGTAGCGTTGCTTGTCCATGTCATTATTGTTCTTGTAGACCATTGATATATCCTCTTATTAATAAAAAGTTACACCTAGACATTTCCATAAGTTCAACTAGGGTGTAACTTTTATTAATAAGAAGGATAGTGTACTACGCTAGTAATATTAGTTCAATGTTGTAGACTAATTCAATAGTTTTTTCGATGTGCATCAAAGATTAATAGCAAAGAAAACTTTACAAGTATTTGAGTAAGTAGACCATATTGAAAATATCATGTAAAATAGAACTTTTTATTTTAATTCTGTTCCAATTATTTTTCCAGGAACTTTGTTCTCGGTGGGAGTGTTCAGCCATCTTTTGAAGTTCGACGACGCCATCATCGGAGTTATATCTTGTACCAGCAAGATCCTGGCCGGGTTTATGTATGCTTTTGCTACCAAAACCTGGCACATCTATATAGGTACTAATGTTTTATTACATTTGAGTTAAAAAAGATATGTAAATATGCTAATTTGGAATGTTTCTTTCAGCCCCATTGATCGAGATTTTCAATGGAACTTCTTTCATCGCTATGAGATCTATGGTCTCCAAATTGGTTGAAAGAGATGAGCTGGGTGAGTACGTAAAGTTAAAGTTAAGTTTGTTTAAGGTCATAACACACTTATCAACCCGGAAAGGGATCAACATCATATCGCCTTTAGCCGCGCTGTAAACCGCCTTGAGTTGATACGGTTACGATCCGTTTCCGGGTTGATATGTGTGCTTCGTCCTTTAGCTGCTCAAATATAGGTAGATACAACATTGCAATCAAAATCAACAAGTTCAAAAACAAATGATCTGTTAAAAGATGTTAGGCAGTTTTATTTAATTAAAACTTCAATTGCTCATAAAAGTAATATAAAAAGTACAAAAGGCGAAGTTAATGCCATTTTATTATTTTTTTATTTGTACGCTTTGGTGCTCACGGGTCAAAAGTGACCCGGTCCTTTATAAGGCTTGCGTGGGGATACAGATCCAACACGTAGAGGCCGTTTTAAGCGCAAAATATTCGACAAAACTGAAAGTAGTATATTATTATTATCATTTAGCTTTGCTTCTTCAGAAAGTTTTATTAATTTCGTGTCCTTAAATTTTATTCATAAGTAACTCTTTCTTTTTCCAGGAAAAGTGAACTCGTTCTTTGGAGTAGCCGAAGCTATGATGCCTTTAGTGTACGCTCCTATGTACACTTCAGTGTATACAGCTACCATAAAAACCTTCCCTGGAGCCTTCTTCCTTCTTGGAGGTGGACTTACAGTTCCTGCCGTGGTGATATTCTTGTAAGTTATTTGTTGATAATCTAACTTAGGTGTATCAATATTTTAAATTACCTTGTTTTTACTAATACTATAGGACATTTTAAAGCTGCTCTTATAAAATGTGCAATTACTTGAACATTCGCGAATACACTGAACTATGGTAATGTTACCGTGACTGAACTGTCGAAATTAATTTTCACCTAGCTCGAATTAATAAGGCTGTATAAAGTTTGGTGCTAATTTTACCAGGCCTTATATTACCGTGCCTTATTACTTCGCTAGATTGTCTATTGTTTTCCTAACTCGCTATGATACCAAATTATGCTTACGCGCAATTTATATTCAAATTGCAGGTGGTTATACTTGGCGAATAAGAAACATGGCCAGCCAGAGAAGTCGAACGCGAACGCAGACACCATCGGCAACGTCGAAAATAAACCCGAAAAAGCTGGCATAGACAACAAAGCTTTTGAAGCTGAGAACCACGCGGTTGACCATAAAGCTCCCGATGTTCATTCAAACGCTGGTACCGATACCATAGATAACGTAAACCAATCTCAAATAGAAATGGGGTTCACTGAAAGTATGATGTGTACCAGTAAACTTTAAGGTTTAAAATAAACAAAAGATTAGTGTAATGTTGGGACCATGATACCGAATTATGAATAGTTGGTATTTAAACTTTACAATACAAACGTAGGTATTAAAACTTTACAATACAAACCTATGTTAATAGCTGATTAAAATTTGACCGATATAAAGTTGTAAACGAGGGTAAGTCTCTGGCAAACAGCGAGCATGAGTGGCGTGAATAAGTATCGTCGTTTCTTAAGCTATTGCTTCGCGTCTTGTCGTGTCGTGTTGTCAAAAAGTTCTATGGAGACATCGAACAGTCAGCGTCATATATTTCATGACACCTAAAATAGCCAATAAGTTCGCAACACGTCTTTGTTACAATAGAATAAGGTTGTGTTGTCGAATTTTTGGCCACTTTGGGTGTCACGAACTATTTGACGCTGACTGTACCATACTAACGCTGCAGCATGCCGCTTGTCTGTCAAAAGCTTAAAGATGTAGATAATGCTAAATACTAAATACGGCTACGCGGCTGTGACAAAATGACGATATTACCGACGGCAGAAAGTCCTGTACTGAAAGTGCAAAAATCGAGATAATTGATATTCCATATTAAAGTAAACTGATTTTCAATTGTTTATCGATACGCATAAAGCTGTGATAATTAAAATATATAAATATTTGTGATTTTATTATAATACTTGAAAGGAAATGTTTTGGTGAAACCTAAACCTTCTAAAATAATTGTTCCTGTAAAAAAAATATTTATTATGTGTTATATTTTTAGAAGCGATTTGTGGAGTAGACTCTTATTATTTTTAAGTTAATTAGTACTTAAGTTTTTGATTGTAGTCTGTGCTATATTGACTATTGTAGATCGCAGTGAATTAGTAAACGTCCAAGTACTTAGGTGTTTGATAAAAATTACTAATAAAGATACAATAAAAATTATGAAGTTTGTATTATTAGACCTTCAGAATAAATAGGTCTGATTCCCTATTACTATCGCAATCAAAATACAATTTATCTCATACGTAGTTACCTACTTTGAACCATAATTCATCGGCAAGTAATGGTAAAATAATTAACGCAATATTTGCAATGAGAGGAATTGAGCTTACTTACATTAATTAATTTTCTAAACCTCAGGATATACCCATTTATGCTGATTTTCAAATTAAAAATAAGTGTTTTGGCTTCAAAATAAAACAATTTCATAGAAAAAAATATTATAAAATTAACATGCTTTACATAGCATTCCATTAATACAGACATTCTGAAATCATAATAACAAGTAAATATCAGATCAAAATCTTAACAATCAGATTAATTTTGTAAAAGTTCTAAACGGTACAAAGTACTTCGTAATTGTGGTGTGGGAGTTCGTTTCCAGCGAACGACATGTACATTACTTTGTGGCTTGGGTGGATCTGGAACAAAAAAAAAACAAATTATAACCATTTTCGATTTCAGATGTCATAGAACATAATATTTTCCAAGGTTCATACTGAAGTATTTAGCGACTGTTTCTTACCGAAATAGGTTTATTAGTAGTTTCTTAATTTTACTCTAAGATATAAAAACACAAACTTGAGGGAATTTGTATTTTTTCTTAATTTCATTTTTTACAACAAACTGGCAACATTCACTCAGTGACGTAACAGTGTCAGTTCGAATTTGGAAAAGCGCCCGTGTAGCAGCGGTGTTTTTTTTTAATTCGGCGTTCGCCAATATCCAAAATCAAGTGAATCTAGTGAGTGAGGGATCCACAATCCTTAATAGAACTATGATGTTCTTCACCAATATGTGCTATACTTCACAAGCAAACAGAATTTTGGAGATACGCCGGGCCCGGCCAAGCACAAAAAAAGCACGCATCTGGCACTGAGGAGAACAGGTTTCTTTGCCGTTTTTAAAAAATAATATAGTTATCAGTAACATTGAATCATAATACCTCAGTCATACCTAAAACCTAACGATTACTTTAGCCCCAGATAGGGGTCTTACACTTGAGCAGTAGCTTTTTTATGAAACCCTTGACGAGGTTTTGATTTCTTTATAATTTGATGGACGTGTAAGACATTTTTTATTTGCTGAAAAAAAGGATGCTTACCTTTCCTGGTGTCAGTGATCCTTGGTGCTTGGCTCTGCCGATGTACAAAGTTTCTCCTGATGACGTACGTCCTCCAGGAATTGCGTTGGGAGGTGTCGAGCCATTGCCGCTTTCTATCCATCTGACTCTTTGCGGATCAGCTACGCAGACCTGGAATTATAATTTATTTTTTGAATGTTAGAGATGTTGAATAGAACAGAACTGTATACTGTGTTGAAGGGAACAGTTAGTAATTTTTCGTCTGTGACCACCTTCAAAATTAAAACGGTAAATTTTCAGCAGGCTTTGCGGTTTTTAACTGTGGCAAGTAATCTAACGAGTATTACATACAATCTAACAAAAAACATGCATAGTGTAGAATTTTCAATATGTGGTAACCGCATTACCTTCATCATCATCATCAAAGGTTACCTAGAATCTAACACGCTCTCTAAAGATTCGGCAAAAAGGAATAATAACAACGTTATTTTTTCTGATATAAGCATGCACCATGTCTATACCCAAATTCTCAATTGAAAGTTATTAATATCGCGACTAGCTATTTTCATTTAGGATCGAGTAGCTAGCTAACCTTGACGTGTTATTAAATTTAGTCTATTGAATCATCGAAATGTTTGCTTTGCCTTAGTCTTTTGGAATCAAAATTTACGGAATTATTTTGTGAGACCCTTTTCTACATACCTCGAAATTGTGTACTCTGATCTCCTGGCCTCCCCAAGGTATATAGGCAGATTTGTGTTTGATGGCTAGCTTTCCGGGGATAGTATCGCCTTCATGGTGCGCCCTGATCACCCAGAGAGGGCTTCCATCGTGGCCCTCGTAACCAGCTACCACTGCTTTGTGTACCAGGCCTTCTGCAGCGTAGTCATTGCTGGCAATCCATTCTACAGGTGGTGGTTGATGTGGCTCTGGAATACACAAAATTTAATTGTTAATTACATTCTTAACAAATGTAGGTATGTACATGCGTGGGTTATAATCCGTTTGATAATTATGTTATGACCAGGGTCAAGCAGTACCTTGGTAAGGTAGAAAATGCCTGCTTGATTAACGGTGTTTCGTGACGAAAACCAGCGGTTAGAACTTTGTATTACCTACCTGGTGTTCATATCGAAATAATGCTGATGTCTGCCACTAGCCATCATGACACGAACTTTACGCAGACGACTACACCATTGTTCTTGGAATTACAAGTAGGTTTGCAGCCTCAGTATTATGCACAAACGTGTATTTAATAAAAGGAGACTTTAAGGCTAACAGTAGTACGGACATTTTAGAATGAGGCAATTCATGCTTATAAGACTTCATAATATTAGGTTTTAATTTAAAGTAACAAATTGGTAAAAATTAACTCACGTCCTGTAGGAAATCCAGGGTAAGCTGGAGTTGGTTGTATATGCGGCATGGGAGCTGCAGGGTACGACATCGCAGCTGGGTTCATGCCCACGGGAGGGGCGGTAGGGAACCCTGGCTGTCCTGGCTGCCCAGGGGCACCATACGCTTGCTGGTATATTTGGGGGTAGATCTGGTTCTGGGGCGGGGGATACTGTGGTGGGTATTGAGGAGGGTACTGGGGGTTGTTGTACGGATCTGAAATAGTAATATTACTAATCAATTTAGGAGCTTTATCGAATAAATCAATTTTATTATGCTACATTTGTTTCAGGTGTACTCGTATATTGTTTACTCGTTGAGCAGTTTTCGCAACATTTATCATTGATTCTCTGTCCCTATTAGACATTGTGTGATTACATACTGTTTGTGATTCATTTTGATTGTTAATCCGTTTTTATGTTAATTTTGTACTTAGAGTGAACACAATGGTTAAAATTTTGTTATCAATATTTTGTGAGTAATGCGTGACTCATTTAAATTAAGTAAACCATTTTTACTGATGAACAAAACGGTTCTACACTAACCGATAACGTTATGTATTAATGAATTATTAGTATAGAACAACAAAATAATGCGACTATGAGAGGAAATTCCAAAGGGAAAAATATTAAATAATAAATTTTTCCGTTTTTACCCATTGCATATTTTACAATTACATAATTAGTTACATTTGAGTTAGAAGTATTTGACATTTTATAGTTTGTAAACTTGCTGTTATCTTATTTTATCTGAATGAGAGTTAACTGTGCAAAGATAAGACCGTTAACTCATTATTTACCTTCGTAACATTTACGACAGCAAAAATAGTTATTTTGTGACAAACGTGCGCAAAATAGCAATAATACCGAATTAATTTTGAAATTTTTGAGGTGAAAATTAGTAATTTTCCTGGATATTAAAAACAAGTTTTCCTCAATAATTTTCCAACAATTTTCAACATCAGCTAACGTACTCATAATGATAAGTATAAATTACAATACTTGCACTATAATGGATGGGAAACGTACAACATAATTTGGAGGTCAAATCAGTCTGTTATTAAAAATAGAAAACCGGTAAGTTNATTTAATAAAATCCGATTTGTATGAAAATTAAAATAATTAAAATGAAGATATAAATTTTCTGACTTCACCATACCATTTATATGCCCATGTTAACATGGGCTAGTGTCGGCTCATATACCCATTTACCAAACACCCTGTAGATTGTGTAAAAAAATGACAATAAATAAATCTATGACGGATTGTACAGCGTCTCTAGCGGATACTTTCAAGAACTAAAATCTTTATAGATTTTTTGACGCACGCACTCGATATTGGACACGTTTGATGTAAACTCACACTACGCTCAATGTCATAGAACATATTTTCCAAGGGTCATACTGAAGTACTTAGCGACTGTTTCTTACCGAAATGTTTATTTGATTCTTAATTTTACTCTAAGCTAGACCAATACAAATTGGAGGGTATTTTTATTTTTCTCAATTTAATTTTTTAACAAACTGGCAACATTAACTAGTGACGTAAGAGTGTGAAGTTAGACACTGTCAGTTCGAGTTTGGAAAAACGCCGGAAAAAAGAGGTATGTTTGCCGTTTGTTTTTTTAAATAATATAGCTATCAGAGACATTAAATCATTAGTCATACCTAAAACCTAACGATTACTTTAGCCCCAGATAGGGGTCTTACACTTGATCAGTAGCCTTTTTGTTAAACCCTTGACGATTGCAGTTTTGATTTCTTTATAATTTGATGGACGTTTAAGAAGTTTTTTATTTGCTGAAGAAAGTATGCTTACCTTTCCTGGTGTCAGTGATCCTTGGTGCTTGGCTCTGCCGATGTACAAAGTTTCTCCTGATGACGTACGTCCTCCTGGAATTGCATTGGGAGGTGTCGAGCCGTTGCCGCTTTCTATCCATCTGACTCTTTGCGGATCAGCTACGCAGACCTGAAATTATAATATTTTTTGTAACGTTAAAGATGGTGAATAGAGCTGTATACCTACTGTGTTGAAGGGAACAGTTTGTACCTAATTTTTCGTCTGACCACCTTCAAAATTAAAACGGTAAATTAGTAAAGACAGTCAGCAGGCCTTGCGGTTTTTAACTGTGGCAAGTAATCTAACGAGTATTACATACAATCTAACAAAAAACATGCATAGTGTAGAATTTTCAATATGTGATAACCGCATTACCTTCATCATCATCATCAAACGTTACCTAAAATCTAACAAGCTCTCTAAAGATTCGGCAAGAAGGAAGAATAACAAGGTTCATTTTTCTAATATAAGCATGTCCATTCCCAAATTCTCAATTGAAAGTTATTAATATCGCGACTAGCTATTTTCATTTAGGATCGAGTAGCTAGCTAACCTTGACGTGTTATTAAATTTAGTCTATTGAATCATCGAAATGTTTGCTTTGCCTTAGTCTTTTGGAATCAAAATTTACGGAATTATTTTGTGAGACAGTTTTCTACATACCTCGAAATTGTGTACTCTGATCTCCTGGCCTCCCCAAGGTATATAGGCAGATTTGTGTTTGATGGCTAGCTTTCCGGGGATAGTATCGCCTTCATGGTGCGCCCTGATCACCCAGAGAGGGCTTCCATCGTGGCCCTCGTAACCAGCTACCACTGCTCTGTGTACCAGGCCTTCTGCAGCGTAGTCATTGCTGGCAATCCATTCTACAGGTGGTGGTTGATGTGGCTCTGGAATACACATAATTTAATTGTTAATTAGATTCTTAAAAAATTTAGGTACATGAGTGTGTTATAGTCCGTTTGATAATATGTTATGACCAGGGTCAAACAGTACCTTGGTAAGGTAGACAATGCCTCCTTGATTAACGGTGTTTCGTGACGAAAACCAGTGGTTGGAACTTTGTTTACCTACCTAGTGCTTACATCGAAATAATGCTGATGCCTGGCACTAGCCATGACACGAACTTTATACCTACACAGCCAACTACACCATTGTTCTTAAAATTACAAGCAGGTTTACAAAAAAAGAACATCCCGCACTTTTTTATACGAACTGATGCCCTTGTTACTCAAATAACACAGCTTCAGTATCATGCACATAAAATATGTGTATACAAAAGGAGACTTTAATAAAGGCTAACAGTAATAATGAAAATTTTAGACCGAAGAATGAGGAATTCATGCTTATAAGACTTCATAATATTAGGTTTTAATTTAAAGTAACAAATTGGTAAAAATTAACTCACGTCCTGTAGGAAATCCAGGGTAAGCTGGTGTTGGTTGTATATGCGGCATGGGGGCTCCAGGGTACGACATCGCAGCTGGGTTCATGCCCGCGGGAGGGGCGGTAGGGAACCCTGGCTGTCCAGGCTGTCCAGGGGCACCATACGCTTGCTGGTATATTTGGGGGTAGATCTGGTTCTGGGGCGGGGGATACTGTGGTGGGTATTGAGGAGGGTACTGGGGGTTGTTGTACGGATCTGAAATAGTAATATTACTAATCAATTTAAGAGCTTTATCGAATAAATCAATTTTATTATGCTACATTTGTTTCAGGTGTACTCGTATATTGTTTACTCGTTGAGCCGTTTTCGCAACATTTATCATTGATGCTCTGTCCCTATTAGACATTGTGTGATTACATACTGTTTGTGATTCATTTTGATTGTTAATCTGTTTTATGTTAATTTTGTACTTTGACTGAACACAATGGTTAAAATTTTGTTATCAATATTTTGTGAGTAATGCCTGACTCATTTAAATTAAGTAAACCATTTTTACTGATAAACAAAACGGTTCTAAACTATCCGATAACGTTATGTATTAATGAATTATTAGTATAGAACAACAAAATAATGCGACTATGAGAGGAAATTCCAAAGGGAAAAATATTAAATAATATTTTTTTCCGTTTTTACCCATTGCATATTTTACAATTAGTTTTGATTTGAGTTAGAAGTATTTGACATTTTATAGTTTGTAAACTTGCTGTTATCTTATTTTATCTGAATGAGAGTTAACTGTGCAAAGATAAGACCGTTAACTCATTATTTACCTTCGTAATATTTACGACAGCAAAAATAGTTATTTCGTGACAAACGTGCGCCAAATAGCTATAATAGTAAATTAATTTTGAAACTTTTGTGGTGAAAATTAGTAATTTTCCTTGATACTGAAATCAAGTTTTCCTCAATAATTTTCCAACAATTTTCAAAATCAGCTAACGTACTCATAATGATAAGTTTAAATTACAATACTTGCACTATAATGGATGGGAAACGTACAACATAATTTGGAGGTCAAATCAGTCTGTTATTAAAAATAGAAAACCGGTACAGTAGTACACATTTAATAAGGCGCGTCGTGAATCTTCGGCCACGCAGACAAGGACAAAATTTTTCCGATTATGTTCCCCGTCGCACTTGCGCAAGCCCCGCCCATTTCATAATTACACTGCAGGCCAAGTACGGGGAATAAAATATTTATCTTTTTGAAAAAGTTTAATAGAGTATTTAAATAAATAAGATAAGATAAGAAAAACTTTATTTGACACAAAAAGAAAAAATAAAAAATAGAACAAATACACTTGTGGTACCCGTCGTTGTTCCCGATTTCCATAACAAGTGCTTTTGCTACATACTTTGGGATCGATCGGAGCAATGTACGCGTCTAATATGTATTTATTTATTTACTTGCTTTTTCCCGCGGTTTCACCCGCGTAAAATTTAGTTTGTCATAGATCGTCATAAATTATAGCCAATATGTTATTCTGGGTTATTATAAACAATAATAAGTTTCATCAAAATCCGTTCAGTAGTTTTTGCGTGAATGAGTAACAAACATCCAGACATCCAAACTTTCGCATTTATAATATTAGTAGGATTATTTTTGTGGGATGTATTTAATCCATAATTTAGAAATGTTATAATTTGCATGCTACATAATAATTGTAGCGAATTACGATAATGCACTTTATTTTATTTATCATATCTTTAATATACTGTACTCTACTAAATGGCAAATAAATATTTGAATTTCCGAAAGTGAGAAGGTTAATGCTGAATCTATGAATGAATTGTGAATGTGTAGATGTACGGAGATTGGAGGCTCACAAAAATAAAACACTTTTTTTGCCACTAAGTGTACTTTTGTCAGCAACGCGTCTACGCACTCTAGAGTATGGCGGCTGACTAACATGTGTCACAGCGCGCGCAAACATGACACGCGGCGCGGACCAATACCGGCACAGGAAGAAGACGCGCCGTGCGTGGAGCATCCCGATTGGTCAATAGCATTTCCCGCGCTACTTAAATTCGTCTTCTGCGCAGGTACATCGGTGAGCCTTATTAAATGTGTACTACTGTAAGTTTCGCAAGCCGGTCGGCGTCTGTTGCGGTAAATAAATAAACAACGCGTGAAATTCCGCGAAGCAACCATTGTCTATTGCAAAGCCTTTGGATTTAGGTAGATGTCCTAACTGAGACGACAATAATAATTAACGACGTACTCAAATAATGAAGCGAAAATCATGTGACGCGCTGCGTAATTTGCATCGTTCACCGCACACAACGGGTAATAATTGTCAAAACAAAAGAGAAACTTTACTAGGCAGCAACAAAAAACAACTCTAACCTGTTTCCAACAATCAAATCTGATTCTAATGTACTTCATAATTAAAGTATAAGGATAAAATAAGTAAAAATGACTCACATCCAGACATTTTTGCGTAGAAAGCAGACGAGCGTGGAGCGTGTAGGGAATGCGGCACTCGACTGGCGGACCGGAGCGACAGTCGACACCGGTACACTTCTGAGTGGATTGTGGAACGGTTCGGCTGAGCTGTCTGGCGTTGGAATTATCTATGGTAGTGTAGTGACGTGTGCGACGTGGAATGGCTGGCAAGCGGCCATTGAAAGAAATGACTAGGATGCGGTAGCTACCGTATGCGTAACCAGCTGGTTACGATTTTCTGATTATTTTATTTATGTAGGTCTGTTGTTGTTGTTTCAGCCGAAAGACGTCCACTGCTGGACAAAGGCCTTCACCAAGGATTTCCACAAAGACCGGTCCTGCGCCGCTCGTATTCTTCATTGAATTGATTCTTTGCCAAAAGCGCATATTAAATAAAGTAAAAAAAAATTATAAAAAATATACCTTGTGTTGATTTACAGTGTTTCTAAAAAGTACAAGTAGGTACTTTTTATTTACCGAAAATAATAATTATTAATAATTGTAATTTACATAACAAGTAGTCCTATATTCAGGATTACTGGAAATCATATTTGCCTTACAGAGCTTTATAAATAATATCTAGATTTATTTTGTAGCACCGATTTCTTGTTTGCACTGCGACATGGTGCAACAAAATGACGTGGCCTCTGGTTGCCTCTCTATCGTACGAGGCGGCCATTTTGAAATTATTTCACTATTGGAAGGCATTTTCACAAAACACTGTTTACATAATTGCTAAGCCGGTTTTTGTTATATCAGCTCCATTTGAATGAGAAGAAATTAGTCATCAATGACACTTGAATGATGTTAGGTAAATATAAAGTTAAATTATATTTCTAATTACGAAAGTAAATAAAAGGGTTCCTTTCAATTTTGTAGATGACGAATATCTTTAGTGTTAAATTTTTATTTAGCTAATTTCCTTTGTTTTTGGGATTTTCTAGAAAGAACCTTTTTTGGGAAAAAACCTGTTTAATTTTAATCAATTTTCTAATTTATTACCCTTAATTAAAGAGAGCCGTTGGGGCAGGAAAGTTCTCGAGTCGACCTAGCGTGGGCAGGCCTCCTACTAGGTGGACCGACGATCTGGTAAAGGTCGCGGGAAGAGCCTGGATGCGGGCAGCGCAGGACCGTTCATTGTTGAAAACCTTGGGGGAGGCCTTTGTCCAGCAGTGGACGTCATTTGGCTGAAAAGAAAGAAGAAGAAGGAAGAAAGAGTTATGGTTGAAATGTTGATGATGATGAAAGAGTTATTTAAAATAAGACAAAGCAGACCGTCGCAGTAGATGACTAAAACATTTTTTATAACTTACAATATTTTGTATCTTTGTAAGGTTTTTTGGCACCCCAACATGTTCAAAGTCCAAAGCGTCATAACTGTTACAACTACATATAAAATACTTGCATGTTGTGCTGCGTATCTCAACAGTTTCTAGACACGTCACTGATAAAATAATGGCGTAAGTTACTTACTCAACCTTTGTCCAGTAAACAGCACATAAGACTCTACATATTTTCCCTGAATCACACAAATGTAAGTATAGTTAGGTATCCAATTAAATCACAATAAACATTAACAATTACGGTGTATATTATGAAAACGGTAAATCGTAAAAAAATCCTTCCGTAAGTACATTTCCCATGTCATCTAAGTAGTTTTAATTTTAAACCTTGACTCGTTGTCATAAGGTCGAATGATCACAAACAAGATTTTCCACCCCTATCTAACACAATCTAAGTTCGTGACGTCATACTTACAACACTGACGAATACTGGCGTGGCTCAACAGTCTGCAGACAAGTCACGATTGAGAAATAATGACGTAGATAAGTTGCTCAATGTTAACAAACACACCATAAACTCTTTATGTAGAGCTAAGTTTTATTAATTAGATATCTGTATCAGGAAAACTGTAGAGGTACTATGATTTAATACAACAATTTTTTTATAGGATGGATACCTTCACGAAAATAAATTGATGAAACTGGGATGAGCATGATTGATGATCTGAGACAGATAAGGCGTTATTTGACCAACCTAAAGTTACTATGCCCTTAAAACACGTGTTCATATAACACATGCGTGCCGAATGTAGTGGAAAATTTATCAACAAGCACATATTATCTATTTCAGAAAATATGCAATACTTTTTGTAAAGAAAATTATATCCATAGCCTGACATCTACCGGAAAAGTGACGAACTAACGCTACGAAAGGTTACTGCTCTACACCGGTTGGGCAGAAAAGGTAAAGTTTCTACGGAATTGCTTTAGATGGCATTGAGTCAACTTACATTAAAAATTTATGAAGTTAAAATTAATAAAATATTCAGTCTAGAAAATTAATTTAGCAGCATTTACCTATTTGATTCGCAATTACAGAATGTAGTAGGTATAGCCTGACCAGGAACATAAAAACCCTGGCATAGAGGCGCGTCAATTGCATTTGATAGNTTTTCGAGTGGCGACCTAGCGTGGGCAGGCCTCCTACTAGGTGGACCGACGATCTGGTAAAGGTCGCGGGAAGAGCCTGGATGCGGGCAGCGCAGGACCATTCATTGTGGAATACCTTGGGGGAGGGATTTGTCCAGCAGTGGACGTCATTTGGCTGAAAAGAAAGAAGAAGAAGGAAGAAAGAGTTATGGCTGAAATGTTGATGATGATGAAAGAGTTATTTAAAATAAGACAAAGCAGACCGTCGCAGTAGATGACTAAAACATTTTTTATAACTTACAATATTTTGTCTCTTTGTAAGGTTTTTCAGTACCCCAACATGTTCAAAGTCCAAAGCGTCATAACTGTTACAACTACATATAAAATACTTGCATGTTGTGCTGCATGTTTCAACAGTTTCTAGTCACGTCACTGATAAAATAATGGCGTAAGTTACTCAACCTTTGTCCAGTAAACAGCACATAAGACTCTACATTTTTGCCCTTAATCACACAAATGTAAGTGTAGTCTTAACCGCCTCTGTGGTCTAGTGGTAAGACCACTTCAGACGCAGAGGTCCCGGGTTCGATATCCAGTGGGGGCAGATTTTTCTGTTCGGTTTGGTAGGTGGTAGGGCTTGTTCTAAGTCCGCCTGGCTAGCTACCACCATCTTACCTAAGTCTGTCGCCATAACAACAATTTTAGCAGCATTGATGTGTTCCGGGTGAAGCTCGCTTCCACCTTCGGCCTGATCATCACTTACCATCAGGTGAGATACAAGCTAAGAGCTTCCTCGTTGTGGATAAAAAAAAGTTAGGTATCCAATTAAATCACAATTACGATGTATACTATGAATCGTAAAAAAACCTTCCGTACATTTCCCATGTCATCTACTTTTAATTGTAAACCTTGATCCGTTGTTATAAGGTCGAATGATCACAAACAAGATTTTCCACCCCTACCTAACACAATCTAAGTTCGTGACGTCATACTTACAACACTGACGAATACTGGCATGGCTCAACAGATTGCAGACAAGTCACGATTGAGAAATAATGACGTAGATAAGTTCCTCAATGTTAACAAACACACCATAAATTCTGTATGTAGAGCCTTAGCTCTACATACAGAATTTATCTATTACATATATCTAATTAAATCTAATTATTTAATATAATTTATATCTAATTATTAAAACTTATTTTAATAATGGCATGTATTTAAATGATCTTTTTAAATTAGCAAAAANTTTAATAATTAGATATCTGTATCAGGAAAACTGTAGAGGTACTATGATTTAATACAACAATTTTTTTATAGGATGGATACCTTCACGAAAATAAATTGATGAAACTGGGATGAGCATGATTGATGATCTGAGCTAGGGTTTCTGATTTCTCGACTTATTTTTTTTCTCGAGTTTCGGGAATTCTCGAGGCCAAAGTCTCGAGTTTTCTCGGGTCTCGAGTCTTTTAATTAAAACTGTTGAAATCGGTTGAAATTTAATAAAAACACGGGTTTTTATTAATTTTATAATGTGTCTGGGTTATAATCAATAATACTGTAAAGTTTCAACAAAATCCGTTCAGTTGTTTTTGCGTGAAAGAGTAACAAACATCCAGACATCCACACAAACTTTCGCATTTATAATATTAGTAGGATAATTATAACTTAGTAATTAACTAAAGGAACAAAAGTCATAAAGTCGCGTGTACTTTAAGGATTAATAACCATAAATATCTGGAGCTCCAATTGAATCACTTGTTTTCCAAAGAACACAAGTTCAAATTAATTGAAAAATTACGATAATAAACCTACATTTACAAACAAAGAAAAAACTTTTAAATAAATTTTTAAACTTAAAGATAACGACTTGAATAAACGTATTTACAAGTACCTAAACTAACAGATAGTTAACAAAAAAAATTCAGTCTTTAAATAAGTCAGTTATACAAACATCCCAACTAATATTATAAATGCGAAAGTAACTCTGTCTGTCTGTCTGTCTGTCTGTCTGTCTGTCTGTTACGCTTTCCCGCTTAAACCTCGCAACCGATTTTGATGAAATTTGGCATAGAGATAGTTTGAGTCCCGGGAAAGAACATAGGATAGTTTTTATCCCGGTTTTTGAAACAGGGACGCGCGCGATAAAGTTTTTCTGTGACAGACAAAATTCCACGCGGGCGAAGCCGCGGGCGGAAAGCTAGTAATAAAATATAGCATACTCGTAGGTGAACATTATTAGTTTCGGTTAAGATCATTACTTGCAAATCAAATTAGTAAAAAAAAGGAAAGACTAGGCCAGTCTAAACGCAACGATAACCAATTAAATAATTAAAAACTTACTTTTGTCTAAGAAAATAGGCTTTCAAGAATATTAAAGCTTCAAAATCGAAACTCGAGAATTCTCGAGCTCCGGTAATTTTTTTCTCGTCTCGAATGAAGCCAAATTTCTCGAGTTTTCTCGAGTTCGAGAAAGCTCGAGCAGAAACCATATCTGAGACAGACAAGGCGTTATTTGACCAACCTAAAGTTATGCCCTTAAAACACGTGTTCAAATAACACAGGCGTGCCGAATGTAATGGAAAATTTATCAACAAGCACATAATATTATATTATACTTCCTATTTCAGAAAATATGCAATACTTTTTGTAAAGAAAATTATATCCATAGCCTGACATCTACCGGAAAAGTAACGAACTAACGCTACGAAAGGTTACTGCTCTACACCGGTTGGGCAGAAAAGGTAAAGTTTCTACGGAATTGCTTTAGATGGCATTGAGTCAACTTACATTAAAAATTTATGAAGTTAAAATTAATAAAATATTCAGTCTAAAAAAATAATTTAGCAGCATTTAAATTCTTTGTTTGATTCGCAATTACAGAATGTAGTAGGTACATGATAATTTTAGTAGGACCTACCTTCAATTTGTTAGAAAAACATTTTTTGATAGAGTCACAGATTTCACGGTGTACACGTATAACATAGCAATTACCAGNATAGCAATTACCACGTACTGCGAAATTTCAATATTACATAGACAAAAACGATACAACATTCAGGTAACAAAAACTAAAATGGCGCCACACAATAGAGTAATCTTAGACAGTGTTGGACAATGTTGCGTTTATTTCTTATACGGAGCATTTCATATTTTTGTGTCGGATTTCATTTCTCCCGGGGGAAATAAGAGAGCACTTGCATATAAGTTTGCAGGACAAAATTAAATTGCAAGACTCTATAAAACCGTTTTCATTTGGAGTGAAATAAACAGTAGACTGGAATTAATCATAATAGAATTGCATTGCATAAAAGTGAGTCACAAAACTGCGTGGTAATTCAGTACTATTACTTTTGATCGTAAAAAGTATGGAAATGAATCATCTCGTTAACGTTGTAGTTTTTCAGTCAGATGATCACGGACGTTGTTCTTATCACTGAAGATCCTAATAGATTTGATTGTATTGTGTATGCATAATTAAGTAAACAGAATCAAGAGATAATCGAATGTATTGTCCTGAAGTGATGGTAGTCCAAGCTATATTTCAAATGTGTATGAGTGCCCTGAGAAGATCCTACTGCTAATAAAGATTTTGAATTTGAAATGAAACAATCAAGAACCAATCGAAGTATTTATTCATTACTACTACGTTTACATACATCATTCTGCGAACACGTACAAGTAAAAATACTGTATCATGATGACGGCGTACGAGATCGTCTGTCCACAGAAGCCGAGGACTATAGGCGCGTTTACTGTGAACACATTTGCAGTTATTTCTAGTTTCCTCGTCTCTACCAGGTCTATCATTGTTAGCACTTGATCTCTATAAGCTTCGTCTGAAACATAAATGAATAAAATGTTATGATAACCTTTCATGAAATAACTAGCGGCCGCCCGCGACTTCGTACGCGTGGATCCCGTTTTACCCCCTTCATCTATCTTACGCGGTTTAGATTTTTTCATACAATTTTTTTCCTACTAACTCCCGTTTCCGTGGGAATTTTGCAATATCCTGTTGTAACTAAGCTTTAAGTTTACTAAGGTACCTGCATGCCAAATTTCAAGCGTCTAACTTAAGCGGTTTAGATTTTTCATACAAAAGGATTTTCCCGCTAATTCCCGTTTCCGTAAGAATTTCGGGAATTCCTTTCTTAGTGCACCTCTACGGTACCTAAGCTACGTCCCTTCCAAATTTCAAGTGCCTACGTTTAGCGGTTTAAGCTGTGCGTTGATATGTCAGTCAGTCAGTTTCGCCTTTTATATCATGAAAATAATATTGACGGGATTGCTACCATGTACCTTAATTTCGAGTCTCCGATATATCGGCACTGTAGCTAGCGCCATGATCACGGTGTTACATGGTAGCAATCCAATCAGTAATAAATAATTATTCTTTCATGAAATTTTATGGTAGTATTTCATGTACGAGTAATTGACTATTTAACTGTCTGAACCCATTATAAATTCTATCTCTCCTTTCTATTAGGTATTTGACTTTTTAAAATCTATTAGATTTTGTCCGCTTCTTCACTCGCCTCAAACACAATATCGTCCTAAATTATAACCCTTGTATTAATCTGAAGATACTGTAAAGTTTCATCAAAATCCGTTCAGTTTTTTTGTGTAATACAGTAACAAACATCCATCCTCACAAACTTTCACATCGAAAATACCTATTTTGTAGGATAGTAAGATTTTTTTATTTAAAAGGAACCTCCTTTGAGAAGGATTGCGGTGAGGAGCTTCAGATTATGGCTCACCTATCTCTTTGTGTTCTAACTGCACAAAGGGAGACCTAGTAAGGGCTAGGGGGCCAGGAGGATGCGAGAGTTGGATTTTGGTCAGAGCTAGGTGAATAATTTATAGAAACGTTGTCTTGAAAGTAGAATATGACAGTAAAAGGCATGTGTTCGATAATCGATTCTACTCTACTACGATCATAGATCGGATAATTACGGTATTATTAAAAGTGTGGTTTTATAAGATAGCAGGATTGTAACGCTTTGTTAATTAATTCCAAAGACCCATTATTTATCATTATTTTTCTAATAATAAAAGAACATCAAAGTTTAAGAAATTTCTATAAGTAAGTCTAACATGCAGTTTATGCCACTTCATGTAGGATTTAAATAAATATATAAACAATAAATAAATATCCTTGGACATTTTACACTGCGCCTCTAGTCCTAAAATAAGCAAAGCTTGTACTATGGGTACTAGACAATGTTAGCGCCTGAATTTATTTGTCAAGCGTACAGTTTGTCAAGCGTACGTTACACAGACAGACTGAAGACAGCAAAAATCGGAACGTGTTGGCAGATTGCCTGCAGAAAAATATCAGGCGTTTTCGTTGCATATCACCATTTGTTTTGACAGCAAAAAACCATTTAAATAGTGCTACGGTATTGCAGTAAAAACTAACAGTTTTAGAATTTTACTATTTTATAATAGCTCCTTCTATGTTCTTCTGATTAAATTCGTTGCGGATCCAATGATATTTTATTTTCCCAAGGAACAAACTTGACCTTCACGGTTGGGTTTTTATTGGCGGTCAAGCCGTAGATCTTGGCTACACAGGAATTGCAACGATGGGAACGAGAGGTGGTGTTGGTGGAAATAGTCCCGTATTAGACTAAAATAGGTATGTCATAATTATTGTTACTCCTACACTTATTATTATTCTGTGGTACTAGTAACAATCGACTAGTTGAGATACAATGGTTTAATTTTAACATAACGACTATGTAGATAAGATAGAACCATAAGACTCTTACCTAAATTCCCATGGACTAAATAATTTATTAGAATTTCCAATGTTTTCTTTCTTTCCTCTATAAATAATTCACACATCTTCGTCATGAATATGGGACGTCCATTGATAGAAGTGTACATGAAGATGTCACTAAAAATTACTTCTGAAAACTGAAAAAAATATAATTAAAGACCTCTAAATTTCAGTACAAGTTTAGATTTTTAAATAACTTTTATTTACATTTACTGTTGGCGATAACATTCTGCAAATGATCAACAGGGTGCAAATGACCCAAGAGGTGAACATCAAAAAAACCTGAAAAAGATAGAATAGGCTTTTTTTTACAGTTGAAAAATAGTCTTAACTGCTTAAGCTGAGTTGCACCATCTAAAACTATAACGATAACCGGTGTTTTTTGTACGGAGCTTAGCAGAATTTTTGACGTTTGTCAAAGTTTAAAGTAAGATGTGTAACCCAGCCTTAGTTTAGACACCGCGCAGACTAGAGACTTTTACTCGACCGATAGTTTGATCGGGCTTTTAATCAGTATAAACATTTGTATATAAGTGCGCGGTAATATAATTATGTATTAAGTAATTCATACAAATTGAAAGCCGGCCAAACTATCACCTTCCCAAAGTCTGTAGTCTTCGGCTAGTTTACTTAATTGTTACAATACATATACATATATTTCGCATATTAAGCTATAATATGGCATTATCATTATCATTATCATTATCTCAGTCATAATAGGACGTCCACTGCTGAACATAGACCTCCCCCAATGCTTTCCATGTTGCCCGGTTGGTAGCGGCCTGCGTCCAGCGCCTTCCTGCTACCTTTATGATGTCGTCGGTCCACCTTCTGGGTGGACGTCCCACGCTGCGTTTTCCGATACGCGGCCTCAACTCCAGAACCTAGCTATGGCACAATATTACCTTTAGTTGCTTTACTTTGGCGCTATTTTGCAGAAAATAATTTAAATTACCTGTCCAGAATAGATTTTGTTGAATAAGTAGACACAGTCAGCAACTTTGTCGTATATCTGCATGAGTTCAAACCAGCAATATTGTTTTTTAGAGTTTTCAACTATCACAGGTTCTCGTAGCATGCTCTGGAATATGCAGTGTAGTATTAGGCTAGCAAAAGAAAAACATAGAGTTTATCTGATATGCGATCAAGAGTCAAATTTTATTTATTTGATGGAAATTTTATAGGTAACTTTTAAATATTAGTAATCAAAGAATTTATTGTAGATCTTAGTACACTTTGAGTGCAAAATTGTTAATCATACACGTAACACACTTTTATCTTTAGCAGTGTGATAAAAAAAGGTTTAATCTATATGAATAGATAAATGTAAGTCAACATATTTGTGAGTGGAACTTTTTAGAACTAGTCACTGTTAAATAAATAGAGCATTAGCCTAAGTTACTAACTATACTTACTTTGAACACACTGCTTACAAATGATCTCTCAAATAGAATCTTCTTATGCTCAGAGATAGCCCCAGAAGTTTTCTTCAGCAGCAAATTGTTTAATACGAAGTGCTTCATAAATATGTTCACAATGAAAAGCAATATTATTGACCCTTGCAACATTATTAGAAAGAAAGACAAATGGGCACCAAAGTTACGAATATTAAATTTTCTCAAGTAACACGTGGACAACACCTGTACGATTGGCAATATTAGTAAACACACACCCATGATTCTCCTGGTCAGAAACATCTTCTTAGATGTGCCAAAGTGCCAGTCAACTTTGCTAAGAACACCAAACATTTCAACATAGTTCTGACTATTTGCAAAGGATACAATTAAAACTGAGTAAAGCGCCTCAGCAGTATGAAGTATCCCATAACTTTTTGTTAGAATGTTCAAAGGAATATCCAGTTGCGTATATTTCCAACTCACTGGCTTAACAAATATTGTAAGAGAGATGATGGCCGCCACAAAAGACACAGAATATAGTTTGCTGAATGCTTTAACTTTGATAATTTCATCGTTGGAATATTCAATCATTTTCATTCCAAATATAGATATGAGATACGTGAAAGGTTTCACTGCAATAGCCATAGAGAATTTGTGTGGCACGTTTATTTTATTTAATCTTGTTATAATAACAGAAAAACAGCTGGATGGTATAGAACGTTTCATGACGCCGTGTAACAGTATGCGATTGACAGCAATACAAATGAAACTAAACTTTACTATGGAATTCATAAACAAAGCAATCCGTAATAATATTAATTCTAAAAGCAATATATTTCATTAAGCGATGATAAAATCGGAACACAAGTTTTCAATTTTAATTAAGCATAGATTATTATGAGTGCCAGAGTTAATGGCATAAGATTTTGATTTAATTCTCATGTTACTAACCTATACTTACCTAGTACGTTATTCCATTTCATCGTATACCTTGCGTAAGTTTATGTACATAACGAAATATTATGCTTAAATGTATTTTAATAACATATTATTATTAACGCCATTCAATCCTGAAAAAAGTTTTGATTACATTTAGAAAAATAGTTACTAGTTTTTTTTAACATTAAGCTTTAGAGAAAGAATACTAACAGGATGTCGTTGCAAGCTTGTAAACGTAGACTGTGAAATAAACAAGGATGGCTATGAAGAGTCCTGCTATAATAATGTGTATCACTTGACATGCTAAACTAAATATGCAGCTGAAAAATTAGGCAAAAAAACGTTATTCAGTGTGTATTAAAGAAAATAAGATTGGATGTGTAATGTAATACAACTCTATCTGCTATATCGCTCTACATATAAGTTTGGTTTATACAAACCACATGTCCAAAAAATAATAAGGTTACTCATACGTTCAGGAGATAAAATAATTTGTGCTTGTCAAAAACACCTTTTTTGATCTGATCACCTGTGGAATATATAAACCTTATATTTTGATTTTTGATTTTGATTTTGAATAATGAGAAATGATTGAGTATTGTGTTGTGGCCCAAGGGTATCGCGAAAGTTGTGACAACAGAGTTCATAACGTGTCAGATTAAATGAACTGCTATAAAAATCTAGTATGTCAGATTTCTATAGCAGTTCATAACTATACCCCTGGGCCACAAATAACCGCAATAAAGTACAAGTGCCTACGCGCGAATACATGGTTACACATCGCGATAGTGCGAATCTTCTGGGTACCCAGGGCCAGGCCACCCAGGGGTAAAAAGTATCCAACGACAAAAAGACCATGTACGTATATACAGGGTGGCCAAAACAGTGAGGTCTAAAAGAAAAATTTAGATTCCTTATATCAAGGTGTACCTAAATCACCATTCCAGAATTAGGAAGGTGATTATTTTTTTCAAACATCTGCAATTAATAACAAATCTGTCGAAAAAAAGAAATCCGAAAAAAGTCAACCCAGAAAAAAGATAAAAATGTTTAAAGCCTACTAGGTCACAAAATTTTAAAATATCACAAAATTAACTCTATCTCCTAAACTAAGCACAATCGTATTACATACATGGGGGTGATTTAGGTACACCTTGATGTAAGGAATCTAAATTTTTCTTTTAGACCTCACTGTTTTGGCCACCCTGTATAGTGTAGGTACTTAAGTATGTATACTCTATTATACAACACTCCTGTTCCCGCTGGTGCTACCATTAGTTGTAAGCAACCTTGCAAGCCAAACAGTCCACTTACACTGATACCAAATTATCTTTATTGGGGGCATAATGTGCACCGTGAATATGATATCACTCGGTCCAGTTTCTGTTATAGACTTTTAACATACATAAATGGAAAGTATTGACGCGAACTGTAGATAAGCTATCGATTGAAATGTTCTATGGCACGTGAGATATCGATTGAGTGTTTTCGATAAGATAACAGCGATAAAATGTATACTTACATTACATGCTGTGTGAGTAACGCATGCACGCCTAAAAAACTATTCGTCAGTTCAATATTTCTGGACAAAGAAACTGGTGGATTATTTATTTTATTTTCCTTTCAGACAGAATCTCTTTGACTAGTTTGACTGTGTCAAAGAGGTAGATAATGATAAAAAAGACAAATTAAATGAGGTATCAATAAAAAGGTTTTATTTACTAAAATGTATTTATTATTTACAAGATTTGTTGTTTATAAAAAAAACATCCTGATTAAATATGCTTGGCCAGGATGGACACAGAGGCACGGGTGTGGGTGCAGTGCATTGTACTGAAACATAGTGGCGCCCGCACGTGTTTCATAAGTCTGCGCCCTCGCCCGCGCGTTTCACCTGACCAAGCACTTACATCCTTTCAAATACTCGTAATATTTATCAAAATATTGAAACATTATTGTTTGTTACTTCCTTTTTCTTTTACTCGCATAAAGAATATAAAGTAACAGCAAGATATTATTTTAGTTTGATTAGATATACAGGGTGACTGGATCTGAACCCGCCATAGCTAATACGCGTATAGAGAAGGTCATTTGCTAATTATTGAACCTTACTTTCTATTCCTAAAGTTTTATAGTTTAGGAGATATGTCAATTTTTATACTTTTTTCAGATTTTTCCGAAATTTGACCTAAAAACTGCTTCAATTTTTTTTCTCGCGTGATTTCAACAGTTTTTTTGATTTGATATTAATATCGAGTATGTCTTTATTCAAATAAAATAAATTTCCGATCCAAATAATGATTGAATAGCTAGTTACGAGCCGCTAAAGTCTAACAAAAGTACAAACCACTATAAAAAATTAAACTTCGAATTCAAATGAAACAAAAATTAATGGTGATAATGGATTGCCAATGATCTTAAAAATATCTCTAGCTTCTCTTCTTTCCAATGATATATCACACGCTGTAATTAGATATTGAAATTTGTCAAAAATTCAAAGTTTATGGAAGAAAATGGAGTAATAATACAAAAATTATCCATACAAAGTTTACTTTGAATTTTTTTAAACTCTTTTCATCATAATTTGATTATTGTTTTATAATTCATTTTTCAAAAAACACACAAAAATAGTTATGAAAAGGAGTATAGCAGAAAATATGAGATGTTTGAAGAAACTTTGTATGGATAATATGGATAATTTTCGTATTATTACTCCATTTTCTTCCATAAACTTTGAATTTTTAATCAATTTTACTATCTAATTTCTACGTGTGATATATCATTGGAAAGAAGAGAAGGTAGAGATATTTTTAAGATCATTGGCAATCCATTATCACCATTAGTTTTTTTTTTAAATCGAAATCGAACTTGAATTTTTATCGTGGTTTGTACTTTTGTTGAACTTTGACGGCTCGTAACTAGTTATTGAATCATTATCTAGATCTGAAATTTATTTTATTTGACTAAAGGTTTATTCGATATTAGTATCAAATAAAAAAATCGGTTAAAATCATGCGAGAAAAAAAAATTAAGCAGTTTTTAGGTTAAATTTCGGAAAAATCTGAAAAAAGTATAAAAATTGTCATATCTCCTAAACTATAAAACTTTAGTCATAGAAAGTAGGGTTCAATAATTAGCAAATGACCTCCTCTATACGCGTATTAGCTATGGCGGGTTCAGTTCCAGTCACCCTGTATATTTATAATGAAATACAGTTTTTTCTGAACTTGTACATTGAACAAGTTATTATTTTTGAGGACACATACATATGAGACTTATGTGAATAAGCCTGAAGTATATTTAGTACTTATGTGTATACTAACATATTTTATGTATAACATAAGTATATACATTTTATTTTAAGGTAGGCTGTAATATATATTTTTTTTTATATTACAGCCTACCTTAAATTTTTCCAAACCACAGATTTTTTAACGCCCCATTTGGTACCGCACGCGCACGCCCCCAGCTAAGACCCGTGTATAAAAAATCAAGTTAGATTTAATATCAAGCCTGCAATTGGTTCTTGCTGCTTGCTATAAAATTTTTAGGTTTAGCAGCTACTTAACTGCTTAACAGTCATAATATTTAATCATTAAGAGAGCTTAGGGCACTTATAACAATACAAAGTAACATAAATTAAGGAGGTGTTAAGGATTTTGTTTATAGTCTAATTTAATTTGGAGATAACATCATTTTTAAGTAAAGCTAGTCTTCCATATGCTTCTCTGGTGACTTCCTCGGTTTTTTCATCGTTATTGAATATAACTTTTGTAGCCCATAGAATGATGAGTATAATTGCCACAATAAACAGCAGTGACAAGATGAAGCTGATGATTTTGCACAGTAAATTGCACACACAGCTGTAAAAGAAGAAAATTATGAGCACCTTAAACATCGCGCTCCTTAAAACATATTGTTTCAAAAATAAGTCATTTTAGGTCAAGAGGAAACTACGTTAATATTTTTGAAAACGCCTTTCATTAGCCATTACATAATTGTCTTTATTTGCTCAAATATTTTTTTAAATTTTAGTACTTAGGCACGGCTGGAAAATATGACTGGAATCAGGTATTTTTCGCAATCTATGAACCGACAGTACTGAAAATACCTACTTATCTATGAAGTAATCGCATAATAATCTAATCTAACTAATTTATATTTCTAATGATCTCATAATGAAGTGATAGAGGCAAGTTGAGACAGTTGCCATTAGGCTATATTTTGGTTTTAAAATCACAACAATTACAACTTAAGGTGCTACAGTACTGAGCTTTGATATTATGATGGCGTAGTTACAGTCGCCATTTTTAATACTAGACTATGGATTTTGATTACAAATTCGATTTGCCACTACAACTGCTACAACAATGCCATAGTTTCTCTGTAGTTAAAGAAATAAACTGTTATGATACTTTTGTAAGTCTTTATTCATTTCTATATCATATTAAGCCAAGTTTTAGCCAACTGAATAAATACGGAGGCATATGGCGTCAATAAAGTGCGTTATCAATTAATTATTTCAAACATCAGCTACTTACAACGATAAAGTATTATTTATTATTTTTTATTCTCTTCATTGATGATAAGAGTTGAGTTTTGCGAACTACCTATTTAAAACTACCTAATTCGATTGATTGAAGATTGAGTTGGTGACAAAGGAAAAGGTGGAAAAGCAGCACCAATATAATATTCAATAGATATAATAACACCCGTATTCACAAACGATACTTGCTTAAGTAAAGCAGCAAATCGAACGCACAGCGTTGAAGAGCTCTGTAATTGGTTCGTGTCTGATCCTGTGCGTCCACGCGCACTGTGAGACCTCAAAATAATGTTTGTGAATACGGCTGTAAATGTAGTTGTGACACACAGTGTTTTTGTCGATTTGCCACAGACTCACTCTCACAATGTTTTTCTCGTGACAAATTAATGCGTACCTTTATTTAGACTTATGATGACGAATTTGTTTTAATGTTGGAAAATTACAAAAGTGTGACGAAACGAGTTTCTGGCATTGACAATAGCCCGAGTCATGGATCGATGCATCTGGGAAGACGTCATCATGGCCTTGAATTCATCATCAATGTTTTAGAGTAATGTTTAGATGCAATGTTTGTCCAAGTATTAGGTAAGTATTTATTTCTAAGGCATTAATATTCTCCCAGTCTCTTAACACATTTAAAAACGGTTTTTCGTTTTAAATATAAGATTTGCTATTGAAATATGTTTTGAAACATTTTACTCTACTTATTCTTTTTGAAGATTAAGTCACATTTTGCAATCATATCACCACATAAACATACGATTCACGTTAAAAATATACAATTTTAGAACAAAATAATTAAAGTATTTACCACATATTTGCAGATTTTAAGTCCTTGGCGAGTAAAGTCAGTAATTAAAATCGGTGTTTGGTTAACACACAGCACTCGTCACCACGGTTAGAACAACACTGCTGTAAGGTTTCAGAATACAAGATTTTCATATTAGCACTTATCTACGCTTAACTGATATTCGTACCGTATCGCTGATTCATTGTTTATAGTAAATTTTCGCCAAAATATCTTTTGTTGGTATCCGTACTTGATATTATTTTTTATTATGCATTGTTTATTTATAGAAGGCATCTCTGACTATCAAGAGATAATTTGATAATATAAAAAATCCCAAGCTAAGCAGATAAAGGATTAAAAGATTATAGATATAAGATTAACTAATTTTATATAAAATTCAGATAATTTAATAACCCAATTTTAATGAAGTTTGGTTAAGAAGTAGATTGGACCTTAGAGAAGAAAGACATCGCTTCATACTTTTTGTCGCAAAAATAAATATAGAAAATAGTGAATTGGTGGGGTGAAAGTTTGTACTAGGGATCAGTTATTTCTTATTTCAGCGATGAAAACTATTAATATAATATTGCTTATCAAATAACTAAATAATTGGTTTTTTAACGCACAACCGAGATGCGAACCTGTAACCAACCACACTGACTCTCTAGTCCGGTCATGAGTCGAGTTACATAAATAGTAAACTCATCAGAGAATTATTTTCTTGTCTAAAAGCGAGCTAATTAGTTCAAATCTCCTTAGTATTCCCCGGATTTGTATTTATAATTAAACTTATTAATAAAGGTTCTGATGCTTAATTAATTAACTTATTTTGGGTCAAGACGTATATTACTGCTATTGTTAAACTTAAAATAAAGATTTAACTGAAAAATATAGGTAAATAACTGCAGAGGAAACTATAATAAATTAACATTCAATAATCGAGCTTTATATATTATAGATTTTCTTTCAGTTTTCAATTACGCAGTTGTTTCTTCACATAACAAAAACTTTACCATATTTTTGGCATACAAATTCAACAATTTTCAGCTTCATCTGCTTAAATGTAACAGATATAGACCAATGACTTCGTAGCTCAATGGTAAAACCTACCTAACCTATCCCTGATAGTCGTGGGCTCAAGTCCAAACTGTGGCAGTCGATTTTTTTCATTTTTTTATCACGTTAGAGACGTTATGTTCTGCTTCAGTGGTGATGGGATTGGGTATCCATTCTATTAGCCCACTCGTCTAGACGGGCGTCCCTTATTTCCCAAAGCATTCTTAGGAAGTAAATCAATGTAACAACACTGTAAAGACCCAATACACTGAACTGTCCCACCCACTATGACATTGACAGGGGGGCACCACCGTCAATACCGGATCGCTGGTTCCGATTTTTGCCATGTTGGAAACTACACGTTGTACCTACTGTTGAACGTTGGTGGCGCTCCCCTGTCAATGAGTTTGGTGGGAAAGTTCAGTGTAGGTATAGTTAGCGTCAAATTGTTTGTTTGCTGTTTTTTGTCAAGTTTTTGGCCACTTTAGGTGTCACGAACTATTTGATGTTAACTGTGCTATGAAAGATTTTCCAGCAAAAAGGTATAGGCTGATCGTGCTGTTGACTGGACGCATACTATCCCCGTATTAGGTATGCAAGGGGTAAAAACGAATACATGTGAAAAACGGTCACGTTTCACAAGGCATAGCATGTAAAACGATCCTGAAAATTGAACCTTATTTAGACGTCTCACGGTTCAAAACTAGCATAGCTAATAGCTATCGAATTACCAGTTACATGACTGATAATCGCTTGTGAATGCTGTTAGGCAAATGATAAGGTTTGATAAAACTGTGCCTGAATGTGGTTACGTATTAATGAATAGCCTAGCCTTTTCCGGTGGCTTTACTTGTGGTTTGTCATATAAAAGTGTGACAACGTCGAGAACGTAACTACACTCCACAGCAAATAAATCGCACCTCGCGCGACAAGCACTTTCAAACGTATGCATCCCCACTTCCCACCAATATTGGCACCATTTAGAAGCTTAGTTCTAAACTTGATTTCATAAAAGGAAAGATTTTTACCCCAAAAATGTGTCTTTAGAAGGATCCAGAGTCACTTCTTCAAAAAATAGGTAGTTACGGTTGAGCCAACTTTTATGGCTATACAACTGTTAAGTTGGGATTAATCGCTATCCATCTGTTAAAAAGGACACGTGAGATCATTATTTGGTTTTATAAACATAAAAATTGGTCTAATTGATCCCAGAGGTGAGCCCAAAGTGAGGTCTGTTTTCAAGTCACATTTATGGTATATGTTAATCATTTATTAAGAAATCAAATGTGTTTTTCATTAAGGATATTTATTGGGCTTTCAAATAACAGCAATATTGTTGGGGTACCATGATTGTGTCAAAAGAAAATCTTTAAAGTTCGCGTCGCGAAAGGTGCGATTTATTTGATGTTGAGTATATGTTTCAAGAATATTCCATTTGCATCATGGATATGAGATAATTTCTTTATGGTATACTGCTGAATACATACTATTATAATTTATAAACCCAATTTTGAGTAAGCAGTTAGAAAGTAAGTAAGTAAAGTTAATAGCCATCAAACATTTTTGATCAAAACTGATCGCCATTACCACTCTGGCCCAGGCAAAAGCGTAGTTTCAATCAATTCTAAAAATGTCTACTCGCTCCCAACTAGATGATTACTTCAGAAATATTGTGAAACTTCATGAATATTAATCTGAAACACAATTAAAACTTAGATTGTTCCATTATTAATCTGAAGTTTGTGCACTATAATAGTACATAATACTTTAACAGCGACAAATCGGCCGGTGCGCATAGTAGATGCAGCAAGGGACTTACGATTTTTTTCTAATCGGTGCCATTTTTTTTGTTGCCCCTTAAAGAAAAATGGTCAAAATGGTAGAGTAGCTAGATATGTCCAAAATCCAACTGACCGATTCAAATTATATCATTATAATAACTTGCGCTTTGTGACACAATATTTTTTTTACTAAGCGCCCCCTTCTCACCATGGCGCCCTCTTAGGTTGTCGCCAAGCGCCCCTAGGTCCGTGCCTAGTAAAAAGTTTTGTGTATTTTTTAACTTTTTCCATTAGTGCAGAATCCCTGGAGTGAAGGCGGTTCGTCGCGTGAGAATGAGCAATTTCCTCCCGGCCGCGATTTCGATCTGACTTCCCGTCTGGGTAGCGATTTTAAAATTTATAGAATCGCTTTGCATGAAATTGAAAACAAAAACAAAACTAGCAAGTTTGGGCGGCAATGAAGCTATAATTCTTCTGATGGGCGTAACGAGACACGAATTACAGGGAAATGTGCGATTTTATCAACTGAAAGCGTTGTGTTCTAATTTTATCACTTTAATTACATTATGAGTGGTTTAAAGGTATGTTTCTATGTAGATTCCTCTCTGATTAGTAGGTATTTGACATGAGTACTCATTACGAGTATAATCAATAAATTGATCTCTCGATCAGACAAAGTATATAAATTCCCGTTATACAAAATTATCACAAGAATTAAAATTTTGGTATAAAAAAAAATCTTTTCTGGTAGGTATTTGATTTTAACACACATTTTCTTCCCTTAACTTAGCCAAAAAATGTGTTTAGAAACTGGGATCTCTTAGTTTAGACTTGTATTCCAGACCGTGCTCCAGTTTCTGGAATCAAATGTAAATTTTCAGCAGTGAACTTTTCTCTTTATGTTTCTATTCCATGTTACGGTCTAATGAATGAAATTTTGGGAAAGTCTATTCCATTCGTGTGTAGACGTGGAATTGTAAAAAGGAACTAAAAATAGTATAAAATAAGCAGTATCTTACTCGTAAATACGGTTATCTTGGAATTCAAGTTCTTAAAAGAATTCTGTTAGATTATATTATATTTTATTTCAGTGTGTATAATCAAAAATCCCAATCCTATTCAAACGGTTTTTCGATAGTAACTTCTTTTAAGGCTCTTCTTTTAGTCTGAAAATAACTTGGTAGCTTCAGCCATTTCTAAGCTCTATAAATCTGGCTACGATTGCAGATCGGGCCGTAAGTCTCATTGCGAACAATGCGCCAGGAATAACGAACTCAATTGTGTTAAGGCTGCACCTGCTATAAGTCACTTTTTTACCTTTTATTTACCTTTTATTGATGAAATAAAACTGTTTCTGCATAACAGTTAATATAAATCTATCAATATGTATAAATATTTCAATTGAAGCCTTGTTAAGACAAGGCTGTCGCCTATTAAAATAGGCGGACTGTTTATATTTTATGTGAAATGTCATGTTAATAGTCAACCAATTACCGGTCTGCCACAGTGGTCTGTCGTAGTGTCTATACCTAATATTGCTGGATACTTAAATTCCCAAGACTATGCTTGTACTAGTTTTTATAACATTGATAGTTGCATCAACTTATTTCCGTAACTTTAACAATAACCGATGTTTTTTGTATGGAGTTTAATAGATTTTTGACAGTGAAAGTTAAAGTAAGATGGTGCGACTCAGCTAAGAATACAGCCTAAGATGATCAACAGTATTATTACAACTCAATAGAAATACACTCGACATCAAATAAATCGCACCTCCCGCGACAAGCATNGGTAGGTATTTGATTTTAACACACATTTTCTTCCCTTAACTTAGCCAAAAAATGTGTTTAGAAACTGGGATCTCTTAGTTTAGACTTGTATTCCAGACCGTGCTCTGGAATCAAATGTAAATTTTCAGCAGTGAACTTTTCTCTTTATGTTTCTATTCCATTTACGGTCTAATGAATGGAATTTTGGGAAAGTCTATTTCATTCGTGTGTAGACGTAGAAGTGTAAAAAGGAACTAAAAATTGTTCATGCAGTATCTTATTCGCAAATACGGTTATCTTGGAATTCAATGGAACAAATTGATCATCGCTTAAGGCCAGTGTTTGTTCTTAAAAATACTGTTAGATTATATTATTTCAATGTGTGTAAAATCAAAAGTCCCAATTCTCTTCAAACGATTTTTCGATACTAACTTCTTTTAAGGCTCTTCTTTTAGTCTGAAAATAACTTGGTAGCTCCAGCCATTTCTAAGCTCTATAAATCTGGCTACGATTGCAGATCGGGCCGTAAGTCTCATTGCGAACAATGCGCCAGGAATAACGAACTCAATTGTGTTAAAGCTATACCTGCAATAAGTCACTTTTTCACACTTTATTTACCTTTTATTGGTGAACTAAAACTGTTTAAGGTATGACAATCATATAAATATTACAATCGAAGGCTTGTAGAAATTGTAAGTTAATCAATCAATGAGTTTTATTAAAAATGATCTCGCTAGTAAAAAATTGCTATAAAAACTGTCATTCTGATGTCAATGTTAGTACTTAATTATTATAAAATTATAGAATAAGATAATCATCCTATTATTACAACCCAAAAGAAAAAATAATATAAAAAACAGTTTATTGATTAATTACCATTTCAAAAATATAAAAGTCTGTGAGACTAGAAGGCAAAGAACACTCATTTCCTCTCTGTCAGCCTTTGAGAAAATAAAAAGCTTTTCGTTTTATTTTCTTATCAAAAGAGTAATTAGATACTTTAAATTTTAAACCTATTAAATACCTAATAGTTGATCGACAGACATCGCCCTATTATTAAAATACGAGTATCCCATATAAACCCATTATAGACAAAGATTTCAGTTTCCCCGAAGTTGATAAGTTTCTGGAAAACTTTTTCAATTTTGCTTTTCATAAGAACCTTTCTCAGATTTCAAATAATATTAAAACAAACATACCTATTGGCGACGTAATTACTCGGAGTTATTTTTACTACTCTCTTAGTACTTTCCGTAATGTATATTTCATATCAAAATTTTATTCCTTCCGAAAGCTGAAAAGTCAGACGAAACAAACTTAACGTTAACGAATCACGTGCCAAGATTCCTGATAATTTTAACAGCGAATACCTGAATTTTATTATGACTTTGTTATGTTAACATTAGTTTATTCAAACTTATTCTTTCAAACTTCGGTCGGGTCGGTAGTTACGGTAAATTCAATCGTGTTGAAGTTTCGAAATTTCATCAGTCTCGAAATGAAGATAAAACCTCTCCACGGGTCACAAGTTGGACTCCAGACAGAAACTTCGGAGTTGTTGCGATCGAACTGCTCTTGATTGCACTCCATCTTGGAAAATTTGAGCAAATACTTATACACTGGCGGAGAAATTCAAGGGACTTTGAAATGCCAATCGGGGAGTGGTTTTGCGTTTGAAAGGGCAATCATAAATTGCTATCGTTTGTTCTTATTTTGTTTCATTTTAAACTTAAATCAGAGTAAATTTATGGGGTGTAGCCCCATGGAGCCATGTCAACGGCAAATAAATCAATACCATGTTATAATTTTAGCGAAGAACAGGTTTGTATGAGTATTATTGAAACAAATTTTTTCTGATTTCCACGAGGCTATGCTACTGAGATATTATCTCCTTAGATACCTAATGTGCTTAAAGCTGTATACAAAGAGATATGTATATTAAAGCGGGTACAATCTTGATTCTGTGGACTTAACTACATCTTCCCAGCTGGTATTTTGAGCTCCTAATTCTAACACTCTCGAACTCAAACTACAAGTCATCTAGTAAGTGGGTATTTGTCTTTGAATGGAGTTAGTAACATACTGCTTTAAACTTACCCCCAATTAATATTTGCTAAAGGTACTTTGGTAGCTTGCAAAACTTAGGTGCAGTTTGAAACTTACACAGAGACAGGAATCGCGTGTCTCCCTCTAATTAAATGCGTCTTCGGAGTGTTTCATCGTTGGAGACTCCTCCTGCTTCAAAATCTTAGGATCTGTTCACCGCTGTATAAATTATACTTTGAACGTTGCCTCCCTAATTAACTTCTCACGTTAGTTATTAGCTCTCAAATTGAAACGTATTTTTCATTTACTCGAAAATACGAGGTAATATTCAGGGCATAAAGCAAACCATAATTCAAGCCGAAGTTAAATAATTACTTAGGGAACGCGAATCGTTTCATAGATATTGTTTGGGATCCGCTTAGCTCGTTCGCGACCAACCCGGTTGTTGCCATTGTTCTTAGTAGTGATGCGATTTTAGTTCAGCTGATCCTACAGATCCCCTCAGAAATCGGTTCCATAGATGAAGCTGGATCGATTTAATCGGGAGCTTATGGTTTCAAACTCGCAGTCAGCTATATCCGAAAGGAGATTTGAAAAAGAAATTTTGAATTTATGAGTATGAACTCCGCTTGCAGATTTCATAGTTAGGGTTCGTTTTAACCTAACTCAAAGTAGATAATCATTGTAATTTTTATTTCAAAAATATTTTCAATTTCCATTAAATGCAATTCATTAATATTTCATCATTCCGATAGCAATGAAAAAAGTATAAATCACCTTATGAACCAAACAAGAAAGCCAAATTAAGATACTTTATTGCAACTTTTGACCGATGTTTAATTAATTTTATTAATCATGCAGTTGACNAAGTCGACAGCCTCCACATAAAACCACTAACATCACTAGATCCGCCCCCGTCGACTTCCGGCGGAAGCGGTCCTTCGCGTCGACGGAAACGTCCGGGTCCGCTTAAGCTGGATCTGATAGCACGAGTCGAGCAAACAGTTAGTAATTATCGCTGGATCGTCGCTAACTAATTATATCGGTGCGTTTGAATGATCAAATCGAAGTCGTAACGTGAATCGGTCGGCATTTTTGACGTAATGTTAATTGGGATTTCGAACGTCTTTTGTCTTAATCTTTTGTATTCTCTGGTGCTTAAGAACAGAACAGGGTTCCCTTTAAAAAAATTCAATAATTCCAAAAAAGATTTTTATTAAATCACATAATATCATCTTATAACGAAACTTCCAAGATTGAATACTTGATATTTAGGTAGGTAATGTTATCTTAATATGCAACTTTTAATTTGAATAAAATAATCAAATTACTACGTACTTCAAGATAGGCTGATAAGCCTTTATTCAGAAAACAGATATCTTGTCGTCAATAATACCTACTTAAAAGTAAAAATTATCGTATTATTTTACTTACGTCGAACAATTTTAGTTCGATTTTAATGAGTTCTGTAATTTTGTAACCTTAGTACTAAGTTAAATAGCGCGGGTAATCTGTTTCCGTTGTTGTTCATCATGTTGCCTCGAATTTCATACAATACTAAGATGTACTTAGATTATGTACTTAGTTTAGCAAACCACAGAATCAAAGCACGTGAATACTTGGTAGTAATTTTGCCGATATCAAAGTGTAAAACCTCATTTCGATTCAAAGTCCTAAATGAGTCACACCACGACAAGAAATGTCTGCATCTGCTAATACCCGAAGTGTCGCAGCAACTTCACCCAAGGCCCGAGATAGATTTCAAGCAACTTCGTACACATTGTAAAGCCTGGTTCGCACTAGTCAAGTAATTAGTAGAGTTACTCGCCTTTAGTAACTGAACTAATCGCTACTGACAAAAAAATCGTTCGCACTTTGGTCGAGTTCGTTCGTTTCAGCCAGTTGACTTCCACTGCTGAACAAATGCCTCTCCCAAAGATTTCCACAACGGCCGGTCTTGCGCTGCCCGCATCCAGGCACCTCCCGCGACCCTCACCAGATCGTCGGTCCACCTACAGTACGGTCGAGTACAGTTTACAAGTAATTAGTGGTTTTATGTAAACTCGAGTAAACCGCCAGTTTCGGATTCGTATAGCCGGCGACCGAGTGAGCAGGGACGCGAGGTGAGGGAGGAGTGCTACTCGTCTGTCAAAATAGAACAAAATGGATTGGCTCGACTAATTTATTTAGTATTCTACTCGACCAAATTTTTGGTGTACCGACACGTTTTTTTTTTTAAATATTATTAGTGTTTTGTGTTGCATAATTACTTAAAGTCCCGTTAGCCCGTCGTGATAAGCTAAATACGAGTATATGCTTGTGTTACAAGTGGGCTCACCACAATAGTCGAGCGGCGGCGGGACTCGAACCGGCGTTCCTCGGATGTCGAATCGGCCAGTCCGACACCTTCACCATTCGGCTATCGCGGGTTATTCAACGTTAAGCTTCTAAATTACTCATCACTCGACTAAATTACACGACTAGTGCACTAATTATTATTCTGTGCTAGTGCGAACAAGGCTTAAGGCCTCAGCCTCGAACTTAGCGGGCAGCGGGGCGGCGGCACGGCGGCGGCGGCGGCGCGGGAGCGGCAGGATCTTATGCGTAAAATCAAATAGACCGGTTCTCGAAAACAGCGGCGCGGCAGCGGCGACGGAGNGACATCTAAGCAGGATATTAAGATACAATCTTAGATAAAATCGATAAGTACCTACCTATCTAATTGCTTAACGCTATGACGATTTTTTCTATGATAAGAAAATCTAGAAATATTTTTTTCTGGTAGACAAAGGATTTTTAATGACTAGACTTGAACCACCTATTTGTATGTAACACAAAGACGTATTTTTTTCCCTCAATTACAGATACTGTTAGGAGACGACAATGATTAGTGGGCATTTAAATAAATAACAGATATCGCTGCCATGTAAAATAATTTGGGCATACAATATTATTTATTCTACTATAAATAAATTGAGGAGGTACCTACCTATTTACTACCACTTACCCATGTTGCCAAACGCAGAGTGCGACGTCCACGCACAAGGTGGACCTACGACACCATAAAGATAGCAGGAAGGCGCTGGACGCAGGCCGCTACCAACCGGTCAACATGGAAAGCATTGGCGGAGACCTATGTTCAGCAGTCGCGTCCTATGGCTGAGATGATGATAATGATGAGGCAACATGGGTGCCTCGAATTTCATACAATACTAAGATGTACTTAGATTATGTACTTAGTTTAGCAAACCACAGAATCAAAGCACGTGAATACTTGGTAGTAATTTTGCCAATATCAAAGTGTAAAACCTCATTTCAATTCAAAGTCCTAAATGAGTCACACTACGACAAGAAATGTCTGCATCTGCTAATACCCGAAGTGTCGCAGCAACTTCACCCAAGGCCCGAGATAGATTTCAAGCAACTTCGTACACATTGTAAAGCCTGGTTCGCACTATTCAAGTAATTAGTAGAGTAACTCGCCTTTAGTAAGGCGGTTATGACACTGCGCCGCGCTCCGCCGCGGAGCGCGGGGCGACAGATTTAATCATTGTATGCAAGTACCTCAGTTTGTATAGAAAACACGCGCGGCACTTCACACTGACAACGCATCCACGCGCGTGATTTTTTATATGAAAATCACGCGCTCCGCGGCGGAACGCGGCGCAGTGTGATAACCGCCTAACTGAACTAATCGCTACTGATAAAAAAATCTTGATCGAGTTCGTTCGTTTCAGCCAGATGACTTCCACTGCTGAACAAAGGCCTCCCCCAAAGATTTCCACAATGCAACGGCCGGTCTTGCGCCGCCCGCATCCAAGCACCTTCCGCGACCCTCACCAGATCGTCGGTCCACCTACAGTACGGTCGAGTACAGTTTACAAGTAATTTTATTAGTGGTTTTATGTAAACTCGTCTAAACCGGTTCGGACTCGTTTAGCCGGCGAGAGAGTGATCAGGGACTCGTATACGAATATAGAAAAAATGGATTGGCTCGACTAATCGATTTAGTATTCTACTCGACCAAATTTTTGGTGTTCGGACACGTTTTTATTTTAAAGAATATTAGTAATTTGTTTTGCACAAAATAATTACTAATAGTCCCGTTAGCTCCTCGTGGTAAGCTAAATCTATGCTTGTGTTGTGTGGTGGGCTCACCACAATAGTCGAGGGGCGGTTCGAACCCACGTTCCTCGGATGTCGAGTCGGCCAGTCCGACACCTTCTTCACTGTTCGCCTATCGTGGGTTATTCAACGTTTAGCTTCTAAATTACTCATCACTCGACTAAATTACTCGACTAGTACACTAATTATTATTCTGTGCTAGTGCGAACAAGGCTTAAGACGAAGTTGGAAAACGTATCTCCGAAAGTTGCTAACAACGGAACTATCAGCATCCAGCGACAATACTGCGAGATAATGAATTCAACGTCAGACACACCGTATTGTTTAAGCTGCATCGATGGGACAATGTTGTGGAAAAGGCAGGTTTATTGAGATTACGTCCAGACAATGATGCAAAGAAACAGACGCGAACGCTTTATGCTGGAAAGTTTTTATAGTGCTTATGACAAAGTATAGCTTTCAACGTGTGTGTATTTTTACGAGGGCATACCTACTACGAGCTCAAACACATTTTTAACAAAAAATATCATTCTAACAGAGACAAACTACCTTGCTGGAAAAAAATGTGTATAACCAAACCAAAACCTTAGCATTAAACGGGTCTTTAAGGAAATGTATGTACAACAATGCAATGTAAGCAATGTAAAATGTTAGAGTTGTTAAATAAACTTTTATTTATTTATTATTTATTTAAATACAGTGAAATGTTTTGGTATTGGATCTATCCCTGAATTTGATTTACTACCACATGGTAAAACGTTTTGATATTTGTTTATCGCTGGCATACAAAGGAGATCCGTATCAATTTACATGGAAACCTTTATAATTAACTTCTTAGAATTGGGCTTCATTTGAAACAAATTACCCGAATATATTAACCATAACCCTTATTTTCTAGAGTAGACGAGTTTTGCACATAGGGTTGCCAGGTCCAAATAAAAACAAAAGCCGGACTCTGTGCTTAATTTGGCTGGACATTTTTGATATTATTCTGTGGCTTGACTTTTGACTGACGCGGCAGCCACATAAAAAGCCTAATAAAAGCCGGACAGGCCGGACAAGAGAATATTTTTTGGTCGGACAAGTCCTTAAAGAGCCAAACATGTCCGGCTAAAGCCAGACGCAACCCTATTCCCACCCGACCACTCACCAATCATATTCGCAGTGTCGTCGATGCAAAGAAGAATTTATAGTCACCATCCATATTGCGCCCTGTACCAGCTTTCAGCATTATACATTGCATTAATTCTGAATCATAAGACAGTTTTTCTTATTACACCTTCAACATTCCCCTTTGTCGTTTTAATATGAGCTTAGAGTATGCTTTATAACCATTTTCTGGAAAGCGCTTCTTCTCGGAACTGGCAACATTATTGCCCTGAAGCTGTGATAGGGTTACATATTTATGATACTCGTATCTTTTCTGAATAAAAAAAATTTTAGCACAGAGTAGTCGCAATCCTGTGTTAATTTTATCACGAAACTATTGGTAACTATTTTGTTCTGGAATTTAACTTCCTGTCTTAACTCAAAAACAGTGATTAAATAATCTCGAACATTACTACAAAACAAACAAGTTCAAAACTTATTACAGGCATTTTATTTCCTTGTAATATTCATGCGTATCTACACTTCGTTGTATTGTGAAAGATTACTCGTTATTTTTGATGTGATTTTATCGTTATCATTTACGAATCATAAATCAAGATAGTTAAAAATGATCAATAGATTCTACTGATTTTTAGCTCGATATCTTTGCTCGATATCCCACGCTATCATAATTTTGAAAACATTATGGTAATTTGCTTCTGAATAGCAAGTATCTCAAACTCCCCGATTGTTCGCATTTTCTGTCCCCATTAACAAACTATTGCCAACTAGCAAGTTTTAATAAATTCGTCAGTGAAGTTTCAAACCAAAGCCTTAATTAAGATAACGTCCTTGGCGAGAGGAATTTCTGGTACCCTACGGAGAGCTTCAAGTTTAGCAGTTTGGTGTTTGTCTTCGCAACTTGGACAGTGAAGTAACTAGTCAAACAACGCGATGGTCACCGCTGCGTTTTAAGCTGGGAGCACCAAATTAGATGCTTTTACACGTTTTGTTTGGAGCTGGTTTGAGCTTTAGCTTGGTTATCGATAAACTAATTCATAAATTATTTGCTATACAGGCTGTTAGGGACCCTGGTCATAGGTCAATACCTAGTAAATCTGGGGGCACGGCAGTGCCCCCACCAAGTCGAGCAAAAAAGCGGCACGGCCGTACCATCCTTTTCTCGAAGCAATTCAGGCCATTTTCGACCGCCTGTANCCAGACCAACGACGTGTTCAAACGAACATTTCCAATGCTCTGTTGGCGCAGTTTAGGCGCAATAAATCCGAGTTTTGGCGCCGACTAATTACTGTGGATGAGACTATGTAGAAAAATAAAAATAAATTTTAAGAAAAAAAATCTTGTATCTATGTTAGGTCGGAAACTTTTCAGACCACCCTCGTACTCTTAATTAATACTGCAGATAGAAAATTTTACTGAAAGAAAACATTCCTTTATTTTTGAAAAGAAAGAGAACTGCATTCATAGATTTTCGAATTTTTTTCGAAAATTCACATGTACATGATTAAAATAATTTAAGATTTTATGGATTTCCTTTCATTTGATTTATCAAGTTTGTTAGAGAGATTTCATCCTTATACTTGACCCTAACGATCGATGCAATAAAAATACAGGGTGTAATTTTTAACAGATTTTAGTTGGTTCGATTCCCGGGTGTGGCAAGCAAATTTTTGGAAATCTTTGAATGCAGTTTTATTTCTTTTCAAAAATAAAGGAATGTTTTCTTTGAGAAAAAATGTCTATCTACAATATTAAGAGTACTTTCCTTCCAGGTGGCATTACAAAATTCCACCCTGTATAGCCTATAGCCTTCCTCAATAAATGGGCTATCTAACACTGAAAGAATTTTTCAAATCGTACCGATAGTTCCTGAGATTAGCGCGTTCAAGTAAACAAACAAACTCTTCAGCTTTATAATATTAAGTATAGATTTAAAATTATTCAGTTTTAGCATGCTACCTACTAATGTTGTAAGTAAATGCGGAACTTTGTGAGTATGGATGTTTGATACTCTTTCACGTAAAAACTACTAAACGGATTTTTATACACTTGATAAACTTTACAGTACCTAGATAATATTTTTTATACATGAGAATAGCATAATAGAGGTACTTAGCTTTTTCCTACGGCTTTGTCCGCTATATGTTTATATTTATTTATAAAAAAAGATAAAGTTACTTTCGCATTTATAATATTATTTAGTAGGGATAATTCATAACGATTCTGTCAAAAGNATGCCTAGATCTTCCACGATCTCAGCCATGACTACGATCGTCTGCTGTCTGGGTGATGTACTCGCCGTTGATTTTTATGTTGAATCCGCTCCAGCCCAGAAGCTTGAAAACATCTTCCAGGGCATTCTCATAGTTCACAAACGCAAAGTGGCTGATTATACTCCTTGATCTTCCGTACAATCTGCCGTCAAGGCCGGATCTACCTATGGGCTGATTGGGCTGCAGCCCAGGGCCCCGGGGTTACAAGGGGCCCCCAGATCCCGCTAAAAAGTAGGCCATAATTTGAAAAAANAATATATAAAATGACAATCGTGTAACAGGTACTCGTATTTTATGCTTATTAAATTTTTTTTTTTAATAAGAATAATACCTTTCTAAACTTACAGCTATGCTAGGTTGTAGGTATATTTTACTGTTATCTAATCTTTTCTGTGGTTTTGAAAACAAAAGTTACTAATTAAATATGCTAGTATTGATTAAAGTTTCATGATATCTACTGGTCGACCACAAATAATATTAAAGTCATTTTAAAAACGCTTTTGTTTGTAATAATCGAAGATCATAGTGCTGTTCAATAGTAAACGAAATTACGTACCATAATAGTGGGATTTCCATTTATTATGGCTAAAATGACCAAAAATCGGGAAATACTTTGTAGCGGCAAAATTGTAACTGTTAAGTAAATACTACGACATCATAGTACGAGTAATACTAAAGTAAGTTCTCCATAATTATTTATTGTAAAGTTATAATTTCATGCTTGAAACTATTGTTGAATATTCTCACTTTTGGATATCATACATACTAACCAATTATAAGGAAATAGACTAAGAGCTAGTGAACGCCAGACCTACGTCATTTTATAAAATCTGAAACATTGTCAGCGTATGCTCTCAATATAGGATAGAATGTTGGTAAATCAGGACGATGACCGTGGCTTTGGTAGCTATCCTAAAAAAACTGTTTGGCAAGGAGTTGGAACTGTCAAAACCACAGAGCATGGAATCGATGCTCTGTGGTCAAAACTGTCTTACCTTTGTACCTACGTAATCAAAATTTTTAATTTCAAGTAGTTTATGTTATGTTGATGTCCATATCGTGTTCTATTAATTACAACTTTGTGTAGATCGGAAGTTTAACCCGTGGGCGTGGGAGTAACGCTATTTGTGTGGTCGCATGAAATTATTTTAGCTGATAAAGATATCAAAAATACTACGCGGAAAAAGTTCACACGTTTTAGCTGATTACCTAAATATGTATGTGCGTTACAGTCAAAACTCATAATAATAAAAAATCAGTCAAACGTGGTTTTAACTGATGCACTTGGTCAATATCACTTTTGATTGATTTTTTTCAGTTAAAAATGGTTTTGATCAGGGGGCGTTACTAGATCACTGAAAAACAATGTCGTTGAATTGCAGTAAGTTTGTTGAATAATGCATGGCTGACTACCTAACGTGGTCAAAACCACATTTTACAAAGAATTATATTATTTTCATAGTAGGAATTTCTGATTTCTAGCAAATACATTATTGGATTTGAATTTGAATTTGTAGCGAAGAATAAAGTATAATTTCAGAATGAATATACAAAGTAGTTCATTAATCTCTGTATTTGAATCTGAATTCTAGGTATTTTTTTAGCAGGTCTAGTATTATCCGGGATCTTATGATAGCTCCTGGGATTCTTTGCATAATCTTATCTTCTAACGAAAGTCAGCAATGTCATAGTTAAACCATAAAGAGGCAAAACTTGTCTCTACGAGGAACTGCACACAGACTTTATAAATCAAATCAAGTCAAAACATTTATTTCAGCAGACACACCTACTCGTACTTACGTCCATATAGTACCTGCAATGAGTGAATAGAGTGAAAGACATGCCAACTACAACAGTCAGACTTATCACTAATAATTTTAACAGTTTTATTTATGTCTTACTAGTTTTCCGCCCGCGGCACCGGCCGCGTGAAATTTTGTTTTTCAAAAACCGGAATGAAAACTATCCTATTTCCTTTTCCGGGACTCAAACTCTCTTTATGCCAAATTTCATCAAATCGGTTCAGTGATTTAGGTGTGAAAGCGACATTCGCATTTTTAATATTAGTAGGGATGCAGCCGCACGCACTGCGTTGTATAGAGACAGTTTATTCTACCCGCTATAACTCGCAGAATGTTACTGGAGCTCCCATGAACGCTAAAATTAACAATAAAACATTGAGAAATATTTTTTTGGTAATCATTAACCTACTTTTTCCATCATTAGTAGTTTTCATTTTGGTAACTTGTCATTGTCATTGACATCATATCCAGTAGTTATAAGTAAGCTGCGATTCATAGGTGCCCATTACGTGCTAAATTCACATTGTATTATTGTCTAGTAGAGTCATCCGCATTGTTTAAACCGTCTGCTAACACAATAATAGCTTCTCACCTTGTGTGTGAACATACAGTAGGCCTAACTATAAATCAAAGCATTGTTGCTTACTAGCTCATTACCATATTTACAGTGACAATGACCGTTGAGACATTTAATTAATTGATTCATAAACCTTTTCACAGTTGTTAAGCAAAAAACATACATTGACCCCCGAATAAAACAATAAAAAATGGTATAATGAAAGGGTTACAACTTGTTCTCTGTAATATGGTATTTTATTGTTAAGCCCCTTTGGGCAGCACATTTGTAACAGTGTTTTATTTCAATGCAACCCTTTGATATGAATAATATGGACTGTTTTTTTTTGTTAAATCTAGTGACCTAAATAAATAAAAGATATTTCTAGCCTAGTTATGATTATGGTAGTTGAGAATTAATCTGTTCTATACATCCATTAAATGTACCTAGGCTTTTCAGCCATCAGTCAGACCACTTCTGGTTGCGGTATTGACTAGACTCTACAGTCTACATAGATGACGAACCATTTTTGCGTGTCGCATATTCGTATTTATTGATTTGTCTTTATACTTAAAAGTATTTAGTAGAGACATAATTCAGGTTAAAGTTTGTCGGAGTTATTTGACACAGGGGTGATGATTATAAACCGGAACATATTCTGGTAATGTTCAGCGGATGTGTAGTGTAGTCTTTGTGTAAACCATTGAAGTAATGAACTCAATGGTGTAAACTTATGGAATCAGTTTTTCGAGATGAGACAGTTGCATCTTGCTCGACCGACTGCCGTAGCGGGTCAGTCGTAAAGCCGGCAAAGAAGCCGTCAAAAGTTGTTTATGCGGATGGTTCGGTCACCGCTTTGTCTTTCGCCGCGGCCTTCGGACGACACCCTAATAAAAGGCGTGGCAAAAACTGCCTTAATGGCGCTGATCCTATTTCAAAGCAATAAAATGCAACAAAATTAGCCTTTGTGAATTTGTAAACGTCCATCTGCAGACATAGTTACAGACGAGTTTGTCGGGACCGGCCGCTATTGAGACTATTGTTTTATGGGCGTGTAACTTTTGACTGTTGTTATTTTATAATGAGGGTGCAATAGCTAGTGGGTTCCTTTGAAATTATTATTGTTTAGTTCAGGTAGTGCTGTACAGAAAAACAATAGTTTTATCGTTTTACTACGGCTAAGTATTCCGTTACTTGCATGATAGGAGAAAGTTTTGAACCACTTATGTGTAATATAAATTACTATTTGTTTAAAGCTTAACACCACAACATGTTGTTTTATCAACCCTAACATCATTGAACAAACTATCAGTTTGTTCAGATACTAAAAACTTTAGCTAGTGAACCAGTCAGAATACTACTTATACTTACTCATTTAGCTCTACATTGAATCACTAAAAATGGAGAAGGGAAAACCTCAAATACATATAACCAACGAAGTTAGAAGTCTCTTTGTAGTTAAATACAATATCACTTAAAACAGAGTCTCTACTAAGTAGGTAATATAAAAGTTTAGCAATAAAACGAGACATCAAGATGAAACGATATAACGTAATCGAATACATTATTTATTATTTTCTGTAAAAACACACCATTTAAGGTTGTACGTATTTTCCAGATACAATGACGACACAGGAAAACACATGGCACCTCGAGTTTCTGCATCGCAATCACCGAGTAGACGTTGACTCATCGTGACAGAATAATAGAATATTTATATGGAACCGGTTGTGCCACTCTTAACGGCGAACGATAGACGTCATGTTCCGATCATCGCCTGCGTTGAAAAAGGTCAGGTGCTTATAAAATGTAATTAATAAACAATATCTAACATAATAAGTTAATGTATTATTATAAAATTTATTGTCTAATAAATGTAAATATATTCATAATAAACATAATGAGATATTAATAGTTATAAAGCCTCGATCTAATAATAAATCTGCTACTAGATCGTTGTTATACTTTACTAGTAAATTAATTTTATTTCTTCGCAGGATCCAACTAACTCATAAGTCTCATAACTAAATTACTTATAATAAGAGGTAATAACTGTATATTGCAACTTATAAATTTGATAAAGTGTGGAGAGTTTGTGTATGATTATTTCATAAAATCTTCACCAAACTTAGACGACTACAGTTATACCTACCCAAATGAAACTCGGAAAGTTAGGCAAGTTAAAGCTGCTAACATGTTGTTCCAGAAATCCCTACTTAAATCATAGAATTCGCGATAGTTTTTGTCCGAAAAATCGAACTGAAATCCAACTGAGTGAAGCTGAGGTAAAAAGTACAGAACTGGCGTGGACGTTATGTACCAATAGTCACACGATTTAATTCAATAAAAAGTTAAATACGAGTATACAACTTAATACATAATGTTTTTTTCCACTCTGTTGTCCATGAGCTAGATATATACGGATGCAAATATCACAGCGCAGTTTGTGGCGCAGTGGTTCCAGCACTTTCGCTATGTGACGCAGACAGGCGCAGTGAGTCATCATCACTCATCAATTCATTCACTAGGTAAGTAGTAACTACAGTCAGAGTAACATTAAACTGAATAAGTTAGAGACTGTGCTTTACTTATAAGATTTTCTTGGAAAATGAAAATCTGAAAAACAATTTGTATGCAACCAAGGTATTTTTATTGGGAAGAAATTAATAGACATGTTTCCTACTTAAGGTTGACAAACTAAGGAGAGGGATTGTGGACAGTGGTAGATATAAATCGGTAGATGTTTGTGAAGATTGTTACCGACACAGATGAGTATCAAGTCAACTAAAGAGAATGCATTTGTTTATAGAAATTTTGTTACGTTGTTAAGTAATATTGATATCAAAAATAGGTAGGTATCTATTATGAGCAACAGGTGGACAGATAAGGAAAAGGAACGATTAAACCTTTAACACTGGCTTTTACGTTTTCTTAGAATTGGACTCGCCTTTTGCAGACCTCGAACAGAGGTTACGCCACGCGCAGTTGCGTCATATCGAAGGAAATCGGAAATTCCTTGTCGTGGACGTGATTCCATAGCACTTAGATGAACATGAGCCTCGGAAATTTTAAAGCAAATATTGTAAATACGAGTAAGTAAGTATTTTATTATTGGTTTTTGGGCCTTTATTTGCGCCAACTCGACCAGGTTTGATCTATTGTGGCAGCCCTTGTCTTTAAAGTTCACTGCTTAGTCCCGTTGAGTCTATAAAATTCCAGATTCTTTGGAGCGTGATATCTGCTATCTCATCCGGGTGCATGATGTGTCGCCCGAGATGGATACTTCTTTTGCTCATAAGCGGGAAGCATGAGCAAAGAACATGCATGGCCGTTTCTTCTTCTGTATGGCAGAATCTGCACAGAGTTTCCTCGGTCATGTTCATGTTCGATTTATGTTTGTTTAGTTTGCAGTGGCCGGTCAGTATTCTAGTCACTGCACAGGCTTTGTATCTTTTGAACTAAGTAAGTAACATTTCTTTTAAAAGAAACTGACGAGTTGTAAAAAACCCAAAAAGTTAGTTGACACCATAAATCAATATTTTCACATTGAAGCTCAGAAAATCCGATATCAGTTTTCAATTCACTATAAAATTATGGTTGTTATTGTTAGTACTTATAAAGTAATACTTGCTGAAATGTGACATCATAGCTTGTCTTTGCCATAAGTACAAAACCTCTACTGTAGAGAAGTGTTTTAATTTTACAGCTCATAAAAAAGTACATTATGTCAATTTAACTGATGGTATCAACTATAGTGCTGATCACAATATTAAAACGCCTTATATGAAAATCGGAAACTCAATTTGATTAAAAAATATCGAAAATATAATCGGATTTGTGTTATCAACATACCATCGATCATTAATCACAGTTTTTTCGGCGTTCTCCAGGCGCTGCTTACACGCAATTACAAAGAGCTTATTTTGTCGGGAGCGGACGGCACCGTTTATAAAGCGTTATCTTCAAATGAGCACAATAACAAGTTTAATAATGGCGGTGATTAATGTGCACGATGACGCGCACTTCGCGCCGAGGGCTCAGCTCCGAGCTGGAGGCGCGACGCACACCCTGCCCCAAATGACCAGACATTATTTAATTGAAATAGAAGTGAAAGGGTGACAATTGTAATACAAAACAAAAAAGGGTACGCTTTTTGCAAGAATGCGAACGACGATGAAATATTGCGCCGGGCGTGCATGCAACATTTGTCAGTAACTACGTCAATATGATTTAATATTTTATTTTACTTTAGGTAGATTAATCATGTATGTTAATTTTGAAATTCGCTATTGTTTCGGGTATTTTTACAATGCAACGCTGTATATAAATAAACTAAAACTATAAACTATTCTTATAACCATTGTTATTATGTATGAAATTAATCCATTTTCTAGAAAACAATAAATTCGTGTCTGGGTATACTGGGCACATTTCTTCTAATTTACATGAAAATAGTATATTAAGTATCACTATCACGAAACACAGAATTACGAAAAATATTGTTATCATACGTAGCTATACAGGGTGTTGGGTAAATGGGTATATGAGCCGACACTAGCCCATGTTAACATATGCATATAAATGGTATGGTGAAGTCAGAATAAAATTTTGATATCATCATTTAAAATTTTTAAATGTTCATACAAAATAAAATTTATAAAATCAGACTTGTATGAAAATTTAAATAATTAAAATGATGATATAAATTGTCTGACTTCACCATACCATTTATATGCATATGTTAACATGGGATAGTGTCGGCTCATATACCCATTTACCTAACACCCTGTATAACATCTTAGCATAGGAAGACCTATTCTAATGTTTCCATACAACGATGTTCAAACTTCGTACCTGCTTCAAATAAATAGTTTAAGTGTCCATAGTAAAATAAACAAGCACAGGTTCCGAAGAAAAACAAATATTTGCTAGGAGTTCGATGAATCACTTTGAAAGTTGTAATAAATCACGCTTAACGTGTTTACCTTCTTGTAAAGTAAGGCGAGTCTGAGTTGAAATAGAGTCGGGATGACATACGCCAACTAATGATTTCCCGTCACAATGCTTTTTCTACTCGCTCCCGTAGAGCGAAGTTAAAGAAACAGCATTGTTATCCTAGAATTTTAACACTTCAATATTTGATTTGTGCGAATTTGTGACATCGACAAAAAATCGATTGATACGTCACGTTTTTATTACTGTTTGTATTGCTACCTGGACCTTTTATGTTTGGGAAAAAATAAGGGTACTTTGGATTGCGTCGACAGAGCGCGCCATTCACGCCGCCCGACGAGGATGTATGACAGTTTCATAGAGGAGTCGTTGACTTTATTGTGCTCGAAAACATATCATGACAGCCGAATAATATCGATGATATTTCGAGGAACTCTATTCAGGCGAAATTGTTTGTTAAAAGATATTCGTAATACAATATTATTATAATATTTTAACATTAAAATGTAAAACAACAAACTAATCACATCTACGTATAAAGTTACGCATGTATTAGAACGAGTTGTAATATTAAAATTTGAACACGATAAAGCAACACGAAGGGCGTGAGGCGTGAAATCAAATTGTCAACGCGGAGTCCAGTAAACATATTGATATTTTAATTAGATTTACAAAGTCGCTCGCTGCAGCGCGGGGCCCAACTCTTTGGGCTCTAATGGCACCCCGCGGACAACATTCAAGGGTTGTCGGCTCCCGCATTGTGCCTGCTCAATATTTACTCCCAAATGCATTACAGTAACAATGCTTACTTAGTTTTTTAAGTTTCGTCGCAGCTTCCGTGTTATCGTTTTCAAAAGCTTTGCAAATGTCGCTCGTAGCGTAATTATAGAGCGCACAGCAGGTAACTACGGCGTTAATAGTAGCGACTACGAATCAAACATAATTGCTTTCTCGTCTATAGCCGACTGGAACTTCCAAAAACTATTTTGTGAACATCTTTTGTTAACACGGCAAGTAATAACGTTTGAGTAACTTTAAAATTAAGGATTTGACTTCAAAATTTACTGTGTACTTACTACCTTTAAATCTTAAAAACATTTTTATTTACCTACTAAGATTCAGACTAACAATATTAAATGATTATTATTACATTATTTTTCAGTTTGGGTAATAGAGAGTAAGAAGCGAGTTGTTACGATAAAGAATGTCATGCTATTTTCAATCAACCTTTTGACTCCTGGATAACTAAGTGGAAACTGGAAAATAATTATGTACAGTAGGCGCGCGAGTCCATCGGGGCCTTACTTACTTACTTATTTACTTATACTTATACTTACTTATAAGTTGCAAAAAATATGGAATAAGTAGATAAGGTTGACCTACTTAATTGGTAATAATTATCGATATCGACATTAGCATAATTAGTTAGGTAACAGCACTACCGCATTCCTCAGGATGGACATGAACTCGCGCGCCAACTATATTTGATTGAAGATGAAGATAAACCCACACCCTCCAATCCTCACCAAATACCTACTTGATTTCGGGGTCTAGAACATAAGTATTAAACGGTAAATAGAGTGAGCTATGTAAGTACATATTATGCAATAGTAGCTTCGATTAGAACCCTGAGTTTCACTGCGTCGATGGCGATTTTCAAAAATAAACATTTGTGCCAGATTTCTAAATAACCGGGAACAAATTTGTCCAAACTATTGGGGCTGGGAGTCAGACGAACGCTTCCCGGATCAGGGCCCCGGGCCCCGGGGCTCCGGGCCGGTGAGCCCCGCAGAGCGCGCCTGCCCCACGCTGTGCCGTCGGCATACATAACTCTAATTGACACAAAAACGTTACAAAGCAACACCATCGGACCCTATAAATTCTCGAACGTCACTCAGCCGTTCTTTGTTTATACTTAAAATGGAACTTGGTTCAATTAATTATAACTTCCCAACAGCTAACTGTTATTAAAATTTCCCCTTGTATTTTTTTCTAAATAGGTATTTCCACAGGTCAGGCAGCCAAAGTCAAGGTTTAATTTTTTCATTAACCTATTTACAAATTGTGAAAAAATACAAGCGACAAGCAAAGAAAAACTACTGAACTACGACTCTACCAGCAACTCTTGCAATATTCAGCGTTATTTTACCAAACCATTATGTATTATCTGTGACCAAACTAAACAGTTTTTTTGTAGAAAAAATACAAAAAATAATGTGAAGTCCAATTATTAAGAAACATTACGCATATGCTGTACAGGAGCACGGTAGCGCTGTTCTGCACTTGCCCCCCGGTACGCGGCCCGCGGCAATATCGCAGAATGCGTGTAATTATTTATTTGCCCTCCACGCCCTCGCCGGGCCCACTCCGGCCTTTTCAATACTCAAACAAATAAATGCAAAGAGAATACAATAGTAGAAAGAAATGCATGGAATGAGCGCTGGGCAATTTTCAATGATATTGACTGCATTTTTCATTATACAATTCATAAGTAATTAAAAACGCAATATGAAAATTCTTTGGCCAAATGCCTATGTACCTACAGCTTTTTAATACCGACACTTTATAATACCAGGAAATCCAGGAAGCAGTAAAGGAACATCGAAAAACATATTGCACAATGAAACATTGTCCGAAACTGGAAGGCTTTTTGACAACCCATTGTAAAAATAAGTAACGGATCAAACAAAACACGCAGGTATGGAGTTTACATTTTTTTAATGAATAAAGAGCTTAAACGGTATCGTTTTTCATGTTTCACAAAGTAGACGAGGCACAATGGACTCTGATAGAACCGGAGACAAATACCTCGCACTATGCTGCTACTATTTTGACATTTTAATTTCACCCTTGCTCGAAATCCTTTTTGAATGGCGACGGGGGCGCGACGCGTTGAGCTCTCCTGATACATGTATCACAGTCGCAGAGAGAGACTTGATTGACGTTTATCGCTCGGATTAAAATACAATTAAATTTAATTTTAAATTGAGCACAAAACTTTTTTCGTAACCCTTTTCCTATACGAGTATGAATTACAATACGGTAGCTATGGACGAGCTCCTTTTACGTATCCTTAGATGTGTATTGGTCATGATGTTGGATTAGGGATAGCGCCATACAACAAATTTTAGTTTATTTTTTCAAATTGCACCATTTGCAATGGGAGAAGCATCAACAATAGATTGAAAATTTATGGATTTGGGATCGTTGTATGGCAAACTCCCGATTAGAGGTAATTTGTGTCAATCACTGGAGTGCGTATTGTTCGGGACACGTCCGCCTACGTATAACGACGGGCCTTTCGCCCTAATTAAAACCCGGGCCGATAACAAAAGTCAATCGCAGGATTTACGTTTGACGTGCACACATTTTTGGACAGCACGTTTGTGCTCCTTTACAACTCCGCTATTAGACCGTCAATCAGAAATAGGAAGATTGAATTTTGCGTTTACTGTTTACACATTGCATTGTCTTGAGCCGGCCGTGCAACTTATTTTCAATAAGGTGTAGAGTTTGTTTAGTTAAGCTTTGTAAAGTTAGAGGCTTGGCTCTACATGAGATCTGAATTTTATTTCACAACTAACTGTCCCGGCGAACTTTGTTCCGCCTTAATGGCAATAAATAAGCAGACTTTTTTTTAATTTCGAACGGGATAAAAAGTATCCTATGTCCTTCTCCTGGCTCTAAACTACCTCCCTGACAATTTTCAGCTAAATCGGTTCAGCCGTTCTTGAGTTATAAGTGGTGTAACTAACACGACTTTCTTTTATATGTATAGATAGATGCGAGCGATTATATCGTCTCGTTCATTTTACATGAAAATGTTTTGGTGGGACACTGTAATTTCTTATTCCTTTTGTATTGGAACGGAACGCGATGAACATACAAAGAACATCAACTAAACTGAAAATGCGCATTTCCATGGGAAAGTAGATTTTACTGCTTCAAATAATTCGAAAGGGTCGACTCTACCATGACATTTCTATTACGACTAATACTCACCATAATATCTGCAACACAAAACCAATTTCATCACAGAATTTGTTTGCATTTTCGATTTGCACAAATCTCGATTTGCGGTGTACGACTATACATTGGCGTGATATTATTTTGCATCACTTTCCCGTATAGGATGGGGTGAAGGGAGTGAAAAGGACGAGAGAGCCGAGCTAGAAAGGGTCTGCATTGGTCACGCGGTAGAGCAGCAACCCTTTTATTGTGCCTGTGACTAGTAAACGGTAATTTGATTTCACGCGCGTCTGATGATTAATGCCGGTACCTTATCGTTCCATATTTTACCGATTTAGTCAAATAACCTTTGTTGTAACAACCCATGAAACGTGTGAATACAACTTAATCGGAACGTTAAACATTGGACAACATTGTTACCAAGTTTGACGTGAGAGAACAATTTTTTGTTAGCCTGTAGTACCCAAAAGGCATTTGAAGGAGTTTATAGCATTTAAATTTCATTATTTTACACGCAGATTAAGATAATGATTATAAAATGTAACAAAAATGTAGTGTATTAATTTCCTTGTTACATGAAATGAGATTAGCAAAATAAAGATAGAGTAGAGTCTATGAGAAGAGGATGTTTGTCTGTCTGTAGAGTAAGGAGGTTCACCTCCTACTCCCAAACCGACGTAAACGTATCGATTTGCGAACTCAGACAGGGTGCTCTGCGCAAGCGTACTACTCTGCTGTTGGCAAGAATACCATTTAGTTTTTTTCCGAAAATAATTAATAACAACATCGAAGTGGTACGTTGGTAAAATTTCACTATGAGTCAAAATCAGAACGATAATGAAACTCAATGTTTAACTTGAGCTTAATATTCAATTTATTAATACGTAAGCTCTTTTTAGGGCACTTATTCACATTCCAAATAATAGCTTGCTCTACCACTTCCGGAAAAAATCGGAAAGTCGTGCATTCATCAAGGAAAATACTACTTTTTACTTTTCAATGACACGGTTTTCACGGACACACTTTTCAATGGTTGGAATTCACATTCACAATTTGTGTCAATTTACCTACCTACCTGTAAAAAGCTCCTTAAAAACTTGTAACGTACTATTTGTGTTTAGGCTTTTCACAAATCTACAGTTACAGTTTTTTAAAAGACACTTACGTTGTTCTCAAAATGTTTGTGTATCAAAGCCGCGTTCTCAAATCCTCTTAACTGAAAAGGATCACTTCTTTGTGCGAAGGAAAGAGGATCCATTCACCGTGCACATGCGCTATGTGTCTAAGTAATCAAATAGCATTAATACCTATCCTAATCCTCGTTTAATGCTTTTGTTCGTCAGTTTCGTGCTTCACTGCGCCCTCGCTCAAATATTTATTCATCTTCTAAGCGAATACTTTTATCACGATGTTGCTCATTGTTAGAAGCTCCAATCTTTTTTGGGCGAAAATCATTTTTTATCGAAAAAATGTCCAACGCGAAAGCACGTGGCTGGTGATCGATCACTACTTTGGCAACATTTCGTTTTAGCGTTAAATAAAAAAAGGTTTTCGACGAAAAATATCTTAATTATCAAAGTAAAGATTTTGTGGGAGATATTTTTTCGCCCGTATGGTTTTATTTATTCCATCAGCATTAGCGCGGCGCACGCTTAAGCTGCGCCCGCGAGCCCTAAGTGCGAACATCTGTATTTGCGTACAGCGCTCCCACTCGTACACCTAGTGCTACAAAGCCGTATTCAAATAACTTTAATCGTTTAAGCACACAAATCCATTCCCGCTACTAACGAATTATAATTATTCATAGGCAGCGGCGACAGCACAATCCTTTCGATCTATCGAACAGTGTTTGCATTATGAAACAAATTCGGTATTATATTGCATAAATTATAAAATATGTTTTTGGGTTGTCAAATTACTCATACCCCGATAATGTGATATTTACACGGTAAGCTTTTAAGGGTTAAAATAAAGTATCATTAAAATCAATATTTTATATTAACTTACACATTGCAGTTAGGTATAAATATGAAGTAGTTTTTGAAAATACCTATTACTAAGTTCCATATTTAGTTCAATGACTATTGTTTCATGATGAGCTCAGTAAATTCATCACACCGTGACGTGACCCACACTAAGGACTCTCAGCGACTCGACTCTACCACTCCATTTTCCCGAATTACAATTACTACATCTATATTAGTAAGTATAAATTCGCATATTTTTGTTAGGGCTGGATCTGTTCTTCAAAATTATATCTTATTAAAAAAGGTGCGAACAGTTAATAAAAAGGCATAATCGATGGTAAAAGTACAGATAATGGTTGGATAAGCACTGACAATGAACCCCTTTACCAGTTTTTTATTGACACGGTACTAGGTGATCAATAAAATTAGCCGTGCTCACGCTTCTCGTGCCCAATCGGCTGAAAATGTTCAAGCGGGCTGTTGTTCACTTGCGAGCCGCGACGCGTGACGCGCTGTCACTCGTACGAGCTCACACGCGCATGTATCATCCCATTCGACGCCATTAAACGTGATGCAAAGTGACAATATTGCTTATTATTTAATTACTAAAAATATTACATAGACATTATAATAAAATGGTTAAAATTAATAATTTTAATACATAAAGATGGAAAGGCATTATACAGTGTGAGTCACGTTAAAGTGTACATATGAAAATAGATGAAACTAGACCTATTTTTATCGACAAAAAAGAGGTCAAAAAATTTTTGAGATTTTTTTTTAATTTTTTATAGATTTTTTTTTCTTCCAATTACTTATTGTAAAGAAAACGTAATAACTTTTAAACTAAGCGGTATATCCTGATAAAATAAAAACAGTAATAATGCTAAATNTTTTTTTGACAAGTATTGTTTTTGATGGGATATTATTGACTGTGCGTTTAAATTGACATAAATGGAGTCTTTTGAGTTTCTCACATTGTTCCAAGTTTTTTCTTTCTGGGTGTATCTTTACGCCTTTTTTTGAATACATGTTTTTTTTCATTTACATAGATCCTAGAAAGAAATATTAAACTCTAAGCCAGGCAAAGCTGTAAAATACTCTTATACTCGTATTACTTTCTCAGAAACAGTTTTTGTCAAATTGTCTCTTACATCCTATTTCTGAATCGACGATGGTACAACACGACTTTTGTAAGGCTCAGTCGCACCATATTATTTTAACCGTAACAATGACAATAACCTGTGCTTTTTGTATGGAGTTTGACAGATTTTTGACGTATGTCAAAGTTAAAGTAAGATGGTGCAACTCAGCCTAAGTGTCTACACAAAGTCGTAAATGTAAGCCGTCTTAGTTTTAACGACCCAACAACATAGCCAATTGTTGTAGTACTTGCATGATTCGCGATGGCGTGACACGTCGCGGTGTCCAACGAGCGACCAACAAAACTTGGTTGAACTTATATCAGTATCAAAAGATAAAATATCAAACCTCAATTTTTATGTTCATCCTGCATAAATAATAACAGTAATTCGCAATGTTGTAGAGCCATTCATTAATTTGAATTCCAAAGATTTTGGCTTAGCAGTTTGAAGTGAGGGCTTTCGCATTACTAAGAAATTCCAAACAGGGCTTCTAATATTACCTTTGAATTAGATGATTTGTTATATCTGTAGGCAACATCAAAAGGCTGTAATGTATTCGTAAGTATCCATCAAATCAGGGGTACAATCGGGCGGAGCTTCATTCCTCAGATTAAGAATTTCGCTAAGAGAAATAAGTAATGAAACGTTTCGCCCGATCTCTTTGTTAGGAACACGTTCATTAATTTCTCAAAGCTTCGGGCTGTTTTGTCTAAGCCCGCTCTTGGGTGAAGCGAATTTATAATTGGTAAGATGTAATGGAATATGGTGCAATGACCTCTGTTTCAATAATGTATTAAGGTTCAAATAAATAGATATCGATTAAATTTTGAGCAAAATGTTTTTTGATGAGGTTTTTTGGAGCTTTGAAACTCAACTTATTCAAGCACTGCTGCACTGATTACACAAAATAGTAATTTAAGTTACGTGTAACTTAATAATCAACCGTATGTGTATATCAATTAATTTGTAGACTTACTGTATTAATTTCTTTTGGAAAAGTCAATATTTTCTAGAATGTTAAGTTTGCTTAGTCTTACAGATTACAGACTAGTAGATAATTAACTGTAAACATAATCAATCACTTACTGAAAGTAGCTTTTGATTACACTTTCAGAACTTGTTAATTAGGTACACTTTGTAGACCGTTCCTTGGGAATACAATTTACTGGAGTTGCCTATTTCAGGTAAGTACAACTTTCCAGCCCAAAGCTAATCAAAAGTGGTTCACATAAACAGTTGCAGTTCTCGATTTCAGTTAATTATTTCTAAATCTTGTTTACAGCGCTTGTTTTAAACTACCAAACAGTTCCTCCAGTGGATTGCAAATACACATTTTCGCAAAGTTATTGCAAAAGTTGTTCGATACAGTGGTATACACTATTGCAATGAAGTTAAATTTATGTAAGCACGAGCGGTAGCTAATTTTAATTCCAAAAATTTTCAATATTAAATGTATGGAGGTACAGATAACGAGTTAAAGCGACAATTTATTATGTATGCAGATTGTGGTGGTGGCTGGGATACAGGATGTAGTTATCAATTTATACAAAAAAAAAACGTTTTATTGTTACTCAAAATATGAGGGATTTATAGTCATACTCGTATATCGTATTGGCAGCTCATTAAAAGAATGTCAGATTGGTTTTTCAAGGCTGTCAATTACCCAATTTTATTTGTGAAATCACCACGGTACTTAGGGCAGTTTGTAGGCGTAGGAAGTTGATTTTGAGATTATGTTTATTGAATAATTTAATTTCACAGTTTGAGCTTTTGTATGTAATTGAGTAAGCGATTGGTTGTCGCTTACATACATCCTGTATAACGTTTAATGGAGTGCGATCGGTGGAGCGGACAGATGTTGATAGCATTAATGTTATGCGAGCTGTGTTCATCATGCTATGTGACGTCATAACTCGCAGCCATAGTTTATGATGTCAATTTTCATAATGTGCAACATTTGTCGAACAATTTATTTTGGTGTTCGCTATTGCAGTGTATATGTTACGGTCAAAGTGATAAATGTGAAAATTATGAATAATCGCCGGTTAATATGAATAATCACCGCATGATTTGGTAAATGTGATTAATATGAGGTCATTTATGTGTGTATAAAACTAAATAGGCGGCTTAGGGGTGGCTCAAGGGCCACCCCCGCCGCACCTTAACCTATTTTTCACTTTAAATCAAAACATTATGTTATAGGCATCATGGAAAAGTAATATTATGCAAGAAACATTAAAAACTCATTATGCCAAATTATATTAATATATGATATCAAAACGTTCAAAAGTTTGGCTGTACACGAGCACGTACACAAGATGTTGTTCTCTTTTATGATATTTGTTAGTACTAAGGTTGAATTATTAAATAATCACTGTTAAATGTGATTAATTTATCACTTTTACCGCGACTGTCGGTAATTATTCATAATAACCGGTTATTATTAATATATTTCAATTTATCACAATAACCGTAACATATACACGGTAAAACACTGTAGTGCATAGTTAATTATTATGTAGTTATGCATAATGTAGTATTAAATTATTGTAATGAAGTAATTCCGTTCCTTTGCTCTCAGTCTAGAGGTCTTGAATATACTATTACTTCTTAGATAGGACTTAAAAGCTATTGAAATTCTAAGTTTACTTAGGACTCGAAATCAGCCGAGTGAATGTAGGTACTTAGATACGTAAGTTTCATAGATAAACAAAAATTCCAGGGATCGTAAAGTTACAGTGGAGTAGAAATCCAATTCTCGTATTTCGCTTGTAGAACCGAAAAATATTTTATTTTATTTATATAGGCTAAAAGCCTAGGCACAGACTATCGACTTTTAGTTGGCCGATAGTTGGATCGGGCTGGTGATAAGTATGGATATGTATGAAAGTGCGCACATTACATCCGTATTGGTATCGGGCGATTCTTCATACAAATTAGAATTGGGCTCAACTATCGGCCAACTAAAAGTCGGTGGTCTGCGCCTAGGCTTAGAATACACGTACACATCGTAAGAACTAAGGTGCTGAATTCAAATTGTGTAAATCGGGCCACTGTATCGAGCACAGACGTCAGTGTTCCATACCTGCTCTCCAGGCCCTTGTAACTTACGGTAATCCTCTAAAAACCAATCTGGGGGCGTAGTGTGAGTTTACGTCAAACGTCGTCACTAGAGAGCGCGTTAAAAAAATTAAGAAAATTTTAGTTCTTGAAAGTTTCCGCTAGAGGCGCTGTACAATCCGTCATACATTTTTAATGTCACTATAGTGCTCGCTATAGTGACGATTTTTGATGTAAACTCACACTAAGCCTGCTTTGCTCCTGCTCTCGAGGCCCATAACGTACAGTAATCCTTTAAGAGCCAATCTGGTCTCAAGCAATATTCAAATGCGGTCCACGGAGGAAATATTGCCGCGTGGCCTCTATGCAAATTCTGTTTGAAATTCGAAAACTTTCCACAAGAGCGAAGAACCTTCAATCGTGAACGCAAACAGTTTCAATAAGATTAGTCGCAAGATGCTCCTTCTGGTGTCAATATTGACTGGGTCGGGCAGACGGGCCTGAACTACGCTTCCTTGAAATGTACGCTTATTCGCTAGCTGACTTATTGTCTGTTTTAGTTTGCTAGAAGTATTTGCTGGGCGGTATTGCTTTCGTGTCTCAGTTGTAGCACAAAGGGCAAGTCCAAAGATGGTGCAACCTATTTGCTTAAACTATTTATTGAGTACTATTTCTTTAAGAAATAAATAAGGAAATTAATTCGCCATAACGATTACAACAAGTTCATCAAAGATTCAAAATCAGCCCTATTTCTGTATTGGATACTGTTTTCTTATAGTAATCATTTGCCTTGTTTACACATATTAAAATGTTCTACTTACCTTGTTAAAATTAATAATGAATAATTCTAATAAAAAAAACAACTGAATTTCCCCAAGATGAGACTTAGGTAGGTAATGTATGTAATTGTACAGTCAACTGCATATCAGATTAGTTTAATCTTCCAAAACAGCATCTATCTATACATAAAATGCCACAGTGTTTACCGTGTCGTTCTCCGTACATCAACCCGCTAATGTTGAACGAGACCAATAACATTTTGTAGTCAATATTGACCCGAACGAACCGAAGTAGTCGGTAGCGCTCACGGGCTCAACTGCGCTTCGTGTTTTCTCCAAAACTACTTACTCGTCCACCGAATTGAGTCACAGACAATAAAAACAAGCGATTCCTTCTTTATTCCCTTCAACGAGCAGCTTATGAAACAGTGAAACAAACGACAAACGCTAATTTTTCTTTTCTTTTCACTTTTTTTCTAAGAACATTTAGATTATTACTGGCCAGTTAGTGAAAACCTAACCAGATTATTTAAGAATAAATATCAAAGAAGTTAAGAAATATCAGACCACTTTTAATTGGCTCTTGCAAGAGTTACAAAATGAGATAAGAATTTATTTTATCATTTATTTCTATACACCGTTTTAGGTATTTAGCTGTCAAGGGTTCGCTAAACTCACTCTTAATAAGACAGGCCAAAATAAATAATGGTTTATTAGCTCGAGTAGCCTGTCTCAAATGTCTTTAACAATTCAGAAATTGCGTTTCATTCGCTTTTATAAACTTTAAGTAAACGTTTGGTTTATTTTTGATATAAATATTAACAAAGGTGAATGTTATTACCACATTTAATAATTTAATAATAATTTCCTTGGACATTTTTACACTGCGCCTCTAGTCCCAAACTAAGCAAAGCTTGTACTATGGGTACTAGACGACGGGATAAACATACTTATATACTTTTTTTTTGTAAATACATACATATTATACATAGAAAACACCCAGACCCGTCACAGAAATTAAAATTCATCATTTCAATTTCTGCTCGGCCGGGAATCGAACCCGGGACCTCTCGGCATAGTAGTCCGTTCTGAACCACTACACCAAACGGCCGACTGTATAAAGGTTTGTATAAAGGTTTTTTAAAATATGATATTCTGAGAATTACAGGACGTTAATATTCTGTGTTCATTCTGGGACTTTACATACAATTTACACCTATTTGGAGTCACAAGCCTTCTTTTCGATTCCGAGAAAACACATTTGCGAATGAATGCGATGAAATACCTATTTGGTAAATACATAATGTATTTTTACCAAGAGCTGCAAAATAGCATACACTTTTAACTTTTTTCATTTAAAAATGGTCGAATGAAATTATTAAGTTTGAAACATGTTTACAAAAAATGTGTGGACATGTTCCTCATTAATACCCACAGAGCATACAATTAGCATGGTCTTGCAGCGGCAGTCGGATAACGAAGCACGACTCCACTTAACACATGCAACTTGACTTCGGGCCTGCGGCTGGCCATCAAAAAGCACTTCTACCTTCCTCTAGCCCCATCCTAAATGCAACCCTATTTCCTAACTCGCAAAGCTTATTTAATGGCACTGCGTGGAAATCGCAAGGATGCTTTTCGCATGACTCTATTGCTGGATGCAGCACCCTACCTCAGGATAGTGGATACAGAGAAGAGCACTCGAGTNTCTCGAGTTCTGAGTACAGACGAAAGAGGGAAAATTTCATGCCTCACCATAATTTGAGGTTTAAATAAAATTAAATGGCATTGGCTTTTTTCATTGCTTTTGGTTTGTTAAAAATCAAAATATTTTTAGTTGTTTCCACTAGTGCATTTTTGGAGCTTATTGTAAAAACATGTTTCATAACAACGGAGAAATAGGGATGTTTCCTGGGTAAAAAAGCAAGAGTTTTAATTAGTACGTCAGTTAGCTTATCAAAAACTACTCGACACGTATTTTTCACTTTTTAAAACTAATGAAAATGTAAAGAGATAAACCGTTCCAAAGTTCTAAAGGAAAGGCCCGTGACATCAGTGAGTGCGTAAAAGTGCAGTTGTGACGTCGCGCGGAAATTCAACGCACTATAACTTTGTAATTATTTGTTTGACTGACAATTAAAAATACGTGTCCAATATTTTTTTATATTAAAATTGACGGACTAAAAATTTTTTTATAGGACACTAGCCTATTAAATGGGTGGAATATCTTTCATTTATTTCGTTCGTTTTCAGCCAAATGACGTCCACTGCTGGACAAAGGCCTCCCCCAAGGGAGTACTACTTCATTTATTTAATAAATCTTTATTACACTAAGGGCCGATTTTTCAATCGTCAGATAACTTTTAACTGAAGAATAAACTTGTCATTTTGACATATTTTCTATACTGAAACTGTCAATGTGCCAAACTTATTCTGCAGTTAAAATTTATCCGACGATTGAAAAATCAGCCCTAAGAGATTGGGTCGTTGTTAAACGTGAAACTTAAAGAATTAAGAAAGTACATGGCTGAATTTCTAAAATAATATCTTTATTGCTTTTGTACAAATTACTGATTCATAAGAAATTATTAAGGTAAACAAAACAAATTGTTAGCGTGAAACGGCGAGATTCTCAGTATATTTCCACTATTCGCCACCGCACGGAAGCCTTAAGAAAGCCAATATTTTCCAACAAAAGAACTTAGGTATTCGGTTTTTAAAGGAATTCCTTTCCACGGGCACGTCCTAGTCATCACAAAGGCTGGTGCACTCCCCACGCATTCTAATGCAAATCTCATTGAAATGCCCTCCATTGTTATCACTTCCAGTCTCTAAGGAACCGTATTCATACATCTGCCCTCTTTTATAATGAGCCTTTATACGGCGTTATTAGAACCGTAATAGCATCTTCGGACCCTTGCGTGTGGAGAATGTTGAAAAGCCGAGTTGAAAAGAAATATACTTTATTCAGTAAATAATGATATTTAAACTATATTAAAGCAGCAAGTTCTCAAGTAATGTCTGCCTTTCCTACTTATTACAAAGCGTCGTTTAAGTTATATCACCACGTAAGTCACTTTTGGCGGTTTTGTCATTTTGATGCCATTCGCTAGACTAGAGAATCGAAAGACGCGTCGTCTTGTCCAATATCCTGTGTGCTTACCATGAGTTTACGTTAGGTGTGCTCGCTAGCGACTGCGTAAAAAAATTACATTTTAATGTATGACGTATTGTGCAGCGCCCCTAGCGGCTACTTTCGAGAAATAAAATCTTCATAGAAATTTTTGACATACTCGCTAGCGAGCACACCTAACGTAAACTCATGGTACACTGAAAAGTTGCTAAAATGACTTGGGTGGCGATATGACTTAAAAAAAAACGACGATAGGTTAAAAGATTTGACTGATTAAAATAAAGTCAGTTTATCTCAACTAAGCAGTAAAGGTGCTATGTACTCTGAGTATTCACTGAAATTACAAAAGTTAAGTACCTACAAAAAAATATTTTACAACTATTAATTTAGGTATTTTATATCTAAAGTAAAGTAGCTGTAAATATTTCCAAAACTAAATTGTAATGGATGTGTAACTTTCAAAGATTAATCTACTTTTGCAACTTCTCTTTTTAACAAGACGTCGTAATTAGAGTAAGCGCGTAATTTACACCATGAGTGTGTGAAATTCATGAATTCAAAGTTTAAATTGGTCTAATTTAAGGTTACAAAGTTTTAAACAAATGGGTAGAGTGTGAACATTATGCGTATGCGGATAAACAAATGAACTGAGATGGTTTTTCAACTAAAATAGAAAATTAAAGACATGCAAAGATTCTGTTTAAGTTTTTCTTATTTGATTATGATACCGTTCCGTTATTTGCTTTCAGATAAAAGAAGATTGATGAATTCTTACGATATAATAAGATAAAATCTGTTTTTCATTCTTAAAACCTTGACCTGGTAGTTAAGGTCATTCTTTTTACCCCATATAAGTCAAGAAAATATCTAGTTATTTGTAACATAATATACAAACCTTTTTTAGGAATTTTTACCTTATCGGCTGAAACAGCAAAACCAATAGATTCTTACGTCACCACCAACCATAGTTAATTTATTATAATAATATATTATAGTAAGATATTAGGATCAAAGTAGTTTCTCACCCGTTATTTCGCACAAACATACTAGACAAATGCGCTTTAAACCTATCTATGTTTCAGTATCCGCCTGCCACCATTAGGTACACTGATTGCGCATTTGAGAATTTAATCAGCCGATAACAAAATTTCGCAACGTACTAAAGGGGAATAGAGACAAATGTCGTATTGGTTGTAGATTTACAGCGCGGCGGGCGACATCTGGCGCGCGAATTTATGAGTTTAATCAGCCCGTCAGGCTGTAGCCTGTACGCGACACTAGCGACACTAGCTTAGCTCGGACGGTACTTATCGATTGCGGATTTTGTGGAACCGATAGCTGGCTAATCGGTCGGATTTTGTTTTATTTTGTCACGTATCTGTTGGTTGAACTAATGAGACTGCTCCAAGCTGGTTACGAGATAAGTATCAATTTATGCAGTCTACACACCAAACCTTCAAGTCGTCGATCCATCACAGGTTGTCAAAAGTCATAGAAAAAAGTCAACTTAGTCAACTTGGTGTTTCTTAGTGAGTAGAGGGGTAGAGTCTTTTAGGTTGTGTTAGACGCTCTTTTTGTAGCGTGAAGATTATTTAAACATCATCTTAAACTATGACTGGACGAAAAACTGGAAAATCGTCAGGTCGTTTGGCACTGCGTAAGTTTAGCAACGTAAACTGCAATTAGATGAAATTTTAATTGTGGTGATTGCTGATTTATATTGTAATTTTATGAAATTACAATACAACCGGTAGGACAGAATTCCAAACAAATTTTATTCCCTACTAAATGTCATGCTAGAGGTTTCGACGCGCTACACACGCATTATTAGATACCGATGTATTAACGCGCTGCGGGTGACATCTGGCGGCGAATTTATGAGTTTAATTAGACCGTCAGCCTGCACAGATCCGTGGTTCGGCTGGACAGCACTTAGGTCGGGACTACACGGTAAAAATGTCAGGAGGTAAATAAACTTCTAAGTCACTTCTTAAATAATTAAAACTTACTTAGACACCTTTACTATTATTAATTTATGCTTATATTACGTTACTACATTTATAGCAACTTTATCAATGAGCAACTAAGGCTGGGTTGCACCATCTTATTTTGACTGTAACAAACGTCAAATATCTGTCAAACTCCATACAAAAATCACTGGTTATCGTGATAGTTACTGTCAAACTTTGGTGGTGCAACTCAGCCAACTAAGAATTTTATTTGAGACAAAAAACCCACGAAAATCAGACAGCCAAACTTATTCTTTTAAGGGGGTTCTGTTTTGTAGTTAATTGCATGAAACCCAAAAACGAGCCATTGCGTGTGACTGTGACACTATACATATTATATTACATGCTATTTGATACTATGTATGCTCTATCGCGATAAGAAATGCGACTTGATATTGCAGAAACTGGAATGCTCTGAATATAGCCTTATCGATTTACCAATCTACTGATAATAACCATTTCTAGTACAAGCCAATAATTATCTTTTGTGCAGGTACGTAAATGCAGTACTACGCAGGCAGCACACTTCTACAGTGAAACCTTGGCAGCTTACTTAATTAACCCACATATTAGCGTATTTAGCATGGTGGAATTGATACAGAGAAGTATACATACATGTTTGGTATGTATGTAAACCCCTAAGGTTTCAATCTGTCACAATTTCTCAATAGAATTAATGTTACCTACTGATATTGCAAGATTTCACATAGGTTATTGAACGTTATTGTAATAATTTATAACATGGGTTTGTGGTCTTCAAAAAACATAGAGCAGGTAAGTACGTAAACTTTACGTAGGTATGTATTTGGCATTGCATATTAGATAAATAATAATGTATAGTTTACTCTGTTACAGAAATACACCAAACTAACCAGTCACAACTAAAATGGTTGACCTGACCTGACATATCAATTGTTGGACCCAGTTAGACTAAAATAGGGTGCTTAAATTGAGTCGCCTAGTCGACCTCAAATATAGAACGCTTAAAACTCATAGCAGATTTATCAACTCGAAAAGGGATCAGCACTGTATCGCCTTTTTTCTTACTTGGAACTCGCATCTAAACAACNTAGGTATTTGTATTTGGCATTGCAGATTGGATAAATAATAATGTATAGTTTCCTCTGTAACAGAAATACACCAAACTAACCAGTCACAACTAAAATGGTTGACCTGACCTGACATATCGATTGTTGGACCCAGTTAGACTAAAATAGGGTGCTTAAATTGAGTCGCCTAGTCGACCTCAAATATAGAACGCTTAAAACTCATAGCAGATTTATCAACTCGGAAAGGGATAAAAACCGTATCGCCTTTCGCGAGCTGTGTTCACCTTTCGCGCGCTGTCAATCGCAAGGCGAGGCGTTTACGTTATGCGAATAAGTGTGCGTTGCAGTATGGAGTTTCATACAAAGAATACTGACCGCCTTAAGTTGATACGGTTACGATCCCTTTCTGGGTTGATAAATGTGATACGTCCCTAAATGCCGTTTCTGACTCTTACCCAAGCAAATTGGATCCGCTTTAAATTATAATCTAAAGGTAATTTTTTACATTTTCTAATTTTGTGTCTCATTGTGGCAATAGAGAATGACCTTTTGTAATTATGTACCAATCAGTTTAATCACAGTATAAGAACTTTTACGACTTTAAACGGTAGAAATAATGTTGCAATAATGTTGTTGGATAGCCATTGTATTATTTTATCATTTAAAACGAAAGAGTTTAAATTTCACTTTAAGTATTTTTTTACTTCAACAAGGTGTTGCGATGTTATTTTTGTTTGCGAATAAGTATAAATAAGTGAAGAAGATAAAGCTACTATATGAAAGCATGTGCATTTTATTTATGGATGGTTCAAATATGCAGAGACTCGTAATGGAAAATGACTCGATGCGGGCGATAAGTCATAGGTGAAATGAAGAAATCGATGCTCTCAGTCGCACGTGCTTTTCAGTAAAGAGCCATTGCCGTTACATCGCCTCGAACTAAGTAGCCTGAAAATTTTATGAGTAATTTTTTATTGTTCAGTGGATTCTAAAATAAATGAAACTGTTGGTAATGTGACCGAACTATAATGAAGATGTTGGTAGGATAGTCGAAATTTTTAAGTATAGGTCTTTTTAGTCACAAGCCAGAACTTTTTAGCATCAACTTGATGCAAAAGACTTTTGGGATATAGTTAAGTACACATTTAACTATTGATCAACTTGTTTACGCTCACATACTTACAGCTAAAACATATTGAAGAAAACACAATTTGTCTGAAAGATTTTCACTGTGTACACTCAGCATAACTTTAGGTACAGTCAAGAGGGGAGTGAGATGATCACGAATTCGTCACGGCGACGTGCTATTTCCTTATTGATTTATTCAAGAGCCGTGATATAATTTTTGTCGGCACAGAGAAATCTTTTCTTGATATTACGCTTTGATGTTTGAAAACGAAAATGACTTGAACTTTGCTAAAAGGAAATAGAGAGATTATACCTCTGATTTAAAGTACTTAGTCTGAGATGAATAGATTTTTTAACTTTCCAAAAAAGTATCTCATCAGGCTAAATGAGATGCTTTACCGACCTTTAATCAGGTTAAATGTGTTAATCCTTTAATTATAAGGATATTAATCCTTTATTTTACTGCAATCATTGTTCATTTATAATGTCAGTTGATTACGATAGCTTTATTTATGTTTTTTTTCCATTTCCATTTCAATCTTGATATGAAATAATTTCGTCAAACTAAAATAATTATTACTAAACAATAAAATCGATAGCTCGAATATCAGTTTGCTACTACATAGTAAGAAATAAAAAGAAAATATTTCGGATCAGCCTAAAAATTCAGTTATTCTGTTATGAACCAATACAAGTGTATCAGCATATCAAACAGTTTACTCCACTTGCCATATTTTTACATTACTGTCAACAGCGTAGCCAGTAAATAGAATTTCTCCAGAGTTCACGCATAAAAGAACGCAATAACTGTCAAGGGAAATGGCGTCTAACACCTACCTCTATAGATCCNAATATCGCCTTTCGCGAGCTGTCATCCATCCTCTTACGTGCGCTGTCACGAGGCGAGGCGTTTACGTTACGGTGCAACAGTGCGGATAAGTGTGCGTTGCGGTACCTATGGAGTTTCATAGGTGCAAAGAATACTGACCGCCTCGAGTTGATACGGTTACGACGATCCCTTTCCTGTTGATAAAGTATGTGCAACGTCTATAAATGCTGTTTCTGACTTACCCAAGCAAATTGGATCCCTTTAAATTAGAAAGGTATTTAGGCAATCGAGAATGACCTATTGTAATTATGTCTCACCAATCAGTTTTATCACGGTGTAAGAACTTTTACGACTTTAAACGGTAGAAATAATGTTGCCATTGTGTTTAATCATTTAAAACGAAAGAGTTTAAATTCCACTTTAAGTATTTTTTTACTTCAACCAGGTGTTGCGATGTCTGCGAATAAGTGAAGAAGACAAAGCAACCATGGAAGCATGTGCATTTTATTTATGGATGGTCCAAATATGCAGAGACCCGTAATGGAAAATTACTCGATGCGGGCGATAAGTCATTGGTGAAATGAAGAAATCGATTCTCTCAGTCGCACGTGCACTGTAACAGGCATCGAATTGGCATGCCTCAAAATTTCATGAGTAATTCTCTATTGTTCAGTGGATTGAAAAAGTAAAAGATATTAGACGGGTGTTAGTGATAATGTGATCGAAATACTCGAAAATAATGTTCACAATTACCTATTATTTTTCGTTGTGAGCCTGAACTTTGGCATCGCCCTCTTGCACAAGTTTTTGGCCTATAGTTAGTAAGTATTTATGCTAAAATTCTATTAGTGCCTAACTATAGATCAAATTGTTTACGCACACATAAAGCGAAAACACATCGAAGAAAACACGATTTGTCTGAAAGATTTTCACTGTGTACACTCAGCATAACTTTAGGTACAGTCAAGAGGGGAGTGAGATGATCACGAATTCGTCACGGCGACGTGCTATTTCCTTATTGATTTATTCAAGAGCCGTGATATAATTTTTGTCGGCACAGAGAAATCTTTTCTTGATATTACGCTTTGATGTTTGAAAACGAAAATGACTTGAACTTTGCTCAAAAGAAATAGAGAGATTATACCTCTGATTTAAAGTACTTAGTCTGAGATGAATAGATTTTTTAACTTTCCAAAAAAGTATCTTATCAGGCTAAATGAGATGCTTTACTGACCTTTAATCAGGTTAAATGTGGTTAATATCTTTTATTGGATTTAATATCCTTTATTTTACCGCTATCATTGTTCATTTATATGTCAGTTTCTTTCCACTTCAATCTTGATATCAAAGAATCTCGTCTGCAAAACAATGACAAACTAAAATAATTATTACTAAACAATAACATCGATAGCCCGAATATCAGTTTGCTACTACTTACATAGTAAGAAATAAAAAGAAAATATTTTAGATCAGCCTAAAAATTCAGTTATTCTGTTATGAACCAATACAAGTGTATCAGCATATCAAACAGTTTACTCCACTTGCCATATTTTTACATTACTGTCAACAGCGTAGCCAGTAAATAGAATTTCTCCAGAGTTCACGCATAAAAGAACGCAATAACTGTCAAGGGAGATGGCGTCTAACACCTACCTCTATAGATCCTGGAGCGACAACTTAGCAATATTTATGCCTAACAGCTATTGTGCTTATCGCCTATTCAATAACGCGAAACGAAGGCGAAATTTTCTTTTGTGCTCGTAAATTTATATTTATCTTGTTACGCCGTTACCGAAACCGCACGTTATGGTTTTATATTATTTGCTTTGTAATAAATAGATCAGGGGCTGAAGCATTATTCTATTAAGTGTACGGTATTCTGTATTCTTAATACTTTTGTAACTTTAAGGTCGCTTATTCACTTTATTGTAAGGAGCTTATTATTTGGAGTCAGAATGATGGAAGGATGTGCGAAACTATTTTAGTGTTATTTTCTTTTCAATGTACTAGAAGAGTGCTCAGCAGAACATCAGTACTTCTACGTGCGTATTTTCTCATATTTACTCAAAGTTTTAAGTGTTTTATTAAACAACTAGCGNAACTAAGCTACGTTCAAAGTTGTTTCATTTTAATTAAAATGTTGATTTGAATTTAACACTATTTAGGTGCTCGGTTAAATCCACTTGAAACTGCAAATACAAAGACTCGTTTATGGTTGTGTGGATTTAATGTAGATCGCTTAGCTTATAACATTCCGCTCATCGCATAGTTAATATTAGTTTAATGTAGCATACACAGTTGTGTATTCCATATTTGAATAACAAAGTTTCGCAAACTATTTGTATTAGAACGCTGACTGTACGCCTGTATTCACAAACATTACTATGAGGTCTCACAGTGCGCGTGGACGCACAGGGTGACACGAACAAATGACAGAGCTCTATTCAACGCTGTGCATTCGATTTGCTGCTTCACTTAAAGGGAGNAAGGAAGCATCTTTTGTGAATACGGGCATAAAAGCATGCAAAAAATAAGGCCGTGTGCTACTACGGCATTTTAATTCAACAAAATTAGAAAATTAAAGAGTTTTCATGATTGAAAACGTAATTTTTTAACCTTGCGTGAAAAAAAAGCGTAGGCTTTTGTCTTAACAATAACCGTTTACATAAAAAATAATTGAAACTTTACTTACATTTGGGGTAATTACCGCTGGAAGTAAACGCTATAAAGCGAGGTCACGTGACCGCGTTTCTGTAACTAATGTTGTAATTAGTGACGTCATCGGTCGTGCTTAAGGCGATTAGTGTCCTCAATGACCTTGGGCGTTTGACCTTCACGCCGCGCGAAACACCCGCGCACCCCGCACGAAAACTCCGATTTGACACCGACACGGGCATAGGTAGATACAGAATAGAAGCTCTTTTTTCATGACATTACTGCCTATTATTTTAAACTTGAATTGATGAACCTTGATGTCGCTGTCATTTAACTCAGGCGTATTTAATAAAAATAACACAATCCATGAACATTTTGTACGGGATATTTTTATTTATTCGTAAATTTTCTAATATTTTTGTCGGTTCAGCCGNTAGGGAATTTAAGTAAAAAATCGATGTCCCGTATTTATTTTATTAATCCAAAACAAAGAGACGTAGCGAAAATTCAAACGTCACAAATGTAGTCCTTGAGCTGTTGTATAACATATATTTTTTTCAACTATTTCTGTCCAGCAGTAAAAGAGGAGTAGGCTTTACAAAATGCCCATTTGACGCGGATTGAGGACTCTAATCGCCTTAATTACTCCCACTCGGTCCCGTGATAATAACCGAGATGTATCGACGCTGCTAATGTGAGACCGTGGAATTTCATTTTGGAGGAGCCGTCATTTGATATTAATGTATGGTTTGAATATGAATTCCGAGTTCCATGTCGCTTATTCGTTATTGTTAATCTGCAAAAAATTGTTCCTTAAAATATAGTTAAAATAGATTTGATAATACTGAAGGAGTTTTTAAAAGCGCAGTTAAAAAAGCCTTACACGGAATATTGCATAGTGACAGCATTCACAAAGTTTCAGAACAGGAAATATGAAGCATAGTAGGCTTCTACGTGCAAGCTATAAGCGAATATCTTGTCAAAATCAGCCCACATATTTTGGAGAACAAACATATTATGGACAAACATTTTAAGTCGGCCGTTTGGTGTAGTGGTTCAGAACGGACTACTATGCCGAGAGGTCCCGGGTTCGATTCCCGGCCGGGCAGAAATTGAAATGATGAATTTTTATTTCTGTGACGGGGTCTGGGTGTAAATATGTATAATATGTATGTATTTAATAAAAAAAAAAGTATATAAGTAGTATATCCGTTAAGCTAGCACCCATAACACAAGCATTGAGTTGCTTACTTTGGGGCTAGCTGGCGCTGTGTGAAATCGTCCAAAGATTTATTTATTTATTTATTTATTTATTTATATAATTGGTTTAGTAATACCTACTACCACGAAACATCACCCGCATGTTATCAATCATGTCACATTTTCTTGGAAATCGCCAGAGAAAATTAATCTTACCAGTTCACCGAATATGTTGCGTTGAATAACTCATTCCATATTATTATATCTGGCAGGCTAGAACCGGGGTCATTGAGACAGTCACAATGACCCCTAGTAACTAAATAACTAATAATCCAATTAGTGACGTCATGTGATGAATCTTTTGGATCCCTAAGCACTGATAGATACAATGATTTTCACATGGTTGTCGAGAATCCCGGCATACAACCGGTTAGGTATGCTTAAGGATCAGTTTAAGTTAAGTAAAAATGTTGCAAATGGAGATTAGCCGGAAAAAATATCATTATCATCATCATCATTTCAGCCATAGGACGTCCACTGCTGAACATAGGCCTCCCCTAATGACTTCCACATCGCACGGTTGGTAACGGCCTGCATCCAGCGCCTTCTTGCTACCTTTATCAGGTCGTCGGTCCACCACTAAAGTTGCTGATAGCCCGACGGATTAGCAAGCTGAAGTGGCAGTGGGCAGGGCACATAGTACACAGAACTGACGGCCAATGGGGCAGCGAGGTTCTGGAATGGAGGCCGCGTACTGGAAAAAATATACAGACAAATAATTGTTAAAAAATGTTTTTTTTTTTTATGTAAGGTCCTCATATCTACTGTGACATACTCGTAGTTCTTATAACAGTTAATAATCATCAAATATTTTCTTGGAAATCGCTATATTAATAAGACAAAGTTAATTTTACCAGTTCACCGAATACGTTGCGTTGAATAACTCATTCCGTATAATATCTGGCAGGCTTGCCGGGGTCATTGTGACCGTGTCTCTGTAACTAATATTCAAATTAGTGACGTCATCGGATTAGGCTCCAGGCTCAGTTTCCGTTGATTACCCAGCGCTCGGAAATGGCCGCCGAATCCGTCGCACTCTGGTAACTATCAACTGTTGGACATTTTGCTGGAGAATTCTAATTATTACTCGGAAATACAAATTGAATTTGCATTAGTTAATGACGAAATACATTGCTACATTTTCACTTTGCAAAAGCTTTGTGTCAACATTCCCGTGAAGTATCAAAGAGTATGTACAGCCGTTTCTGTTAGATATTATTCTCATGTTTAAAATTAAAATGCGGTGTAGCCAGATAAATCGGGTTTAAAATGTAGAGTTAAAGGCTTTGGTTACCTCTCTAAAGACGTAACGAGAAGTGCCCAATAAATTAGCGGCATAAGAGGCGTCCCACTTAAGACTTGGAATGCTTCCATGCAGTGCAATTTGTGGAGCTTCAGGCATGACTAGACTAGAAAAGATATCAAAAGCTAAACTTTAATCAAAGATTAATGGGCGGTTTAAGTGGTACAGTCAGCGTCAAATAGTTCATGATACCCAAAGTGGCCAAAAAATTCAAATTAAAATCGTTTATTGCATGATTGACAACACAACCTTATTCAAATTGTGGTTGTAAATGGCTACTTTGGGTGTCACGAACTATTTGTCGCTGACTGTACCAATTTGCAGTAGGTATGTTATATTATGATGCATATCGGTAAACGTAGTCTTTTGTTTCTCGTACAGATGACATCACATCAAAATAATAATTTTTGACGCACTATTACAATTACGTGAACGGTGTTTAGGCCCAGTTTTTTGATTCATAGTTAAAATAACTAATTGTTAAATTTTGCTACTAATGGTTAAATATTAACAAAATGTAAACTAATAGTTACAAAATGTACTAAAAGTCAAGCTAACCATTATTCGAAAAACATTTTTTTCTGTTATTTAACCACTTGTCATTTGACATCTGTCAAATTTGACCATTGGTTATTTTAACTACGAATCAAAAAACCGGGCCTTAGTCAGTCTGTAACAGACATAATGTGCGTCTAATATTATAGCCTGATTGTAACGTAACCGTATCTAAATTTGACCTCCAAAGGAAGAAAAAATGGCAATGCCAGATTTTGTATGGAAAGTGGCGTCTTTTTTTTTTCGCGCGGCCATCGATCAAACTTTGTTTTTTGATTACAAAATAGTGTAATAAACCAAACTTACTATGGCATGTATACCTCTAAACTCAGTCTGAACTGAGTTACGAGCATTAGAAGTTTGATGATTTTCATACTAGATTTGCTTTTTTGCTTAGAAATTGCAACAAAATATTGCGCTATTTTTTTATTGCGCTGATTCTGCTCCAAACTGATGTCTGGAGCCTTTAATGGATGGTATTGTTTGTTTACACATACAATCTCACTAGTTTGTTGCAATTTCTTACAAAACTTTGCGCGCAAAAAGGAAATCTAGTATGAAAATCATCAAACTTCTAATGCTCGTAACTCAGTTCAGACTGAGTTTAGAGGTATACATGTCATAGTAAGTTTGATTTATTACACTATTTTGTAATCAAAAAACAAAGTTTGGTCGATGGCCGCGCGAAAAAAAAAAGACGCCAATTTCCGGCATTGTCTTTTGTAAAACTGAGACATTATCTTTACGTGCCCTGTGATGCCATATTGTAGCATTGCCACTTCAGCTTGAAGAATAATTGTATAACTACGTTTCTGATACTGAACTTCTACATAAACACTTTCTTACGACTACTTATATTAGAACTTATTTTTAATGAAAATGTACGAGAATGCTGGTTTAAGAGGTGTTTACAACAATAACTTACAATTCTGGCACACCTTTCTAGCTTCCCTCAGATAATAACTCATCTCGGCAATAAACTTTGAAAAATAAAGCAATTTAAACGTTCTCTTCTCACATACTGCAGTTGCAGAGAATGCAGCATAATAATAGATACTTTTAAACGCGAAACAATGAGTTGTAATGCTCTAAATCAGTGGCTCCCAACCTTTTCTAGATCAGGGACCAACGTTTCTTTCTTTTTCGCAAGGACCATGCCAATAAAACATTAAAAATCCGTTGATTAACTTATAAAGTCAAATACTTAAATATGATTTTTAACTAACATTCTTCTGCACAAATTCGGTACCCTCTCACAACACGTGGAGGCCTGTCGCTCGTGAAAAGAAATGGTCCGAAAAATCACAGTTTTTGGTGGGGCAAAATGCGTTATAATGAAACTATTGATACCCATTTAGTCCCAATTGATTCTGGGTTTTTTGCCCACAAAACAGACCTTCTCCTTTAAAATCATTCCCGGACCGGACTGGACCACCGGTACTCCGTGAACAACTGATTGACAACCCCTGCTCTAAATAGTTGACTACTCTGTGGAATTATTGCACTTTCATTAAGTATGCTTTAGAGCTGAACGTTATTACTAAGTTTAAAATCCTTAAAGTTGGCCGACCACATTTAATTAATGATATTGTTCCAAAGAAGGAATATTTATGCACAAAACTTTTGGCCTAAAATGTGCTCTATTTATTAATTCTGTTAAGTGGTCTTTAGCACAGATTGCTTAATAGTTGCCTACTGCTTTAAGTTTTTTTAAGCACATTATTAATTTTGTTAGATTGTCCTTTTGGCTTTCACAGGCAGGTCTGATAAAATGGATTCATTATTTACGAATTCGATTTATAAGTAGTATCATAAATTGTTTAAAAATTTTCATTTAGTCTTCGAGACCTAGTAGACAATAAATGTCCCGCAACACGTGTCGCTAAATCTGTCCTTGGACTGGCATTTTTGAAGAACTAGGTCAATATCTGACATAAGTAATAAAAGTTCATGTATCTCTAAACTACAGACTAAACGTCATCAGGCTAATGCTAAAACATCTTATATCGTCAGTGAAGTTCTAACAATGCGTAGGTAATTTTTTGACGGTTTTAAAATTTTGATGCCATTGGATGAAGAAAGCGTGTTTGAAATGCGTTTTTCCGACTAACCTCCTGTAAAATGCACATTTTTTACTAACGCACTGATAGAAACTTCACGTACGTTATGACGTTATGTAGGTGTTATAGAGACGATTTTGCCATAAAATTATGTGGTGTGTAATAAGGGAGACGTAGACAAAGCGAGTTATAACAGGGGAAAGTTGTGACATTGTCGAATTTTAGAACTTTAATTTTATCAGCGAGCTCGCAACAGCGCGTATTTGTTAGCTCGAGAGTTGAACTAAAAACGCGCACTGTTATGAGCTTACAATTAATAAGTTCCAAGAAATCTTCAATGCGACAACTCACCTCGGTCTTCCCTACTATTTCTTATTCAGTGCTAATGTGGTGTATTTACCACGTATGTAAATGGTAAACCTCCGGCTCGTTTTTCTTTGTCCTTTAACTAAACGGATCCTCATTTACTATTTTGTACTTAGCATGTATGTATTCTGATATCACTACACAAACTGCACATTAGTTTGAGTAGTAACGTAGCAATACAAAATTGTAAAAGTCAACGATGTTAAGAGTTCACAAATTAAACAAAGGAAAAAGCAAAATGTTTTTCAGTGAAATCGTCTTCGGAGTAGGTACCTACTTCGTTTCAAGTTTTAAACTACACAATGTTTTAGTAGAGATGTCCAAAAATTAATATTTGTAGGTATGGACAAAAAAGACAACTTTTTGGCCTAAGGCAATAATAATAAAAGGTAGGCCACTAAGTAATTGGAGGTTTAACAGTACTTATTATTATTCTGTGGTTTTACTAATGATTAATTAATTCCATGGCTTTGCGGATAAATAGTTCGATTTTCTGGCTGATGCACGGTTAGGTTAATTCGACCAGATCGGCAAATAATTTAACCGACAGTTAAAACACGCTTATTCAGTTTACAACAAAATTGTATAATAAATAGTATCTTCGAATACATTACGTTACTCTTGGATTAAATAAGTATTGCTCCAAAAATACATCACAGCCACTATCACCTACTTAACTATATTTGAATTTCAAGTAGTCGTCAATAATTCTGGTTGACAAGGAGAAGGGTCACAAACAGATCAAGAGACAGAAAGGAATAATATGCTCATGCAACAAAGTAACCAAAAAATAATTAAGCTTTTTCTTCTGAGGTATGGAATCTTAACAAAGTGAATTTTAAACAAAAAATATTTTGAGTTCTCGCTAATTCCAACGTAGCATCCAGTGGCTCACATTCCAGACTTTTGACCAGAGAGAATTCCATAACTGTAGAACATAACTTCACTTTTTACTTGTAACGTTGTACAAAAAGTATATCAGACTATATTACATTTTTTGTTGCCAAAAAGCCCTTGCGAACATTGTTGTAAACCACGGCTGAGTTGCACCACCAAACTTTGACCGTAAATATAACTNCTATAACTGGTGTTTTTATATGGAGTTTGACAGATTTTTGACGTGTGTTAAAGATAAAGTAACAAAAGTCTGTCATAAAACACCGGTTAAGGTTATAGTCACAGTTAAAATAAGGTGGGGCAATTCAGCCTTACTTTTAAAAACGGGCTTCTGCTCACTTAAATCAGTTATACAAAACCTGAAGCGGACCGTGTCATCGTCGATCGTCAAATTGGATTTTCCGTTCCACTCTTTACCCAGAATTTTATTCAAGCATGGTCTCAGACGAGTGAACATAAATTTTACAATTCTAAGTAAAGTACAAAATGTAGCTATTGAATTACCAGATTCTCGGAGAAAACGTAAAATATCTCAAGTTCATTCGTTTTTGCGGCTTCCGAGTGAGTCTTTGCCGAATCGTGCTTATATTGTTATCTAATTTTAATGCAAGAGGTACTGAGGGATTAGCTTTCACAAACAGATAATATGTCTTAACAAGAAATATATTATATCTATACTTATAATAAATCTGTAGAGAGGTTAATTCTGTACATGAAATTTATTTTTAAAATAACCATCAGGGTGTGATTAGTGATCGATACTGATGCCAAAAATGCAATCAGTAAAATTTTTGTCTGTCTGTATGTCTGTCTGTCTGTCTGCTTATTTCAATTCTCTATTTGCAAATTTGCACCACTTTCGAGAGAATAATGGTCAAATCATCATGAAACTCGTACCTACATACACGTACAGTTACCGTTAGGTATTTGTTTCATTATTTTGTCTTCTATTGAGACAGAATTAAACCTTCAATAGTTCGTTTTTCTAATTGTAAATCTGCATGAACATTTCTATATAAAGTTCATTTCTTTTCCTTTCAAGTCGAATCATATCGGGGCGCGCATCGATAGCCATTATTTTTATTCTAGCACTCCGATTTCACTTGGCATTAGATAACAGACGGCGTCGAACCAGAAGCAAATTGGAATGGAAATTCTTTCTAATAACTTCTTTGCAATTGTTTTCCGTGAGCTGGAAAATGTTTTCAGGATTAATGGAATAGTGGAGAAAATAAAAAATGAAACAGTCTGTTGTATTAGCGACTTGATAAATGTTTGTAATTTTCTATTATTAACTGTTGATAATAAATTATAGTGAGATCATTAAGTTGATATTCACCTTGCTGTTAATGTATTTAAAATCGTAATAAAGCCTTGCTGCCGTGCATGCAATAAACGGCACGTTTGTCATGATTGGGCCCACGATAAAATACTTTTCTTTAAGATAGACACATTTATTAAGAAATTACCTTTATCGGGCTTCCAGAGATTGATACGTTAAGGGTTAAGTAAGTGATTTGTGTCAAAAGTTAATGTTGAAACTTAAAATTACCTCTTTTAGCATTCTTTATTAAGGCAAGATGTTCGTAATCTTCTATTTAGTTCTTAAAAAGAAAGGAAACAGTTGTTCCGTTTGGAATGAAATCCATAAATCACTGGATGCACAGATTGCAAACGCTTTCGCTTTATTTCATGCCCTTTTCTGAATATATTAAAAAGATTCACAAGCGAAATGCAACAGGATTGCGAAGATTTTTTGTTTTTAAATGTAACTACGGAGGCGAGATTGTAATAGTCGAGCAACTTTAACTTATGAAAAGTAATTTAGCCACATTACATGTATATTATGTCTGTGACGAAATATTGTTGTTGTTAAAAACAGAGATGACTATATATTAATATTCTGTGTACTCGTAAGTTTGATGTACCTACAAAAAATAATGACTGTGGATAGTTTCTTCTTTGCCGTTTTATTTTGCCTTTTTGTGACTAAACTAGCATTTTCAAACAAAATTTTGGGATAACATGCTATGTTTTCATATCTTTTCACTGGCAGTCTGACACGCGAAGGTGCAGTGTTGATCAAAGCACTGGCACTACCATTGTAGATAAAGCTTATAGTTAAACTATTACTAAACTACCTTTGAATATTCACCCGTACCTAAAAGATTTTTTTTCGGAATAACGAATATACGAGTATTATGCCACCTAAAAGATTTTCCAAGCGTTGTGTAAAATCTCTTTTAAGTAGATAGTAAATAAGAAGTAATGCAGTCATATTAAAAAAATAGATATTAAAGTAACTTATAACGAGACTTCGATATTTTAATAAAATATTCCTCACACGAACAGCTTATAAAGTGAAATAAGCTTTTAGATCCCGATAAGTAGCGCAAATGGACATCCGCTATCGTATGGTTTTTACATTTCCACTGATGCAAACTGACGTGTGTGAGTCCTAAATCGTTTTGTAGAAATTTTGGCTTATTGGGTTTCAAATTTGACATGAAATAGACAGAGGTCTATCCCCTGTCATATTTCCACTCGCAATTCCAGGTGAGCTGTCTGGCCCGAAAATAAAGTAGTCGAGTTTGCACAATTGACTAATAATGTTGTCTGGGATAGGGAGTGTTTTAGGAATAAACTAGATGGATTAACTTGGAAATAAGTAATTTTAAGTATGTTATTAGTGATTGGGTTGTTTTTTGGTTATGTAAGAGCGATAAAAACCTTTCAAATGTGATGCAACATAAGTAGGTGCTGTCGTTCGTTTCAGCCAAATGACGTCCACTGCTGAACAAAGGTTTCCCCCAAGGATTTCCATAACAACCGGTTCTGGGCTGCTTGCATCCAGGTAATTCCCGCTACCTTTACCACATCGTCGGTCCTCCTAATGGGGGCCTGCCTACACTACGTCTTCCAGCCACGGCGATAGGTTCTATCACTTACTTTTAATACTGTGATAATATCAAGACGTTCGTTAACTTTAAGTTAACATTAATTGCTGTTTGTGTGTACTTATCACTTTAATTCACAATAGAGCCAAGGAAGAGGCCATTGTGTGCTAGATTGTTAGCAATATGTCATAATTGCACGACATAATTGCAAACATAATGAGACCTCAAAGCCATTCTACGGGATAGATGCCGCAATTGGGATATTATATTAGGAGTCCCAAGATGAAATGGAAATAGCAATTTTGGAGTAAGTACTTAAAATAAAGACTAAGAAAATAAGAAGTTAGGTATCTTAGAAGTTTACGAGTATGAGGAAGATACTTGTAAGTTATTTACTGGCAAGCTAAAGCTAGACCATAATAGACTGATAACTACTAGAGTAGAGTAAATTCAAACCACTATACTTAAAGTGCGGCGTTTTAAATTCGGTTGTTACGAATTACGATATATTTCATAAAGTAATGCTTTCAAGGAACCGGAACAAACAAACTTATAATCATAGATTTGAATCAGTGATTGGTCTAACTAAATATTTAAATTCAGCCAACCTAAGCCTAGACGCAGACCACCGATTTTTCGTCGGGCGATAGTTTAATCGGCAGTTAATCAGTATGAGCATGTTGGGAAGTGCGCGCATTTCACCGATTTTGATTTTATACAAATTAGAATCGGGCCCAACTATCGGCCGAGAAAAAGTTGGTGGTCTGCTCCTAGGCTAAATCCTCTGTCGATGCCTAAAATTGAGTCGACACACACACAGTGGATCGAAACGGCATAAAAGTTTTTCTGGAAAATAGAATTTTAAAAATTGCCATTCGATAGTCCTTTGCTCACTCATCACGACATGTCATATCATTTGACGTTTTAAGAGTCGACCGCAACAATGGCGCGCTGACCTTGACATGCCTGGCACTTTACACTTTTTCGCGAATATTAATTGGCACTTGAAGGGCTATGTCCACTTTTTTGCCGTGTCGATCCACTGTGCGACATTTGAGCTCTGTTAGCTCCTTACAGTCTACTCCACTGAGTGGTCTATGTGAAACCGCACACAAGAACACCACTGGTTACACAATACATTGATTTATGGCCCGTCTGTTCCATTATTAGCTTAATGAGATCGCCTTGTCAGCACCACCTCGCCATACAAACCGCCGGACCTTTATAAATCACGAATTATCTTAGATGAATGCCGATAGATTGGTATATTAGTGCTGTAATTATTTGTGGGACTATCAATAATACGCCGGTTATGTGGAAAATATGTTGAAGAATATCTATGACAAGGTCCTTCATAAAATACGTTTTGGGATAGAGTCTTTGCTTGTAGTACTGTATAAAAGTATTGGCCATCTAAATTAAGATTGACCTAGGTAAAAAACACTTGCATATGGTAATTTTGGATATGTCGTTATTTGAAATATTTATTTATGTTCTGTAGAGCAATGACATAATCTGAGTAAGTAGATGCCATTTTGAAAATTCCATTCTAACGCCCGTATTCACAAACATTACTATGAGGTCTCAAAGTACGCGTGGACGCACAGGGTGACACACGAACCAATCACAGAGCTCTATTCAACGCTGTGCGTTCATTTGCTGCCTCACTTAAGCAAGCATCGTTTGTGAATACGGGCGTAAACGTCTAGCTTGTTTAGTGGTTTACGTATCAACAACAATGTCAGAAAGCGGGTCTAAATCCCGATGGGAGTTAGTGTGAAAAGAGCAATTTGTGATTAATTAAATAAACGCTTTGTGTCATTTTACTTTATTGTCAGTGTGACTATAAAACGGTCGTAATTACTTTATATGATTTCAATTAGGAAGTTACTTCATTGCCATAGAAATAATCTTCGAAATGTTAAATTAGAACGCTTCATCAACTCGAAGGCTCGAACAAAAACTTAAATATTAAATCTTAATAAAAGCAATCATAAAAGTATAAGACAAGACACTTGTTACTTTCCAAGTTGGCATCCTTTGATTGCTCAATAAGTTTGTTGCGCAAACGCTACAAGATGAAGATCAGTCGGGCTTTATTGATACATATCACTTTCGCAACAAAACTTCCCTTATAATTATAACTTGGAAACAAAGGCAGCTGAAATGAGAACTTTGAAACTACCTCGATAAGTTCTTTAAGATTAAACTCAAGTTCCCTGGGGAATATTGTTGTAGGTCAACGGCTTTCAAACATTTTTTGTAACGGAACCTTTTAAAACATTGGAGTGTTTTGGTATGTATCATGAAGTAGCAAATCTATTTTGGCCATTGCTTAAACGCAGTTATTGTCGTACTTACTTATGTTCTTACGCTCATTTAGCCACTATTTGCCACCATTTTTCTATATTTTCCTACGCCTATTGAGTTAAATAAAAGTGCTCACGTACCTAATATAATATGGTTTCCATTATGCAGATATTATTTCGTAGTCGTACCATTATAAATTGGGAGTTGGTCTCTTTATTATTTGCGTTCTATCGTTCTACCTATCTAGAACTGTAAGAAGATCAAATCGATAAATCGAAAATTCATGCTATTGAGGACTTATTAAAGGACTATCACCACATATTATTAAACAAAGTCGCTTTCTTGTCTATCTGTCCCTATGTATGCTTAGATCTTTAAAACTACGCAACAGATATTGACGATTTTTTAATAGAGTGATATGAGGAAGGTTTTTATGTATACTATATTGTACCTCTGCAAAGCAGCGGCGGGCCGCTAGTTAACAATAATGCCATGTTAATATCCTAAAGCCGGCTCGTCTTGTCTGCGGTAGCTAAGACCATAGATGTAAGGTGTAACCCACATGTTAGAAGGTTGATTATTTAGTGGAGTCTTCGCAGTCTTTACGGATCCCCAGGGCTTTGCCAGCACACTTTGAGAACAGCGGTTGCAGAGGGTTTATAAAGGCGTTAGCAAGATATACTGGCGTAGGTGCCGCCCTATAGCTGTGCAATGAACTTTAAATCCCCTTCACACCTGGGCCCGCCCACCAAATACAGTTGTTGCGGGTAAACACGATAAAATCGTACTTTATACGACATGCAAAGCCACGCCGAGGTAAATTATTATTAAGTTGCCTAGATGTCTTCGTGCGAGTAAACTCATCGTCATTTAACGTGATGGTTGTTCGCAAGTAAAGTTTTTATTCGTAGGTAATTTAGTATACTTCTTTGCAACTTTAGGGTACAGATCGTTAAATAACAAAATATTTTAGCGTATGACGTAATGGGTACTTTAGTTATATGTTGCTATTTAGATTAGCCATCCATTAAAAGCCAAGTTTATTAGCTCAACCTACTTTGCGAGTTTTTGACATTTGCATGAGAAAGTGTTTAGGTAAATTGAAACGAAAGAAAGCATTATAATAGTTTTGTTAACCTTTGAGACCATAAATTGGCCATGACGTTATAGTTCTTAATGTGTATTTTATTAGCAGCTGCTATTACTGAGGTAAGTAGTACTGCGGCAAAAGTAATGCCCTCATTAACCCTTGTGACAAATACGCTAGAAAATTCCTTCCTTGGATTTATGGAAAATCAATATAATTATTTAGAAATAGAAATAGAAATATCTATTTGTCATTGAATAGGGTGTACAGAAGGTCGAAAATAACAAAATATGATCACCTATATCCTATAGCCATCAACAATAGCATGCAAATATATCGAAGAAATATTGATATTACATATAATTATTACGGTATTACTTTTTGCTGATTATTCCCTATAGCTTAAAAATTCTTGGAGAGAGTAGAATAATCGCGCGACAAGCCACTTTTGCAATGTGGTCTTAAACTGATTAAAGGACAGTTCTTTAATATCTTGAGGAAGTTTATTATAGATTTGGACACACATGCAGAAACAGTTTTTTTGAATACGAGTACTTTTTGGGATGAACTCAAGGACTAGTCTATTGCAATTCCTAGTATTAGTCGTAAAACCTAATTTTTAGATACCTAGATGTCGAACTATTGTAAAATTATCCGATACTAAAACCGACGGACGCACTGTAGCAGTATTAAGCGCTTTAAGCAGTAAAATGTTACTACGCAATATTTTTTATATGTGACTTTTACCGCTTTCTCATAAACTAATAAAACAAAAGTACGAAAAGAACTACGCTTGACCGGTTTTAGTTTTTCCCATAAAAGTTTATGTTTAAGTGGGAAAAGAGACTTTAAATTGCGAAACGTTTACGTGTGCCTTTAACCTACTTGAGAAAGAGGATCTGTGTGCCTACCATGAGTTTACGATAAGTGTGCTCACTAGCGAGTGCGTCAAAGAAATCTATGAAGATTTTAATTCTTGAAAATAGCCGCTAGAGGCGCTGTACAATTTGCTTTATATTTAGGCTGAGTTGCGTCAAACTTACTTTAACCGCAACTATAATAGTACGAGAGGGGACCGTAAGAAACCCTACGTCACTTGATACTAAGATAAGCTCTATGGCATACGTTCAGAAAAGTTGTGCTAAGCTTGGAACAATTAATTAATAAACTCCGATTTGGCAGAAAGTACTCTGCCTTAATGACATTTTTTACGCAGTCGCTAGCGAGCACACCTAACGTAAACTCATGGTAAGCACATTGTATTTAGCATTCTAGTTGGATAGAGGGCGCTAGCGTTTCAAATAATGTTACCAAGATGGTTGAGGCTAAGTGAGAAATAGGGAAGCAGAAAAGGCTAAGCATTGCGCTTACCGTGTTTGTTTCCGCCTTCAGCTCGTCATTTTCGGTTGGGAGTAGGTTAGCCACAAAGTCTGTATAAAGCTTATGTTACGTATATGTATAGTGATCTGAGCCTTACTAGCATGAACGATACGACATAATATTGTTGTGTCATTAAATATTGATTTAAAACGATGAACCTTTACAATTTTAATCTCAATAAAACGTATTGATTTTAGGTTAAAGGTAAGGTGATTTGATTATCATGCAATTCAATTTATTATATTTCAATCTTCATAATAATTGCCTGTTGTTAAATTAGATATTTTTCGATGAACAATAATATTTGATTGTATATTTTCTTAAAAAGAAGTTAATTAGATGCGGACTTCAAAGTATTCTCCAAGTGTTAAATAGTACAATCTTGAAAAAAAAGTTGTAAATATGTAAAGTATATGCGAATAGGATTAAAATTCACACTCAACCAGAGCCCTACATAGGTGCGTGTCTGTCAAAATTTTCAGGAATTCCTGCAATAGTAACAAAAAGCTGGCCACCCCAGTTACAAGTCAAACATGGCAGACGCGGTCGAGGTAGTATCCGGCACTACGCCGCCGGAACGGCAGTTTCCGCTGCACAAATCACTCTGTCACTTGTATTTTATTTTAACTCGCAGAAAAACAGATGAAATGTTCGCACGTGCTGAAAATTGCTTTGATACGAGTATTTAAAGCTGCTTAAACATTTTTGATGTATTCGAAATGGTTGTTAACGTTGTATTTAAAATGCCTTTACTCACGAAAACACGATTTCATTTCCTTTACATTTTAATAAAGAAAAACGTTATTAATCCCTTAAAAAGTGTAAGTGTATTATTTATAAATTATGTAATATAATTTTATGAAGAGTTAAAAATTTCTCTATACTACATATTACGAGTAGCTTTTCATCATCAGCTAGATACCGAACAAGTTCTAAACTTTTTACTTTGTTTCATAGTAAAAAACGTCAAAATTATTTCAAACTCCCTCCAAAAACACCGGCTATGATAACAAATTACGGTTAAAGTAACGTGTTGCAACTTAGCGTTAATGAGTAATAGTGTATGTTTGTACGCGAATGTTCAGCGCACAGACAATTTATGTGTTTGCATAGGTACGGCGGACGACGCCACATCAAGCCAAACACTCTAGCATCTTATGGAGTTGTAATAGAGATTACTTTGCAATAAAATGTACTTATAGTCTGACGTGCTGTCAACTGTACCTTCGTAGGCGAGGGGTTGACGCACTCGTAACACGTGCTTTATGGCACTCCAGAGTCTCTTACCTTTATACAAACTGAAATTTCATTACAAAAATAACCCCGCACCGTCCCTCTGAAATACACGAAGATTTCAGAAGTTGCCTTTTCTTATAGCGTTTGTTGTTGAATAAAAGAAATTCAAAAGGCAATCTTCTTGGAAAATGGATATCAAGGTTTTTGAAAGTTTACGTTTGTTTTAAGAGAATTATAGAAGTTAGGTTCAAGAACTTTTTAGTTGCTAGTATAATAAAATTTGATATCCAATATACATAAAAAATCAACTGATATTAGATTGAACCCATATCAAACATAAAGATCAACTTTAGATCGCAAGCTTATTGGTTTATTGATCGTTGTTATTAGCTACGACTCTTGCACAAATAACGCGTGCATTGGAATTGCAGTGCGCAATAACTAACATCTGTTTGTTAACTGCCTGTGGTTAAAACGGCTTTTTTCTGCAAATATTTACGCCGACAATTAGCAAATGAAAAGAGCCTTACTCCTAAGCCACGATAAAAATATTTTTTCGTCTGAACGAGTTCGTACCACAAAAGTGAAAGAAATTAAACGACTACACTTCAACGGAGATTACGCGCTATTATTTTTTAAACGGTACAAGTAAAACAGACTGGGAAAGCGGTAAGCGGTAAAAGCGAACTTGGAACATTAAAATTTCTTAAGCGCTGCTCCGGGGGAGATGTAAGCCGTAAGTCCAACAACGTTTGCGGGAACAAAGGCAGCCCGATAGAAGCCAGCGATGTCAGATGCAGACAATTGCCTACGTCTATGCAACCTTTAGAACCTTTAGGCTAAATCTAGTTTGCTTGCAGTTTACATCTGGACGAGTATAAAGCTGCCACACTATGTTTTGTCTTAGGCCCAGAACAGACGGTGAAATGCAACTAACTTTCTGATGATTCTGATGAATGAAACTGAAACTGAAAGTTTCAAACTGGTCGCGTCATGTGTGGTCTCTCAACGGACGCTATGGCAGAAACTTAGATGCAACTCAAAAGTAACTAGCAGTTGCAGTTTCGTTGCAGTTGCGTTTCACCGTCTGTTCTGGGCCTTAGGCAACGAAAAATACGTTTTCTGAGAAAAACACTTTATTATTTCTTGATTATACATTCCTTCAATATCTGTAGCAGAACCTACGAAAAGTGGAGTGGAGTTCTTGAATCATACATATACTCGTTGGACTCCCACTGGCTCAAACGACGGATAATTTCCATAAGATATCTAGCTTGATAAAAAAGCGCAAAATTGTGCTTTGTGGCGCACCTTAGATATTAAGTTCTGCAGCGTCTGAAATCAGAATACCTAAATTCCAAAAGCCAGCGTAAGAAGTAAAATACTCCTATATTCCTAGTAGTGGTAAGTTTTTCCTTTTTATTTAAGAGCCAAAGCACACGATGCGTTGCGGCGCCGCACCGTAAAGCTTTCGTCGTATCGCACGACGCGTCATCGTACCGCTAGTACGAGTATGCTCGCCACAGATATTTCTATGTAGGTAAGACGACGCATCGTATGCTTCGGCTCCCAGGCAATGTTTGCAGAACTCACCCCTTCACGAAGGTCCAAAACAAGCTGCATATCGTAATCTATTAATCCAAGTTCTTGTGCTAATACGGGCACGGACCGTGTTTGCCTAGGTGCGGCACCGTGATATAACATCCGAGCAGTGGCATCTCATAAATAATACCTGTATGTACACCCAGAGATTAATCTTATGTACCGACCTGTACATCTCAAATGTAAACGACACTCCATCCGGGCTATAGAGGTACTCGCTAGTTAGAATAGTCATATTATTTTACAGATAGTTTATAAAAATTGCTCGTATTTAATAATAATAAACAAAAACATTAATAAAAATAAAATGAATAAATTAAAATTTATGAAAGTATTATTGGATTTGGATATCAATTAACGTCAGATCCGGCAACTCACTCCATCAATTCCATCAATTCACTCACTCATTCAAGTTCTATTACTCACTCGGTCGTTCACTTTATTGTAATTCGAGCACCAGACAGTCAGTCGCTATCCAACCTCTGCCGTGAGCAGACGTCTCGAGGAAAGTTTGTGAAGTATTTAGTGGTGGAAATACTGCACGAGCAAACCAAGGTTAGTTATTTTTTTATGTACATTAATATAAAATAAGGAATACATTAGTGATGTTTGATTTTTATGTCATTAATGATGTGAGACGCTGCAGTGCTAGCTTGATGCTGTCGTCTAAATTAATTTTAACAAAAAGTCGTTCTCTGCTGGACAAAGGCATCCCCTAAGATTTCCACAATGACCGGTCCTGAGTCGAGCTGCCCGTATTCAAGTGCGTCTAAAAATGTAACTAAGCCTCTAGCTTAAAAACATGGCTTATCTATTTTTACTATGCACTTACACTGTGCGTGTAAATGTTGTACAGCCGGTATCAGGGTGTTGCTCAAAAATAGATCTTATAACAACACCACAGAACCTTAATCCGTTGCTTATTATAAAGGCTGTACGGTCCTACCCCCAGGTTAATTATACCTGTTCTTTGGTACAACGTCGGAGACATTATCTCGTTGCAGGCATGACAAGAGTATTGCTAAGGAGATATATTTAGAAGACACTGTCTTAGTAAGATAAGGTAATGAAATGTAGAGGTACCTACACAATTTACACCATTATAAGTTAAATGTAAGTAGAGGTTGTTTAATTATAATACGTGTACGTTTAAGAGCAGGAGAAAGTTGTAGAAACTAAATTCTGTTATACTTGAAGCTGTACCTACGTTTGTACGATAATTATTTATCTTGTAAATGAACATAGTACTCTACTACTATCCAATGGTGGACTAACGCCCGTATTCACAAACATTACTCTGAGTTCTCATAGTGCGCGTAGACGCACAGGGTGACACACGAACCAATCACAGAGCTCTATTCAACGCCGTGCGTTTGATTTGCTGCTTCACATAAGCAAGCATCGTTTGTGAATACGGGCATAACTAAATGCTATTTACTTGCTATAACAATTGAACTGATCAACGCCTCTGTGTTTGCAATAATTGCATTGGAGCATAGTCAATCTGCACGTCCAATGTCATTAAAGTCACTTTACACAACCGCGGGCTGTTAATTCAGCCGTTGTTTTGCGATCGCTTGCGGTGCGGCGCGGACGTCACGCCTACTGGCTGCAAACAAATTGTATCCAGTGTTATTGGGGCAGCATTATTAGAGCGCCATTATTGCCGCTTGCTCTAATTTTGGCGATATTATAGTCTGAAATAATTAATTATTAGTTGCTCCACGTTTTGGTTCTTTGGTAGTTTCACTCTACCATAAACGGTACATATTACAAGTTATTTGTTTCTTTATTTATTGGCACTGGGAAAGTAGCGGCGTCTATCGTAATTACTTTCCTCATAGACAATAGGCACAATAATTTACGGCACACTAAACCACAATTTACAAACCGCATCGTCCGAATGCCGGGCCAGGGAAATAAAAATAAATAAGAAAGGGGGTGGAAACACACGGTTACACATTCGGTTTGCATCTGCTGCGATTCGAGACTGCGGAATTGATTTTATCATTATATAAACTTATGTTGTCGCTTTATTACAAAACATATCTCTTATATCAGATTAAATCAAATACAATTTTGAGTTAATACTTTGGCCCTTAACCCTTAAATGCATACTGTTGCCATATGTCTACGATGTACTTTTTTAATAATAAAAAGTAACACATTTTAAAAGCGTTTCTGAACGTATGCTAATATCAAAGAAAACATCATAATAAAAATAAAAAACCGCAAATGAAGGTAGATTTGAAAAAAAATTAACCGATATTTGACGTAGCGATTGCGAAAGAGAAAAAATTGGTAGTGTTAAAATTTCTGGTATTTCAATTTCGGATTCAGTGAGAATTAATTGCTAAAACGATTGGAAAAAAATACGTATATGTTAGAAATAATGTAAGAATTCATTATTATAACTTATTTTTTTGGTAATCTATCCCGAATGTGCCTTCGACATGGTTTTTGTGTATGTAGCCAAATGTCTACACCATGCGTTTATGCCATAAAATTGTTCTATGGATTGCTTATTGGGCTTTTCTTTTCAGCATGTTTGGCTCGCTATCTGAAAAGGAAATTGAGGCAGCTCTTGCTGTTTCAAATGATGGTGCAGTCTCAGAAGATGATGAAAATTTAGATGATGATAACATCGATTATTACCCAAACGTACGGGATTTATTGCATGATCTTGATGAGGAGTCCATAGATCATAATCATAATAATCATACACCCTTGGAACATAACGAAGACCCTGGAACATAACGAAGATCTGATCTAATATAATGCTCCTCTTCATAGACTTTGTGAGGGTTATGTTCCAGGGTCTTCGTTATGTTCCAAGGGCAGATTATGATCTATGGACTCCTCATCCCGATCATGCAATAATTCCCGTACGTTCCCGGTAATAATCGATGTTATCATCATTTAAATTTTCATCATGTTCTGAGACTGCACCATCATTTAAAGCAGCAAGAGCTACCTCAATTTCCTTTTCAGATAGCGAGCCAAACATGCTGAAAAGAAAAGCCAAATAAACAAACCATAGAACAATTTTATGGCATAAAAACGCATGGTGTAGACATTTGGCTACATACTGTTAATTTTCAAAAATATACTTTTTTTTTCGTACTAAGATTTTTTTTATTATTTTTCCCCCTATCTGTGACTAAAAATCTAATTGAAATATTTTTTTCATAACTAAATAAAAAATCATGCATTTAAGGGTTAAGGATCTTTAATGACTTGGTAATATCTTATAGCAGTCGCACGTTTTACTTCTGTCGCTTAGAGAGCAGTTATAAAAACGTAACGAGTCCGGTCAGTTTAACTGCCCGTATAAACACAACCAGAGATCCCGCCATCTTTTCTCGGCAATTTCCGTCCACTGAGATAGAAGGCAGGGACACGTGAAATCAGGAGTTAACCCTCTATATCTATGCGAGTCGACAGTCTGATTTAGTGGCTTAATCGAAGGCCTGGCCTTTATTACGTGCTGGTTAAGACTACAATGCCCTGGCCAGCGGATTAAAGCCAGCCGATAGTATTGTGAAAGATGAATTTGCTTTGATTTATCGCGGAAAAGTGGCGTTTCTGTATGGTATTGTGGCAGTTTGGGGTTGCATTTTCCAATACACTTCTGTTATGCTCTATTTTCTCTCTTTGTCTCTTTCTACCAAAGTCATCTTGAAGAAAAGTAATCTTCTGATGTTTATTAGTGTAGCTTAGTTAACAGTTAGTTATGAAGCAGCTTCTACAAAAAAGAATAGACAAAATAACTCTTGTACTTAACATTATTCAAGACACGAACTTCCCATGATATGCTTCTCTCAGTAGCATAATTTTAAACTTATTTAATTGAGCTGAAACAATCTAACTCAGTTTATAGTCTAGAAAATCCACGCTAAAGGGATTATTCCAGTAACTTGGGAGTTTAGCGAGTTCGCAGAATCTACGAAGATTTCCGGCAGACAAGCACTTAGAGATATGTAAATATGAAACTAACTACATTTCTGCTCCTTTCTTTAGTAGGAACCCTAATCCCTTGTTGAATAATAGATAGCTCGGGCCTTACAATGTTTTTGGGTTATTCTTGCGCGACATTAAACTGTACAAAAGTCTGAATTAGAAGCAAAAGTTAAAGCACTTTATAAACTCTGAAAATCGTCGTGAATTTCTAATAGTGTATTTATACGGGAAATTGGAGATTTGATAATTCACTAACAACATCTTCTGTCTGCAAATACTCACTCTTTTGTAAAACACCGAAGGAAAATCGTACAAAACGCATTCAATTTAATTTGCGATTTCCGTTATCTTGACTAGGTACTATGCCAGTGGTCGCGGGTTCTATTCCCTCACAGCACAAACATTAATGGGCATGAACATATTGGTTTGAAGTAGGTATGTATTGATAAAAAGAGTATTAAAGTACATACTTTAAATACAATGGATATAAACATTTATATCCATTGTACAAGCTGTGCTTAGTTTGGGACTAGAGTTGCAGTGTGAAATGTCCGTCCAAGCATTATTTACTTATTAAGTACTAGCTTTTGCCCACGGCTTCGCCTGCGTGAAATTTAATTTGTCACCAATCATTGTAAATTATAGCCTATATTATTCTGATGTATAAACAATAATACTGCTAAATCCGTTCAGTAGTTTTTGCGTGAAAGAGTAACAAAATTTTACCATCCATACAAACTTTCGCATTTATAATATTAGTAGGAAGTCTGATATTAGTAGGAATTTAATGTAAGATCCTCTCGTTCACCATGCACTTACGAATTAGTACATTTGAAGTGTCCAAACTAAAGCATAAAAAAAGTATTATTAAAAACATCCTATAAAAACTAGCCAGTTGATTGGCTCTTCAATCGCAGAAATATACACTTCTGCATCTCGATTTCTTTCTCTGGCTTTATTTTATCTGTTTGTGCAAACGTCAGCGATCCGTGGAGTCTGTTTGCAATTTTTTATCGTTATTCATATCGCCACTGAATGACATCGTTATCCGACGGTCTGTTGCTAACAATGCACTTAAGTAGTGTTGCCAGTATTTTTTTTATCGATGTTTAGCGAAGGGACGAAGAACTGCATGATTATTGAACGTGCCACGATTTCAGCGTCATCTCTTTCACTCTAAATATTAAATATAATTTACAATTAAATAATCCAAATGGTGCGTATAATTATGTATGTCAAAAAGATGATTAGTGTCAACTTTACAATAGAGATAATTTTCATAAATTAATTAATGTTGTTGCCTGAAATTAAAATTACCTAAATTATATCCAAATCTAATTATCGTCATATTATTATAAAATCAACATCAAACAGATGAAATTAAATAACTAGTATGTTCGTGAAGTTATTAGGTACTACTTTTGATGATTAATAAATAAGATTTTCTTAAGTTCTAGGTTTAATATCGATATTCAAATGATAATTTTACATCACTATTCTAGAGTTCCAAGTAATATCGAGTTGATCTTCATACAACGACTTGTGGAATTACAGTCATCGTTGTATTTTTCTCTCCTATTCGTGCTGGTTTTATTGTTTGATGCATTATCTTGATATTTTATGAATATTTTCAGTTCCACTGAAAAATGTTTTGCAGCTGTAATTGCCGCTGATTTTTTGTTTTAACAATGCTTTGATGGCATTTCTTTTACATTCCTGCCATAGTTTATAATAAATTTACGGAACATTTTACCTTTGATACAATTTATAATAATAACAAACAAAAAACATTTATAATATATATTTTTAAACTCAATTCAGTCTTAAAGGAAGATTTATACATATAGGATGAGTTGCACCACCTAACTTTAACTGCATACAAAAAGCACCGGTAATCGTTATAGCTACGATAACCGATGCTTTTTGTATGCAGTTTGACAGATTTATGACGTTTGTTAAAGTAAGACGGTGCAACTCAGCCGTAGACTTTGACGCTTTGCAACTCTCTGAATATTAGAAAAATACCTATTAGCGTCAAGACAAACCATCCCCATCGCTGTCGTTGTGGTACTCGCGTCGGTAAGCACCATAGCCTCTCATGCTAAATGAGCGCTGGTCGAGTCTCCCGACACGCCTGCATCAATGACGTCATCTGCCGAACTCTTGTCGCCGTCAATGTGCCAGCAATTTTAGAGCTTAACGGCATATTCCGTGACGACGGCAAGAGACCTGACGGTATGACGCTCATTCCCTGGAAGCAGGGACGACCTCTTGTGTGGGACGCAACATGCGCGGATACGCTTGCTCCATCTCATACAGGAGATATCTCCCTCGTCGCAGGCCCGGCGGCGGCCTCTGCTGAGTGCTCCAAGCGGCGAAAATATGTAGCTCTCAATGAGTTATACATTTGAGTTGTTGGTTGAGACTATGGGACCATGGGGTCCAAGCGCTAACTTGCAATAAGTCGATCCTGCTTAGTTTCACAGATCATAATCCTGATGTCACACGAATTTGCTCATTTGAAATCTCATCTTGAATTCCGTTCGACAAATTTCCCAAGATCCATTTCAAATCTCTATAGACATTCTCGAGCTGGTATCTATTCCCACAACTGGAAACAAGCTTGAGAGCTCCATCGTGGAATTACAGGAGCACGCGAAACTCCCGTAAATGTCTCCTGCTTCAAATTCTTAACCCTTCGGACTTCGAATGGGGTTGTGAAACTAAAAAAAACTTTCTTGAGAATATTTTTTATGTGGGGTGAATTGATAAAGGAATGTGAATATGATTACCTACTTATTTGTAAGTGTTTATTGATTATAAGAAAATATACAAACTGACTAAGATTAGAGTGACCTTCTTGTACAAACCAAATCAACATTAGGTATTTTCAGGTTAACTATGTTTATTGATGCATTGAAATTGAGTTGAAATTATCCAAATAAGAATTTGATAGTTTAGTGCTTACTTTGAACACTCCATTTGCTTCTGAGCAATTAAGAGCACTGCAGAAGTACGACCCGTGCTCTTGGAGAAAAGTTTAAATGACCGTCAGGTCATCATCGTCGATCGTCATCATCAGATGATGATAGTACGTTGACGTTGAAATTGGCAATACAAAGAATCAAAATGTACCATCAGCTAGATTTCCATTTATGAAGCTCCTAGGTATGTAATATAAACAAAATTTAAGACCACACGTCGTAGCTTAGTACGTGATTAATGAGACTATTTTATGCCGGTCGATTAAACCCTCTAGGTAACTTTATGGTGTGATTTCTCTGCACCAGGCATTTGAATTGTTAAATCCGGACAGCACTAAAGCTTGCCCGGTTTACGTCGTCGCTGTTTTATAACCCTTTCTCGTCACTCGTCTACTTACATCGGGCTGATGAAAAATACAACAGTACTGACCAAGAGGCGTGTTTGCTAAGTCTATGTTCCAGCACAAGTTGCACGCTTGCCCATGGAAGTAACGCGGAGATTCAAATAAAGTCTGTGTTTTATCAGCATCTGATTTATTTTGTCTGATTATTATTTTTACTTAATGCTTGGTTCCTTTATTCTAAAAATCATTAATTGTAACAGAAAGACTTTTATGCTTAATCATGACTTTTAGTATGGAAAATATATTTTATCTGTACGAGAAATGAATCGAATCTGAATGTGAAATGAAATAATTTTTAATTTCACAACAGATTATTTTTTTATGCAGACTCTGCTGAAAAGAACACTGCGTACTAAAGCGTTATAAATATTAAATTATGTTAATTCTTAATCGTAATATTTGTCGTAATAACTTAACTGTGTATTATTAAGTACCATTTAATTATATTTAATTAATAAATTGTTCATAATAAATGATACTCTTTTGTGAGTTTTCTATTAATTTGACTATTTTTTTCCTTGGAAAAAATACATCACAACTAAGGCGTTCATGACACTATGTTTTGCCAAAACGCAGTCAAGCACATAACATTTGTAAGCAATCAGTGTGAGTATATCACTCGGGCTTATTCTTCTTTACTGCGCACTTACTTTGTAACGATACAGGGTGACATAACCCTGAATCCTAGAGGATTGCTCCAAGAACTACATAGTCCAAGTTGATCATTACTACAAACATCTACTCATGTATAAATTACTTTTTTGTATGTTTATAGCTGAGTTTTTGGATTTCAAGATCAAGAAGATTTTTTTGCTTTCTAATTGGGTTTTTAATCTTACCAATCAACTGAATGTACTTAATTATGAGCTGTCAAAACGTCATTATTCTTTTGTAATGAATAAAAGTTTTCAGCAGTAGACGTCCTAAGGCTGAAATGATGATAATGAATAAACAAAACAACTAAATTGACTAAAAAATCTCAAATGGCTAAAAATCGTATTTCATTTTAAAATTCAAATTAAGCAGCATTAGCTTTTTTCCCCGTTAATACCCTGTATCTTAATGGTGTCATAAAAAAGTGCATGTTAATAAAAGTTAAGGCGAAAAACACCTGCTTGAACTATAAAAATGCAGTAACGAAAATTACGATTAAATAGCTTTTTAAGTTCTACTCAAGTTCCTTAGTTCGTGACCGTGCATTTTTCATTTTTAAATACTTTTTAAATAACCCTTTATGGTAAAAATAAAAGCAAATTACACAGTTTATTGCCAAATGTATAAAGAAATAGAGCTCGTAAAATTGTGCTAATCTACTACAGCAGTAACAGTCATAACAAGAATTGAACAGAGTACCCAATTTAGCAAAGTATGTGTTAAGTGGCTCCTAAAATCTGAGGCCACACTATAAGAGAGAAAAATATTTCTAATTTTTATGGTTTAGACATTGTTAAAGTTATTGTATCTGTATCATCACAATGAGATCTGTTAAGAAACGTTAAAACAGTAATTTGTTCTGTACCAAAGATTTCACAGTAAGGGCCCCTACACACCACGTTTTTTCAGGGGCCCTCGACGTTCGTTTCACAATCGCGCGTTAGCTGCGCTGCAATTTTATTATGAATAGATTGCTGTGCTGCACAGTTACATTGATTGAGGCTCCTTAAGAGCATTTGACGATTTGCAAGTACTAATTTAATTACTCTAAACAGTTAAATGAAGTCAAAATCAAAAATCTAAATTATCTTTATTTGACAATTTAGATTTTTTATTTTGATTTTGATATCATTTGCATGAAACGGGCAGAAAAATGCGGTGTGCATAGGCCCTAAAGGCCATAGCTACGCCGGCCTTGATAATACAAATGACTTTATTATAGCGAAGAGGAAATTATGCATGAAAGGCATACTTATTTTCACTTGTGAAAGCGTAATCTTGTTGGGGGCGGCATGATATAATTTTCATAATAAGAAAATCAGTTTGTGCCATCAACTCCGCGATGAAAGTCATTCGCGCGAAGATATCTTATGTATAACGCGGAAAATTCATCTCATTCTAGCACGAGGGTCGGGTTTATTAAGACTTTTTTTCCTTAAATGCAGTCATACATTTTTATTATTGTCATTTCAGTTTACTGACTTTATCAAATGTATGAAGTGATTTGATGACGGTCTTGGGCGGGATATTAGCAAAATGACAAATGACTTCTGATGATGAGCTTCTCATATCGAAGCTATTTCAACTGTATTTCATAGAAATAGAAAGGATAATACATGGTTATTTTTAGAAATATGTATAAAAGTGCTTGTATCAGATGTAGTATATGTTTCCCGTGCAGCAAATGATCGTTGGTTCAAGTAGTAAGTAAGCATAATTTATAAGTAAAGGTACGAAATAATAACTGCGTAGACCTTTATTAATAAGGCATCCTAGGTACTACCTATATCCAATTAGATTTTCCAAGTATCATCTACATTGTTGACACTTCATTTAACTATTCAGTCTATATAAACTAACTCCAAGTTTAAGACGTGGAGTTTCTAAGAGCGACATGCGGGCTTAACCAAACATCGTCTATGTGCTGTCTGTTTGTTTCCTAAGTCCACTATTGTTTTGTTGAACGATTGTTCTTGTTAACTGCTTTTTCGCATGAACTCATTCTAGATCTAAACTGAGTTATGTAAATCTTGCGTTTAAATTCATACAACCTAAGCTAAACTGTGTTAACAATCGTAATATCAATAAATCATACCTAGAGTTACATTGTAGAAACGCAGCTTGTAATCATTACACTCACATTATTTTTCCCAGCGGGATTTACCTGTAATAGCAGCTAGAATAAGAATTTACACTTTGGAGAACGATGATAATATTTATAATTAGAATACCTACTATTATAGGTACACCTACCTATTTTATGAATAGCCCTAAAAAGATCACTCCTTCACTATACACAGTATTCTCAGAAAAATAAATAATATTTAGAATACTCTAAAAGTAATATTAGGTTGATTTCGCGTTCACGTATTATGTTTTTTAATACCATTTTAATAAAAAATTTCGCAGTATAAGAAATGCAATACAGACTGTCAATGTATTTCTACATATAATACTCTACAAACTTTTGATACCAATTCGTTGAAATAATTTCACGAAAGTTTCCAACTTTATTTCGTTACAAGAGATATTTACGAGTTGCTTAATTAAGAAACTCTCTCAAGTGCTAATGATTGTAATCCGACCGCATTAATTAGATTTTGTTTAAACTTTAAAATTAAAGTCTGCTGCAAAGTCTCTCTACATTCAGATTTCAAATTAAATAAATTGCAATTAGTTTAATGTTTCAACCGCTGGGAATCATGTCTGCTGTTCAAACCTTTTTGTAATGGATATTTTTGGTGTTTATCTAATTATGTTTTATTTAAAACAAAATAAAAATATGCAAAATACTCATTAGTATTTTTACATCTCTTTTATTGTAGTCAAAAATAACCCTGGAGTCAGTGACATGTCTGTCCATCTGACCACGGCTAAACTCAATTCTTTAAAAATAGTTATCTTTGAAAATGATGTTTTTTTAGAAATAAGGTCACGAGTACAAAGCATTAACGTGCTGAAGAAAGTCGATTTTCATTATGAAGTTATTATTCATGAGCTGCTCATCCTTAGCAAAGGTATGTTAATTCAAAGCCGATCTGAACCATCCCTGATAATGACTCCAGCTCCAACATAGAAACGTAGTTCTGCACTCGTTATTTTTCCTTGCACTGGGTTCACGCGGAACATGCAAATATTTCTATTAATATTCATCGATGGAAGCCCCATCGATAATTGAGTCTTACTGACAGCGGAGCCGGAGATTTTCATATCGTCACTTTATTTTGCGGATCCGATTTAGGATGCAATCATATTTCGTCGCTTTTTTGTGGGCTCGATGAAGTTTTCGATTGGGTTGACTAGTCGATTATAATCGTGCCACATTCAATATTTGTCACACCACTATATCGAGCTAGTCTATTTGAATGAAGAAAAGTTATTTTTAGTTGTGTGCTTTATTGTTGTGTCTAGACAGACAGTATAAGCACAGAATAATAATAAGTACTTTGTACAGAAGATTTTCTTCGCGAAGGTATTTAAAAAAATGTATGCTGAATGTCGTTAACAATATGGTGTAATTTAGCTTGTCTCAAGAGTCGAGCACCATTTTGTTGACAAACGTCAGTGATCGGTACTGCGCCGAAGACATAGGGCTGACTTCGGTAAAATGATGTGTGACGTGAGGTGCCAAACTGCGAAAAATGGCGGAGGAAATACATGAATAAGCATGAATTATACAGGGTGTTTGGCGCATCGTGTGCCAAAATGATTTGGCGGATAGAATGGGTCATTTCCTATATTTTCAGCCCCCATAACACGTTCCATACCAGGCGGCTACTTTTAAATTAATTTTTTTAGTAATTTCACCAAAATACCCAAATCGCATAATTTAATTTCGATTTAAAAAAAAACTACTAGGCGCAGCCCTAAAGTAAATATTTTGTTTTGACGTGCATTAATGTAGGGTTGCATCAAATCTAAAGGACAATGGGCAAAATGGTACCCGGCTCCAATAGATATGTGTCTAGTATCGTTTGAAAGGTCTTACCAAGATGAACAACTTTTACTATGACCACCAGCCTCAGATCTGGTTGTGTACGAAGATATACATACTTTTTTGCAGAATGGTACCCGGCTCCAATAGTTATGTTTGTAGTGTCATTTAAAAGGTCTNAAAAAAAATAATTTAAAAGTAGCCGCCTGGTATGGAACGTGTTATGGGGGCTGAAAATATAGGAAATGACCCATTCTATCCGCCAAATCATTTTGGCACACGATGCGCCAAACACCCTGTATTTTGTGTTTCTAATATTATTCAGGCAGTTAAAAAATACTGCAGAGTATTAATTGCACCACCGTTTTTACATACTTTATTGTCTTTACAATGCAAATGGGTGAAGAATACGTGCGTGCGTCAATACTCGCTCGTGATTGTCCTGTCGATTTGGTATCTCAGGAGGGGTAGTCGCGCGTGTTTTGTTTTCGATGCAAACTCGCGAAGATGAACAGGCCTGGTATAAGTACCTACTTTAGATTTACTTTGAACTATGTATACGCAGTTTCATTTGTTTGACTATTAGTAGCATAGACGAAGTGTACAGAATGAAATGTTTGAGTAGGATAAAATAAAATGAACGAAAAATGAAACAAAATTAGGTACTTTCAAACCTTTGAGTTCAAAGGTTTCTACAGGGATTATTTTCAAAGGGTATTAAATTATCTGAGTCTTGGGTAACGAAAAATATTATAAAGTCATGTTCTTCTCGCTGTAGCTTTAAATACAGAAAATGTGTAAGCGTCTGTAGGCTCAGAGAAGTTATCAACAAAACGATGATACTGACAAAACCGATGACCTGTTCACATAATTTAATCAATTACTGATTAATATTATTTCCAAATCGTCTTCGACTTTATCGATCTTAGTCAGTCCAACATCCAGTCAGATTTCATTAGCTGACGTGGCTCTAATAAATTGTCGAATTCCACGAGTTTTTCATCCAGCCAAGTCGACGTACGCTCTGTAAGAGACCGCAATCTTCATAAATCTCGGCTACCTCGACCTTTTGTCTTTGTCCCATTCTTTTAGGGTTTAGGCAAATTCAGATCCGAAACAAATTGGCCTTACACCGGCACCCCTACGTTATATCTTTTTTGGGTACATCTTCATGCGTTTTCTTTGTCCGTAAACAAAGGTGAAAAAAACTTGGAATCGTATGTAAATAGGGTTGTGTGCTTTGAATAAGTTAGTTTATTCGGAACAGATTAGAACTTTTTTCCTCTTGTGTCGTGAATATAGTTTGTCCAAAGACTATGAAAAACGGCAAAGATCTGATAAGTTTAGTATTTTTTTATTTTATCTGCGTTAATGACAGTTAACAGACCATGAGTGAGCTAGCTTTCATTGGTTGCACTCGTAGAAATTCTGTGTGGTCTTATTACTAAACAAGTTATCCTAACAATTCATTCTAGCCAGAGCTATGTGCTCAGCATTATCATATCAAACAAAACTTGTTATTTTACACTGATTCAAAGCACACTACATTAACCCTGTTCTCAGCTTATGAAAGGATATTAAACCGAAAGGTTAAACGATGAAACGACCGTTTAATTTAAACACGAAATAAACCGGCAAGCATGTGGAAAAATAATTAAACTAATGAGTCGTTTAAGCTTGCTAAATACACAGAGCTGGTGAGGTGGGCTCGGCTTTTAGTATTAAAATGGTATCTGGAGGGCTTCATTAATTATGCAGGCAGAAGCCGAATCGTCCATAAGGACTTCTTTAAATGTCGCCATTACATTAAATTGTTATCCACCACGAGCCTCGACTTTTTAATTAAACAGCCTATTTGGCATAGTCTACAGTAAGTTTTACAATTACACTTTCTACGGCAAAGACATTCGTGGAACGAAATTGTTTTCCGGATTCCTACGTTTTGCGATGGGCTGAGTGACCTAGGTGATTCCTTCCATTCCTTTTTTGTAATCGCTTTTGTACTTTATCTCGGTGGATTAAGGATAAATATAGAACAATCTAGCCGACAATCAGTCTTCCGTTAGGTAACGTTTATTCAGGTGTAAATCTAACTCTCAGAATAATTGAGTTAATAGACCTATTTTGAGTGAGATTAAGATTTAATGTGCGATTCTATTTACTTCGTACTCGCTATTAACGGATATTAACGTCTCGACTAATAAAGTAAATAGGATACTTTTTGGAAAGAAAACACGAGACAGATACGGTTTAACAAGGTTACACTTACCCTTCGCAAAAAAACAGGGTGGACATCCAAACCTATTGCGTTATGTAAATCAGTTTCTGGGTAGTGGTTTACCTTTGATACCTTTTACATATAGGGATACCTGCTTGTTTGACGCATATACGAATTCTACAAAGTCCGTTGTTGTGGGTTTGGTATTCCCGGAAAATGCTATTGTCATGGACTGGGATAGGTATGTGACAATTAATAATAACATGAAACGGGCTACAGTGGAGTTTGACAAAATCATGTTACTGCTAACATTATGAATTTCAGAAAAATAATCAAACTTACATGCGCCGTTATAGGTACAAATTAGGTACTACCATCTTTTTCAATCCGTGTAGCTATAATTGGTTAGTATAGCTGCAGCTTTATATCCATGTAGGAAGTTCTTATGCATAAAAAAGTGTATGATTAAATTTTTCATTTGTTCAGCAGGTACAAATAAACGCTAACGGAGATATTTTTTTTGTAAAGTAGTAATACGGCTAGCAAAATATCAACCCTGAAAGTGGCTAGCTGGGGGCTATAGACCTCGGAATGTAACAGCATTTTCTGCTGCGGCAGTGTCGGCAAACTTTTGCACAGTTCAGCAATAAATAATAACGCTTGAATATCGGGCGCGGTCGATACATTATATTAAGAGTTCCTGTTTACTGTTCGAACTATGCATCGCTATTTTCAATAAATGAAAAATTAATGGATAACGGCCTATTTGAGCATAAGTCATTCGAATTCGTTGTCAATAAATACATAGAGCATCTTTACAGCAAATGTCCATCAAAAGGAAAATTGCTGCCCCTTACGCTCTCTATAAAGTTGGTAACGAAAGAACAAAGTGATAACACGATACGGCACAAATCCCAAAAGAAGTAACTTAATCCGAATAATTTCATGTTCCACGATTTACGACGTTATGAGTCAAGACTTTTGAAAATTCGTTATGTGCAACGAAAGAGAAATCGTCTACCACTTCCTTATTGACATCAAAACAGCCCTTAAAAAGTTCTTCCCCAATTCGTCGTAATTGAATTTTATTTTGCGATATTTCCCTCCTTACCACCTTTTAAGCGTCGTATAACGGCGGGTAACAGCCAAAATATAATCAACTGAATATTCATGATAGAAACTCGGTTGAAAGTTTTTAATAAGAAATTATGGTAATCATTTTAAATTGACCTAATCCATATTACGGAGCTGGAATTTTGCACAACAAAACTTGTTACGGTGGCGGTCTGATGTCTCAACTCGATCCCAAATTTTATAATTAATTTAGAGCCTCTTGTTAAAGTTTTAATACACTTCAAAGATTCTAAGTAACATGAGATTCAAGTGATAGGCGCTGTAGCTGCGGTAAACGAAAGTTCTAATTGAAAACATCTTGTAATTTAATTGGTGCTGAAATTAATGGGCACAATAGTTCATCAATGTAAAGGCACGTTATAAATACGTATAGATAGGTACTCTACTAGATAGTATTTTATTATTTAACTAACGTTCAGTAAACAACAACGTTAAGAGACCATCATCTTTGTTACTTTCCTTAATACCATCTCCAAATACATAGACATTGCAAATGGAATAACGTTGTCTGTTTAACATCTTGGGAGATTTCCTGCCTGAGACTGCTTGGTAATTACATTTCCATTATTGACAAATACAGACTTAAACTGAATACACATGTCAATAAATACATTTACATACTCAACGACATTAGGTAAATGAGACCGTCTCATGTTTTAACTTCTTCAATGAAACTAGATCGAATTAAGGCTGAAGTCAGATGAGCGTAGATTTGGTCGTATTTTTCGAGTCGCGTGCGCTGCATCAGTTACAACGGTGCAAAACGAGACGCCATTTTGTTTGAACGTATTGAACTTGCAAAATTACGATCATTTGGGCCTCGCCCTTACCGAAATCGATGCCTCGATACATACATCTGTGTTGGAAATACGAGAATCATCTATCGAAAGTTCAATCTGTGAAATTGATATTGGAGTGCGCGGTGAAGGAAGCGCTGTCACGGGAACCGACGCGCCAATGTTTCACAGCCGAGCGTCGACTCATCCATTCTTTTATTCTCACATCACACTTTTGTTTTACCCTGGAAACTTTTAGTTTTCGGATCGGATTCGTACGGTCGAATTCGGTTGTTTTAGTTACTACTGAATCACTGCAATGCGTTTGGTATGCGCTATTGTTTGATTTTATTTTGTAGTGATGCAATGTGAAATTTTAATTTGTCTTCGAACTCTTGCATAGTATTTTAATTTTAAACTTCTACGGAGGACTCAAATTAAAAAAAAAGCAAAGTAACAATCACTCTGGGTATTCTAATTCCATTTCAATGTAGGAAAATATCTAATACATATTTCCTTCCATAGCATAGAGTCTAAAATAAACATCTAACGCAAAAAACACACCCGCCTGATGTTGAAATGTAAGAATCATCTTACAGGTAGGTACAAATCGAATTCCATCTGTAAAATTGATAGTTAAGTGGTCGGTGAAGAAAGTGCTGTCACAGAATTCGACGTGAAAATATTTCACTGAGTTCACCGGTTCATGGCTAGGTACTTCTAAAAAGATTAGATTCAAAATGTGTGCAAAAACTTTATAAAAGATAGACTCATATGTAGGTACGAGTAATACTTAGCTGCGCCGCGATTTCGTACTCGTGAAAAACCCTTATCACAAAGGGTATGAGAAACGGTTACTGATACTCAGTTTTACATACAACTTGAGAATTGGTCAAGCCGTTTCAGATGAGATTTTTTTTATGTTATGTATGTGTATTTTAATCAGGTGCGATTGTGGTCAAATAACTGCTTTGTCATGTATAAAAAAATATTTTAATATTAGAGAGCTTCATAAATGCCTCTGCTCACAGTTTCGCCGGCCTTTCAAATAGTGTTTTTTTTTTTTAATTTTATCCCTATCTAAACTATCGAAATCCACTTGTAAATAACAAATTATTAACTGCACAGACTGCTTTTTAAAAAGATGAGTGAGTAGTCGATGAATAGGCAGATGGAACATCAACGTGCAATAATTATTCCCTTTTACAACCGACTCTTGGGACTCTTTTATTCTATCACTCTTTTGTTCCACATTCCTACAAACTTTAGTTTCCAGATTGGATCCGTATATTTGGATGCGGATTCCAGGAATAGCCATTGTCTCTCAGTTATTGCTGTAATTAAAATGGAGCTTGCAATTTTACGTCTGAAACTGACTTTTGATGGCTCACAGAAACGTATTTGGTATCTATTTCTAGCATCTAAGGCTGGGTTACATCATCTCACTTTGACTTTAACAAGTAGGTCAAAAATCTGTCAAACTCTATACAAAAAACACCGGTTTTCGTCAAAGTTACGGTCAAAGTTAGGTGGTGCAACTCAGCCTAAGATAGACATCATTATCACATACTTACATCAATAACTACGAATGTTTTAGATACGCTTATACATATAGTTATGTCTTGTCAAGCTATTCACAAAGCTTAAAAGACATTACGTAGGCTTTGATTCTTTTAGAGAACAATTATGTCTAGACAAACCTAATATTTTAAGATGCTATTATTTTTTAAATAACGTTATTGTTATTTTTTTGTGAGAGACATCAGCTTCGAAGGGTCATTTATGTTGTTGCATGGTGTAATATTTATTTTACTTTGTATTTAGATAATATTAAGCATTAAGCTTAGTTGTCTAAAACATGAGCAGCGTAGATTTTCTAAATAACATTAAGATATACTGTTCCTAGGTTTTATTTCTTAAGATCTTTCCAGTGCTTTCTTTTCTCAAACCTTTTATCTTTAGATTGCATTTGCAATATATTCAGCACAATCGGTTTAATCTTAACAATTTTCCAAGGGAAAATTGTCTTTGTATCTCCAATTTATTGCTTTAATTAAATTGGTTTAATGAAACGGTTATAGTGCTTGGAAAATTTGTCACTGTTTATTAATTTCCCCTTAATTTATTTTGGTGATAATTACTTTTTCAGGTATTTAGCAGACTTTATTGTTGAACTAGCAGCCGCCCGCGACTTCGTACGCGTGGATCCCGTTGTACCCCTTTAGGAGTGGAGTTTCGTAAATTCCTTTTTTAGTGGATGCCTACGTCGTAACGTCTACCTGCATGCCTTTCAGCCCGATCCGTCCAGTGGTTTGGGCTGTGCGTTGATAGATCACTATGTCATTCCGTCAGTCAGTCCTTTTTGTAAGAAAACAAACAAAACCTTATTTTAATACCAAACATTTTTGCGTTTCTCCTAGAAAAAAATATATTTTATGATATGGATGGATTCACAGTGTTATTCTACCTATAATGCATAAATTATGTACCTATCCTGAATTCCATGAACCAATTCCAATCTTTATACAGTACCTACTATATTGCCGTTGACTGGCTTCGTCTCAACTAAGTGTTGGCAGACATTAGCAATTCATGGATTAAGTAGGAACGCATGTCCGAAGCAATTACCATGTATTAATCAAACATTGTATAGACAGAGTGCTAGCGAAACTAATATAAACAATTACTTAGCTAAATGTAACGTCGTAGGCTGCGTAGAGCTAACAAAGTTTTTACGGGCTTGAATACAATGAAAAAAATATCATCACACCTCCACAAAAAATTCAACGTCATTTGAAACCACAACTCCAGTTAGCATTGCATTTTTAAACGCAAACCATAAAATACCTAGGTACTTTGAAATTCATACCTTTGCTGCTTACACGTAGGTACTTACAAAACAGACTTCAATACAAATAAATTTCAGCAAAAGCCCTTAATTTTAAAATATGATTTCTCAGAAAAGTCCATTTGAAAATGTCTGGAAAATTATAAATCGACAAGCGAGAATGCTAAAGATGAAATTTAAAGTGTACCTCGATAATTTGAGTGAAACGTTTTTCAGCTTGTAGTGAAACTGCTTTGATGTCTAGACCTTTTGTGGATAAAAAGAAATGGGTACCAATTGCTAACAAGAAAGCCGTAACAAAAAAACATCTTTACTGTGGTTAATTTGCGGAATGAATCGCTTTCATTTGCAGATGAACGTTCGCTCGTTGTTTTTGTGGGAAATCGGTAGACCGAGCTCGTAAGCCGGGCAAGCTGTCGATGGGAAATAAATTACGGCAAGTATTTACAGGAAGATGACATTTCTGGAATCGGCCCATTAATTCCTAATGGAGCGGCGGGGCAACATTTCATCTGTTTGGCTACAGACCAGGCTCCGCCGCAGAGCTATTTTCGGTGGCGTATCCGAAAATTTATATCTACGAACTAGTTCTAAATCGTTGGATAGCAGGAAAGTAAGTTGGATTTATGGTATTCTACTTCACGGTCTATTTCTTTATATGTTACCTTTATTAAGCCCCTGAAATGTTCAGTGAAATTACAAATTCGAGCAACAAATTAAAATATAAGTTTCAATGAAATCAATTACGCATAATTTGAAGTCAATATAAAGTTATTTGCAAATAAAAATTGATAACGCAACTCATTATTTTCTATGTGAAATGACCCTCAAATACAATTTATATTCAAGAATACATTTAAAACCTGAATTTGATTTTGAAGATTGGAATTGAACCAGTCACAAGCCATTGAGTTATAATGTACTACGTAGTAATATTACTTCAATGTCACAAGCTTGAATAAGTTAAGTACTAGGTTTGAGTACGAAATGAGTTTTCAGGATCGTTCAGAATGTTAGCTCTCGACGTCTACTTTCGTATACTATATATACTATTCGTATATATTTGGTTTGAATTGGATAGTATGTAAAATAAATAACTTCCGTATACGAACACTAGTGTTACAAGATCACGTCCAGGCAAACATTTGGTTTCGTTATATTCGGGTTTGTGAGGAATAACCTAAGATTTGTCTGCCCAAGCCGCCGCCATATTTCACCTTCTTCGGACGCCGTCCGCACGATCCGTTTGCGGGGTCACAGAAATCGGGGTTTAACGTAGATTTAACCCGGGATTAACTAGAAAACAAGAACAAATATTTGACCAAAGCTATATATCACAGTGATGGCTCATTAACTCTGCGGTTTAATGATTCTGTGATTTAGTACGCTTGCCTTATTCGAAAGATAGGTTCGTAAATTAGGTATTTGTTTAGTGCCAAATTCAATTGTGGTGACAGAATACTTCAGCTTCAAGTACATGGAAGTTATTCATGTATTTGAAGCCTGTCGTTAAAAAGCAAAATAATTTCTTTAGTGAGTTGTTAACTGACAGAGAAAGCCTCATTATGCCATAATATTATTATGTGAGAAACCCAATAAAATAGCTGAAAAGAGCTCCTAGACGGTAAGTTATGTTTTTTTATTCCGCTCGGTACTTCAGAACCATCGCTGTTTATTAAATCAAAACATTTCCTCAGGAACTTAAGCTATATTCGGAATGAAATTCGTGAAAATTAAGTCCTTTATCATAAGTTCATTAGGACGGGGACGTCCCGGTACTAACTTTTCAACTTTGCAACGTGAAGTGTTTTCTTTTTAACCCAAGAACATCATTTTCGTGAAATGAAGATGAAGCTTGGCATTTTATTTTTTAAGTACACTCTTTCTTGTTTTATGACGTTGCTGTAATGCTAAAAGGCGCTATCGTTTGTTGTAATTTTCATTTTATAGCAAATTTGTAACGAGACGATGAATCTGCATAAAAATTTAGGTAATTAGCGATTTTAACTATAGTAATAAACGGTCAGAATTGTGTTTTATCTACTCTTTTTAACGCAGGAGCTATCCACAGTTACTCTCACATTTTAATTCAACAACTTGCTCACTGCCTCTTCAACCTTCAACAAAATAAGTAGTTTAATATAATGTACGTGTAAGATATTCCAGCCCTATTTAAATTAGTTTTGGATTACTTTGTAGCTCAGGTACTAGGTGAATGTGAAATATTCACGTACAAGCAAGGTATAGGATTAAGGTTTTCGGAGAACCCTCTACGTCTCTGTTAACAACGAAACATTTGTAAATCTGAGATCTCACTACCCACAATGTGAACCTATCAGTAAATACTAGCAGTAAGCAGAAAGTGTTTTATGACTTGCAAAATCAAGTACCTATATAGGCTTTTATTTATTTATTTATAGCTACAGAAAAAGACAAACAACATGGGATAAAAGTCTCCTAACGTTTATGATATGGTGTAGTATAAGGTACTACTAAAATCTTATGATTTTTTATTGTTCAAAAAACAAAAGAAGACTTATCCCATTAAAAGCCTAATGAATAGATAAGTACCAATTTGAATACTTATTCATTAATGATATTCTTATTCAGTACTTTTTAATAATATTCTCTTAAAAGTCTTCCTACTTTCCAAGAAACATTAAAGTGGCATTAACAATTACGTGATATAATACTTAAGACGTTGCCTTACGGGAGATTAATATCGCAATCTCGAAACTCCGAAGAAAGACGAAAGACTTTTAATTTTAAAATCGGGCGAGAAATTACCGGGGATTAATGTCATTCCAAAAGTTTCACAAACATCCCGTAAGTCTCTGGAAGTTGTAAAATTTTTCTGCAAGGTGCAATGAATCTAAGAGGCGTTATTAGAAAGTTCGCCGGGATTATTCCCGCTTTCGCCTGCAAATTCTCTCCGGGGTATTATAGTCGTGTATTAAAAAGTTGTGTTCCTGTCTTGTTTACTACTCCGTTAGTACATTATTACCCTTTAGTTTGGAAACTACAGCATTTATTACTCGTAAGTTTTGAAGTGGAAACTCTATGCTTAAAGTTAACGGTTTCGCTAGTTTATTTAGTACATAAAAAAATGATGTGCATTGTTGTTGAAATTGTACTCTTAATTTTTTTTATACTATATTTGAATCAAAAATGGGCAACGATTTAATGCGCAAGCTGTATGAAACATGGCAAAGACTCCGTGAAAAGTAATTTCGGACGTAAAATAACACGTCAGAGTATTTTTCTGTTTGATTCCACCATTTATTTCCTGCGTAGCTCGTGCATGTAAAATGGCAATGTATCTCCTTGAAAAATGGCGAAGAGGACCGTGCCGTACGAAGATTCAAGTACAAAGAGGAGAGATAAATAGTTCTGCTCGAAGCAACCTCACAACGTCGCCAACAAAGGCTGAATCACAACGCTAATACGAAAAGTTAAACGACTCTTGTTTTACGGTTGTCAAAAAGGAAATTTTATTCTCCCTGTTTCTGGGTTTAGAGGACTTTACTGCCCCCAGAGATAAATTATCACGAACTCCGCAAAAAATGACAATTTAGCCACCCTTTTATGGTAATTTTGTTTGTTCCAAAAATGTGTTTCGAAACTGTTATCAACAGCATTTAACAAAACACCTCGCAGAAGCTATTAATTTTGAGGGTCGCGGTCGTTGAAAAGTTTGGGGAAAAATTTTAATGACCTCGGACAAAAAATTCATTAAGATCTGTTTGATAAATTCAACAAGTTGAAAACTATTATAAAACATTCCTTACGAATGCAGCAGAAAGACAATATGTATACTGTCTACAAGCAAACGGAGCATTAGTGAAATTAAGCGAGGGTTCTTTAGTACCAGGGTAAAAAAGGGAAAACATACAACTTTTTTAAACGTACATTTATTTACTTATACTTAAAGGAATCTTTTATTCAATTTATTATTTCGTAAAGATAAAATTATACCATGGAAAAAAAGATGATATTGATTTAATGAATAGTATCTATCTGACATCTCCATGAGTTTCTGAGAAACGGGGTCTTCTTCCCAAAGTAATCGGTACACAAAGAAGTATTCCGGGAAAGGTTTTTACGTTTGTACCTCAACAATTTAATAAAAAGTTGTTATAAAAGCATGCAGAGCAAAAACATAAATTCCAAGCTTCAATTAACAACGAACCTTTGTATTGAGCTGTCACAGCACATTTCAATGCGGCCGTTAAAATCCACAGAGAAAATATTAAAATGATCGCCGCGCGTGTAGTGAAATCGATGACATAATTCATTTAAAGCAGGTTACAATCTAATTTTCTGCTTAAATCGATACCGTGTCGGCATCGTAAAATTGTATTATTTCGAGCTGCAAATTGAATTTCCTGATCAGCGGGGACGTGACTGAAATATGTATACGACACGACGTTTTTGTTCCGTACTAACTAAATGCCTACCTGTAACATGCCGGTGCAATGCTAATGACGTTTTATTTAATGAACATTACTACTCTTGCGAAATAGCACGTGCTATAACTAAGGTATTACGGTGTAGACATAGACTAATAAAGCCTAGAGATAGTAAGCGCACGAAAGGCGAGGAAACTTTTAGTGGACCATTCTTTTTGAATAATTATTAAATAATGATAATAAAATTTAATTTGGATAAAAATATCTCATTTCCCAAAAAATCGCCATAATTTAAACATTTTTAACAACGTTTTGACATTAATGACAACATTTTTGCCTTACTTTTGACGGAGCGTTTGTATGAAGACTATCCATCTAGGCTTTAATAATCTAGGGGTGTAGGTATAAGTTGAGTACATAATGTACCTTCCGCTGTCCATAGGTACTATTTTTGTAAATAAGGTCTGCATTGTTTGTACCTAACCTACTTTACTACTCGTATTACATAGTTCAGACAATATTTCGTGGAAAGTTATTTTCATAACATCAACGTAGCATATAAAATGTGGCTTTTCCTGTAACAAAATAAATCTTGTTCTCTGATCTTGCGGTGGAAATGTAACCAAATGAACGTAGAAATTTAATTTGAATTCAATTTAGGAGTTTCCGGATTAAATTATGAACACCCAGAAAAGCTAATACTAATAAAGTAAGTTTGTTTGTTTTTCTAACAAATTTTGGCCATTAATCTGCCATGGCACGCCGGCTTCGGTGGATTTATTGCACAGATGATACAAACTTGGCAAATACACTTCTATGAAAACATTTTGGTACTTGCTTTTAATTAGTAACGTGTTTGTTTTACTCGTAAATTAATTAGATTACGGTATTTACTGTTTCAAGGTTTGTTCTAGAATGTTATCAAACTGGGGTGCTTAGACAAATAAAACAAAAGAACTCAGTAAAAGTGTACATGAGAACAAAAATTATCAGCCACATCTTGCCTGAGATACTCAGGCGTGTAATTTGAAAATGTCTCGACCGATTTTTCAGTAAAGTGTTTTCAGTGACGTCACAGGACATTGCTTTAAAAGTATGTCAAATTGATTGGTGGTATAAACATGCCTAATATCTTTGTATAATATTAGTAAGAAATCATCAGGAGTGAAGAAAAGACTGGATAGTTAATTGTAGCTAAAAATTGCTTCATACATTTATAGGGGAACCTGTTNGTGAAAAATAATTAGTGCAAAAAATATGGATGAGGATCTTTTTAAAAAAATACTTTTACTTAGATATTGTTGCTAATAACTGTAATAATTGGTATTTCAAATAATAATTTAACAGAAAATTAACAAATTGAAGCGAATATAAGCATTTATTTAAATTTAATTAAATAGGTACAATGTACACGGTCCAAGGTACATCTGGTTTGTTGTACCTAGGACAGTTTTCCCTTTTTTTTTCTAGCAGCTAGTATGCCCAAATTGTTAAAATTATACACAATTTTATGAATGAATTATGTAGTTAATTAAATGATCTTTAAATATAACTGCACTAGACAAGTTTAACTATCACCATTATTTTTCAAAAAATCAAAATTCGAAAAACTGGCCTAAGTACAACAGGTTCCCCTACCCACACTCGTAAAACGAAAGGCAATTTTCAGAAATAACCTGGCTCATTTTCTTGTTACCGTCAATCAAAATCTAGTTATAGTTACTAATTATAACTGAAGTAGGCTTAATTCACACGTAAAGCAAATTTGCTGTAGCGTGTCTATCTTGATCCAAGAAAAAGCGTAATAATATTTTGTGTTGGTATTTCTTTGAGCTGGGTCTGGAAAATTACCTCAAGTTAAGCTTAGACAGTAAGCTTGGCTGGGCGTGAATTTTCGTCGCGTGCTGATCACGTGTTCTTGGCGTGTGAATAAACATGTTGACAACAATTAATTGACTTAGGTAACCTACTTTCAGTATCTCTGTAAACGATCTAACTAATGAATAGGTGTGGAAATATTAGTTTGTGATGTAAGACTTTTTGAAGTAAACCGACTACTTTATGGTTGACTAGCGGCCGCCCACGACTTCGTACGCGTGGATTCCGTTTTACCCCCTTCATCTATCTTACGCGGTTTAGATTTTTTCATACAAATGTTTTTCCCCGCTAACTCCCGTTCCCGTGGGTATTTTGCAATATCCTATTGTAACTAAGCTTTAAGTTTACTAAGGTACCTGAATGCCAAATTTCAAGCGTCTAACTTAAGCGGTTTAGATTTTTCATACAAAAGGATTTTCCCGCGAATTCCCGTTCCCGTGGGAATTTCGGGAATTCCTTGTTGTAACTAAGCTTTAAGTTTACTAAGGTACCAAATTTCAAGCCACTCGTATCTAATAATTTAAAAAAATACTCGTATCTAATTAAATACTCGTATCTAATAGTTTTTGTTTTTATAACGAACATACAGACGGACAGACAGACAGACAAAAATTTTACTGATTCCATTTTTGGCATCAGTATCGATCACTAATCACCCCCTGATAGTTATTTTGAAAATATATTTGACCTCTCTACAGATTTATTATAAGTATAGATTTTATTGCTGTTTAAATAGTTACATTCATGTTTTCTACATAAGTGGGAGCAGTTAGCTAGAGACCTTTGGCTTTCTTTTTGTTGTGTTTAACACTGTAAGTATCTCATGTTGATAGCCCAATAAATAAATATTTGTCTTTCATACTTACTAGTGAATCAAATACTACCTATTAGGTAAGAATGAAGTAAAGTGTTGCTACATTTGCCTTGGTGGTCGCACTGCACTTTAGGTGTCGATGCATTTAAACTAAACATATTGCAGTGAACCCAATAAGTTGCGTATTTCCAACATCCATCGGCGAATAAACTAGCGAAACGATTAAGAAAACGACAGTTACAAACTCGAGTTCACCCGGGATCTAATTACAAATACGCCGGGCAGACGTCCGCAGTTCAACGAAAATTATTGCCGTAATTTTTCACTCAAAACTTCTATGAGCTCTTCGGAAACGTGAGATGGGAGAAGTTTGCCAAGAAGATTTGTATTTGAATACAGCATTATAAACATAGTAAATACAGGGTAACAATGGAATGAATGAGCGCACTCACTCATTCTGTGTACGCCCTCTCATTGTGTGCATTTGCCACTATTTTGTAGAGCAATTGTGATACAGCGCTAACAATACCTTTTGTTTTTATACAATTTTAGATTATTAATTAAGTGTTGTTAAAGTTAAACAAAGACATCACAGCATGCATCCTACACCCCAAAACCACCGTCATTTAAGTCGTCGACTTTTGACATGTTGTCAAAAGTCATAGAAAGTACAAGTCGCTCGTAGAGATTTGTTTCTTTTGAAATAAAGTAACCAACACGAAGGTGGGATTGGTGTGTAAAGTTCTTAATACGAACATCTACAATGTTTTTCACTTGATTTACTCATTTATTAAATATCGAAGCACCTATCTATACTTGGTGAAGTGTTATCAATATGCAATTAAAATTAAGTAAGAATTTAATGAAACATTAAGCAAATATGCCAAACACTTGAGTGCGCGCATTGAGCCAACTCAATATTGGTAATTAAATAACTCCGCCATCAAACAGGGCTAGTAATTAACGTGAAACCGTGATTCATCTTAGTAATCGACTTTTCAGAATGGATGTTCATGAAAGTTACTGAAATATTACTTAACTGGATTTAATTTTAAACCTTGATTGATAAGATATAGTTTTAATTTAGATTACTTACTTATTTACTTAGATCACAGGGCAAGCTATATTTTATGGCCGATAGAGCCCTCAATCAATACTAGATATGTAGATGGTTTTAATTTAGTTTTTGACATCGATTCGATTGAGTATCATACAATATAGCCGACAAAAAAGCGATTTTATCGTTGAATTTATAACGCATTTTACTTTACACACAGGCTCTGGTCACTTCGAAATCACTTTTGTGTACTAACAGTTCGTGCTTGACTATATCTCCTAAAATATTCCTACACCATGCTGAACTACTAATACTTTCAACTGCCTCATTATCATTAGCTTACTTCAGTCCAGCCGGATATGCTTCTCCATTTGCATTAATTGCCTAATTGAAGTATATTAAATTCCTGTTAAATTCAAATCACGAACCATCACGAGGTGATTCCGTCCATTGCGTGTCATGTGATTAGAATGCAATATCAGGTAATTCTAACAGGAATGTGTAATTAAGCCAAATCTTGATACTAAGGCTGGGTTGCACCATCTTACTTTAAATATGACTAACGTCAAAAATCTGTCAAACTCCATACTAAAACACCGGTTATCGTTAAAGTTGCGGTCAAAGTTAGGTGGTGCAACTCAGCCTAACTCGGCAATAGTCGGGACAATAAGGGTGAGCGATATTACTGCGCTGCTTGACGCCATCTTGATTCGAATTGCTGGATGACTCAAATGTGCAAGGATTAATGGACTTTGGGTGAGGTATAAATTTGCTTTGATGTTTAAGTAGGCAATTGTGGTGCAATTGCTTTGACATCGACACAGAAAACTATTAATTTCATAAAAAAAATTCTAAAAAAATAATGTACTTAACCAACTCAAGGGCTTTCGCAATTTAGAAGGGCTATTTTATAATAAAAGAGATAGACAATCAGTGTTTGTTTCAGTTGCTTTATGATAAGACAAAATTCAATCTCTGTTTCAGTCATTCTCATGTTAAGTAGATAAGTATAGATTTAGATAAATATCGCTATATCAATAGAAAATGTATAAAAATTGTTACTAATTTTGATATTCAAAATCTCCATTCGTATCGCCCCAAAGGCCGTAAAAAGATCAAAAAAGATCTTTTTATTAGATACGTAGCCTACTACTTAACCCACTTAATTCTCGCAGAATTTAAATTGTCGCAATAAACTAAGTGAAAATAAAATAAAATGAAAGCAAATAAGTACGTCTTGTATTAATTTACGAAACAATAAAGATATTACATTTATTAAAACCGTTTGAGTGATTACTAAGGAGCTTAAAATAATATTCAAACATTTATTGGTTCAAATAAGTAAGATATAAAATAAAACTTGTTACCTACCTACTTGATTTAAATTTTATGAAATACAAACACTGTTGGGCCGTGCGTTTTTAATTGGTTTACTTTTAATTAATCCGAGTAATTCACTTTTGATGTTGCTCTTAAAAAAAAATTTACGACAGCGATTTTAATTTCTGTATTGATTACGTAAGATTTGTATTTAAATTTCTTTGAATATAATGATACATTTTTAGGCAGAAGTTAAAATGTTGTCCACTCGTTCATGTCTGTATATTAGTAGGTTTGTAATCTTTGAACTGTATTATTATCGCCCATACTTTTAAGTTTGCTCCAAACATAGTGGCCACAAACCAGGTTAGTACTAAATCAAACCTAGAGAGTAATTGAAGATGTACCATCTAACGAGGACATCCAAAAAGTACGCACAGCACCCGCGAAAAGGCGGACGCGTAATCACTTGTCGGAGTCCAGCAAAAAGATAGCATACCACCAAGTAGTTAAGGTGGAGTTTGGGTTGCAAATCTACCCAGTTGTTTACGTGTACAAAGTCCAAAAAGTTTCACATCGCTTCGTTAAACTAGACGCTCGGGATTACATAGGGGCCGTCCATAAATTACGTCATCGATTTTTTCAGATTTTAGACCCCCCNAGGTGAGGTATAATTTGCTTGATGTTTAAGTAGATAATTGTGGTGTAATTGCTTCGACATCGACACAGAAAACTATTAATTTTATTACCCTAAAAATATTTCTAAAAAAATAATGTACTTAACCAACTCAAGGGCTTTCGCAATTTAGAAGGGCTATTTTATAATAAAAGAGAGAAAAATTCAGCCTTTGTTTCAGTCACTTTTAATATAATAATTGAGAAAATTCAGTCTCCGTTTCAGTCCTTTTAACTTATGTCAATAGATAGGTATATATTTTTTTTAATCTCCGGCTTATTTATTCCATAATATCGCTATACTAATAGTTTAAGTGTATAAAAAAACAATGTCGACATTGTTACTAGTTTTAATATTCAAAATATCCATTCGTATCGCCCCAAAGGCCGTTAAAAGAAATCATCTTTTTTCAGATACGTACCTACCTACTTAAAGAAATTAAATTCTCGCAATAAAATAAGTGAAAATAAATTAAAATGAAGAAATAAGTACGTTTTATATTAATTCACGAAACTATAAAGATATTACATTTATTAAAACCGTTTGAGTGATTACTAAGGAGCTTAAAATAATATTCAAACATTTATTGGTCCAAATAAGTAAGATATAAAATAAAACTTGTTACCTACCTACTTGATTTAAATTTTATGAAATACAAACATTGTTGGGCCGTGCGTTTTTAATTGGTTTACTTTTAATTAATCCGAGTAATTCACTTTTGATGTTGCTCTTAAAAAAAATTACGACAACGATTTTAATTTCTGTTTTGATTACGTAAGATTTGTATTTAAATTTGTTTGAATTTAATGATACATTTTTAGGCAGAGGTTAAAATGTTGTCCACTCGTTCATGTCTGTATATTAGTCGTTTTGTAATCTTTGAACTGTATTACTATCACTCATACTTTTAAGTTTGCTCCAAACATACTGGCCACAAACCAGGTTAGTACTAAATCATACCTAGAGAGTAATTGAAGACGTACCATCTAACGAGGACATCCCAAAAGTACGCACAGCACCCGCGAAAAGGCGGAGGCGTAATCACTTGTCGGAGTCCAACAAAAAGATAGCATACCACCAAGTAGTTAAGGTGGAGTTTGGGTTGCAAATCTACACAGTTGTTTACGTGTACAAAGTCCAAAAAGTTTCACATCGCTTCGTTAAACTAGACGCTCGGGATTACATAGTTTGACACACTGGTTGTGGTGGTGCGGTGAACAATGCCAATGGTGCTTCAGAGTTATGCGTATATGACTGGAGAAAGAGCCAAATAACTGAATTTTCCGTCGTATTTTTCTGTTAGAAAATGCTAGTCTTTCATTCCTTTGATTTGAGACGCGACTTAAAATTACAGCTAAAAAGGAAAAGCTTATACTCGTTGTATCGATCTGAAGTGTAGGTACGCGTTATTAAAATACCGTGCGCGTGGAAGACTTTTAATATTTAATTAATTACTCTCTTCAATAAATTAAATGTTTGCTGTATACAAGCGGTACCAGTTCGTCGAAAAGCTTCCAATTAAACACGTCTTACAAAAAAACCACACAACATCGCATCGTTCAAAAATTTGATAAACAGACTCCGCTCGTACGCAACGCAAACAAAACTCCGCTGCATGTGGAAGGAACAGGAAACAGAATGTTTGATTTTTTTGATAAAAGCTACGTTTAGGTTTAGAACGCTCACAGGAACTGGATTTCAATTTGCCCAGTGTTCGTTGTCCCTCTTTGCCTCGATTCGACAAACGGGCCAACTGTATGCCCCGAGTTGCCAACTAAAGTCGTTCAATTTAAAATTTCCTGCATTTGATGAATACCCAGCGGTGCATAAGGTAGTAATAATTAAATCCTTTGGACGTATCACCGCAGGACTAATCTCGTCCGACCCTATATGCAGGACAGAGAGTACTCTATGTTGCAAGCGAGAGAGTACATTTTATTTAGGGTTAACAAATTGTAGAATGAAATTCTACGGTAGCCAATGTTACTAGGGCCGGTGAGGTGGAGTTGGTATGGTCAGATTCGAATCACGGTTAGGGTGAAGACGTATAAAGGCTTAATTAGCCCTTTTTGCTTGGTCTCTGTCTTAGTGCTTCAGAGGATAATGTATACGATGCTATTAGGGCTATTTCAGATGCCCATGCAGGCTTCTAAACTCAGACATACTTCACGTTAGAAAAATCTCATTACTTAAGCTAGATGGAAGTTGATAAAATAATATTTAAAAACCATCCATTAAACTAATTTTTGCAGGTTATAAAATTCAGTTACCGCGCACAAACTTGACTGCTGCATGTATTAAAATTTTCCTCGTGATTCAAAGACTAAATAGCGCTAGAAAGTGCAAAAAGTGTTTTAGAGCACTCGAGATTGTAACTTCACCCGTGCTCTATAGACACGACGAACTTTTGTTCCGGCCAAGTTTTCATTGTCTCCTCGTTGGATTAATACGTGAACTTCTCAAAGGGTTATCTAAGTTTTGGGGACCACGTTTCTATTAATTACCTAACTTTGCCCAGTACCAATATTAATTAATTAGGAAGTTGAGTTTCCAACGCGTCGCCAGCTCGACTTTGCCCAGCGGACTATTATCGAGGCTTTTTGTATTTAAATTCAATAGGTATTGGTTGTTTGGTTAGTTAATGTTTGGTGTGGTGTGTTTAATTAACAATATCTGGAGTTCACATGTCAAAGAGAAGTTAACTTACAAAGAGGAATTGAGGAGAATAGATAGTTTATCGAGTATTGAATCTTATAAACGTATACGTTGGTGGGAATCAACAATGTTGATGAGAATGGGAACGATCATCATGAAGTAATTACCCTTCAAGTACCCGCAAATCGAGACAATATAAATCAATTGTTACCCCGGCCTCATGCGACCGCTTTGGGCTTTTGTAAAAAGGTGTATTATTTACTTGTACCTACCTCACAATATTAGCAATTAAAAACTACCATTAAAACAAAAAGTTGTGACTCACTTGAAATCAACATGTTTTTGAATATCGATAGGTTTACGTGTTCGCCATTTCAGAAAATCCGTGTGCTGTTTGTCCCAAATCAATACAAAGGTTCAAAGTCTACGTGGAACATCCACAAACAAGTCTTTTTGCGTTTATTGCGCTTGATCAGTGTAAATAAAATAGACGATCGACCATCGACGGTCAACGTGTGGAGCACGCGAGGTTAGGTGACCTTTTTCTAAGCCATTATGTACTTTATCTTTGACACAAGAACGTGCTAGGTGCAATAATTTAAGTCTGGCTTTTTATGTAAGATAATTATGTGTGGTTGACGTTTTTATTTGCTTGGTTCTGTAGATTTTTAATAATTTTGAATTCTTGCTTTGCTATATTGTTCTAAGTTTGTTGTGGTTTTAACATTATGAGTCAGATAAAAAGTTTTTTGAGGGGGAAAAACTGTAAAAATAACTAGCTTAGTGGTAGCACTCAACCCGCAAGCGGAAAGGTGCAGGTTCAAACCCAATCTGAAGTTGTTTTATGTGAAATGTCACGTTCTCGGTAAGTATGGTCAGTTTATAATGCATTATGAAATGAAAGCTACTCGTAAGTATAAGAAAGTGAGGGTGATAATAAGTTTGTGAATCGCAATACTTCGTTTAATGGGACAGTCAGCACAATAGCACATTAGTCTGTATTCATTACAGTAAGTATGAGGGAGGGGAACATAACCCTAAAATCACGACTGACTTTTTTTTTACCAAGTCAGAGTAACAAAACGTCGCTTTGTACACCTTAATGTCAATATTGTATCAACCTAGATTAAGATAAACAAAATTTACTCCTGATTGAAGTTAAAGGTTTCGTTTTAGCTCCTTTGAAGTGTTGAACCCAAAAATCAAAGTTCATTTGAGAGGGCGTGAAACGTTCGGCACGCGAGAAGTCGCTTGGTGTGCCTACTTTAGGGTTGTATATGCAAAAAACAAAAACAGATTAAATTGTTTATTTATTGACTGTAGAGCTAGTTTAAAGTAGAATGTAATAAGAAATTATAAAACTAAATATTGGATGGGTAAATTACAAAAGAATGACGTTATTACTTTTTGGAAGTCACCAAAAACTATTTGTTATAATTAAATGATCTTGAATTATAAATATGTAGTATCAATAAATGTTATACATTACTAACAATAATACACAGGACTCAGAATCGTGAAACAGCAAATGTTTGTTATTGGTGAAGACATAACGATGAAATTGGTTGTAAAGGTTCAATCTCTAGGTTTATTTCATCTACTTTGTAAGGACTATGTAAACGTAGAAACACAATTATAGCCATAAGAGAGGAGAAATAACATCTACCTAGGACTATGATAAAAATAGTCAGGAAGAGTAACTTAAGTAAAGCAATAAAATAAAAATATTTGCCCTGTGCCAACCCTACTCACGTTCAGTCTCACGAAAATTGACTGACTCAACGAAACTTTCCAATTAAGCCATTACGCAAATGACGCCCGGCGTAACTTTGAATAAATATAGCCCATGACTTGTTTCGCGACCGCTAATGACTTGGTTAACACTGGAATGACGGAAAAGTTGACAAAATAAAACCAGAACGTTGGCCATAAATGAGCCTAATACCTCGAAATAAGTTTTATAGGTTTTTACTACATTTTCAGGGACGCAAGTTTTGAAAAATCTTTGTGAATACTTGTCGTTTTGTCACGTTCTTGCAACTGTCTGCTCAGATGTCTTCTATAACCAATGAATGTCAAACATAAGTTTTATATTGCTACATTAGTTATTGAGAAAGCCATTGTTTTGGCTTATTCTGAACTTATTCAGCTTCTTCTTGCAAATTAATTACTTCTCCATTAAGGAAATTTTGAACGAAACGAATAATAGACAATCTAGAAAACACCCTTTGTTGTGGAAAACAATGATTACTCAAAAAAGAACCGTGGGGTCATAGATAAAATCGAGGTCACTAAAGTTGATTGAAAAAATGCAAATTGATGGCCCAAACGACCCCGTCAATCATTTTAGGGTTAATGTTACCGGGCAACATGCAATGGATTCGTTTGGGCGGGCAATTTAACTGTTATTGTTTGATTGCATTTGCTTTTTAAATATTTAAATATTAGAATTTATGGTAGGTATCTATAGTACCGCCAAGTTTGATTATAGGTAATTTACCTACATTATAGGCATGAAACGTTTCTAAGGCTAATTGATTAATTAGGGTCGGTTAGAGCGCCTAGACTTCATAAAGTGGCATTGTTTGCAGATATTTTCTTGTGACATCCTTCAAACCTTCGTCACTTCGAGCATTTAGAATTTTCAATGACACCTTACACGAGCAACGATCTTCGTCACCACTCCAATAAAAGCTACGTCATATCTACCCATCGTCGATTGGACGTTAGAATATGTATATTGTTGTCTAACCCTGGACTTCATAGAAGCTGTTACAGCTAGCCAGCCGATATTGGCCTCTAAAGGTTTTATTCACAGAGTTTACTATACGGCTGTAGTTCTTGTATTATGAGTTGGACAGTTTGACAGGCGACGCAACTGTAAGTGGGCAAGTAGGCCGGTGATATGGGTATCCAATATTTGTTTGTTTGCGAGGCAAATGTCAAGGAAGCAAATTCGCCGGTTATAGGGCGGGGTGGATAACGAGGTTTTTGTAACGACCCTTTTTTCGGGAGCCGTTTGTTTGTGTCCGTCAATGTAAATGTGTTCTCGTTTTTTTTGTTGAAATCAAAAAAGGCTTTTCGTGATGTATCACGAACATTCAGAAAATCGCAGATTCATCAATCAAACTATACTTTGTAAACCGACNCAAACACAAGTTTATCAAAATTTGTAATTATTTGTAGACAACATCGATATTTTAGATAGGTATTATGTGTTCGATATTACCGACTTAGTAAAGTGTTTGAGCTAAATATTCGGCATGTAAGAATTAAGCTACATAAAGTATAACTTACTTTTCGGATGTATTTCTTCAACGTTTTCATCCAATATCAAGAAAGTCGCTTTTCTTGCAATAAACTTAGAGATAAAGTAGATTAAACATCCCAAAATGACGTCACAACCTATATACAGAACAAAAGGCAAGATTAAAACCTTCGACGCAAACGAGACGACGAAATCCACAATAAAACTCGAAGGTGAGATATGAGCGAAAAACGAGCGGCGCACACGGTGAGGTTTTAAAAATGGTTCTTTTGTTTACGACGCAATGAATTCCGAATTTCAGACACCTGCCCGGGATGTAGGTGTCGCTTTTGTTCCCAGTGAATAATTTTCACCGCAGAGCCGCTTTTATCGGAGTAATTCGCTCAAAATGAAACAGGTTAGGCGAAATTGATAAATGCTGTCGGGCAATGCCAGATTCCAGACTGGATTTTTTATGCCGCACCAATATAGATTTTACGCGAGAAATAAAATGGGAGACAGGTGACTACGTGTTTTATTATGGAAAATGTGCCTGATGTTTCAAATGTATTTTGATTAAATATTGTGTTCTTTCCTATTTGGATTTGATCAATTAGGCCCGATTCGACCAAACTTTTATCCGAGAATAACTCGTGGTATAACTGGCACATTGACAATATCAGTATGGGGAATATGTCGCAATGACAAGTTTATTCTGAGATTAATATTTACCCTTGTTTGGTCGAATCCACCCTTAGGCACCTTAGTAGTTTTGCAAATACTAAAATGTTATTATTACATATTACACAGACAAGTTAATAGTTGTTGTTGCAATATGTAAAACGAACTTTAGATAAACCTTAGCTTTATCTAAGGTTAAGGTACCTAATATTATGTACCTTAATAATCCTTAGATGAAGTTATGCCCGTATTCACCATCAATCCCTAAGTGACCCTTATAAAAATCCTGTTATGTGTTACCATAATAAGGGTCACTTAAAAATTAGGGATTGATGTTGAAAACGAACATATAAGTCACTTATTTGTAAGTTTCGTTACATAAAAAGCGTTTACAAACGCGTAGATCTCCCGTGAATTATTACCTGATGTAAATTGTTTGCCGAAATAACAGATTCGTACAATCGCACACTATCTGTTTATACTAATGACATTTACCAACGGGCCAGTTTTAGTCGTTTGTTCGATAATCGGGGACATAAATCAAAATAAAACTCACAGCAGGTCGACGCCATTGGTCTGGAATTTATGGGTTTGATGCACGGGGATGTCCGGGAAATATCCGACCAGTGTTTTATTAAGTTTCCACAGAAGAAGAGTCTTTCGAGGGACACTAATAAGTAAGTACACTTTTTGTTTACTTAACAGAGTCCTTCAGTGTTATGGTTTTAAAGAAGCAATCGTTTTTTGCCGTTACCATAAACCAAATACCTATAAAAGTATCTTCGAGAAAAATCGAATGGCGATATGTAAGGCAGAAATTCTTTCAGCTGTTTCGGCTACCTGAAGTTCGAGATCCATATAACTAAAGGTCGTATTATAATTTCTATGCTATTCTAACATGAATGTAACGTAGCCTACGCTATAAAAGCTTAATACATTCAAAAGTCCTAAACAAACGTATCATTGTAGGCCCAAGTATAAAACCACTAAATTGAAACCATTTACATACCTATCAGTATACTTATTGATATGATAGACTGCGTGGATATTTTATTATATCCAAAGAATTTAAACCCCGTGCACCTAAACTTCATCAAATACTTACTGCATGAAACGGCCAATATGTCCAATACAAATGATTTCTAATAGATCGTACCTAAACTAAGTATTGGTATATTGTATAAATATAACTTATTTTTCAACCTCAATCTTTATAATTTTTACCAACTAACCATCTTCACATAGACGAAAACGTAATTATGATGTTAATAAATACAAATCGGATACTTTTTGGACGATCTTAGCAACCTCTGTTGTAGAGACAAAATTGCGAAAACATGTCCACCGACTGAATTAATCAGTTAATAAAGCTTTCTCGCCCTAAGAGTGTAATTCTTTTCAATTACCCCTAAACCTCTTTTAGTAAACAACGTCACGGTTTGTTTACATTTTAAGGCAGTATTAAGTTTACGGGGCGGAATATTTTTTCGTGACAACAGATGGGTCTTTATTAAAGTCTTGCTCTATCATTTTTGTTCGCGAAATCTCATATTTATGATAAATGGCTTTATTAAAGTTGCAATAAAAATGTTATACGTCTGATATCGAAGCTTGAACAAGCCTCGATGTTAGGGCGAAAGCACACGATGCGTTACGGCGGCGGCGCGGTGCCGGAGCGGTGTCGCTGCGTCGTCTTACATAGAAATAATATCTGTGGCGGGCACACGAGCGGTGCGATGACGCGCGCACGATACGGTGAATTTATTGCTGTGCGGCGCCGCAACGCATCGTGTGCTTTGGTTCTAATATCGAAGCTTGGTCACTCCAACTTTGGCTGGTCAAACTTTAGATCTTAGAAGAATCTTAGTCAAGTTCCAAGCGCGTTTCAATCTTCGACTAATGAATTTATGCCTGATTCCAGGAGATACCAAATTGGTCGGCTAGACTCCAAATTCCCATTTGATGAATTCGGAGGTCGCATCGACCAGATACGTAAATTAGGTTAAGGAATTTGTAACTACGTAAGAAAAACAGGACTAAGCCCTAAGTAGATTAGGTTTATTTTAGCACTTAAAAGTTAGGTACGTAAGTAGGTTACTTAAATATGACTAAAATACTTTAGCGTAAAGCTAAAATTGAAATATTTTTCTGAACTTTCAATTAATAAAATTGTAGAATGCGTCAGTAGTTCCACGAAGAAGGTATTATCAATCTATGACTACAAAAATTGTCGTGCTATTTACGGAAATAAAAACCATGAGTGGTGGCTAAAGTTAGAAAGAAAATAATATCAGTCTACACTGCAATCAAAGACCTTTTTATAGAACGTCAAAGAACTCAAAACCTTTAAACGTTTCATTATGTTTCGGCTAAAATATTTAGTCTATTGCCGATTACGTCAGCGTTTCAACCTCTAAAAGGCTTTTAAAACAAAATATATACATACCCGTTTATTTTTGTACCTTTGAACATAAACCGAGCTTACGTCTCTCTAAATAATGATGCTGTGTTTATATTTCTGACCTCATTCTACTTGATCTGCCTAAATATTTGGTTTTATTTTTAAATAAGATCAATCGCAGCCTGGAAAAATATGAAAGAATATTAAAATGATAAACCAATCTGTATAAAATGCCATGATTTCTATTCATACCAGAAACAAATGAAAAGCTTCAAGAAAAGAGGAATGAAACTTGGAAATAAATGATAGCCCAAAATTATTCAAATTTTCCTTTGAGCTCACTCTAACCAAAGTTTTGCTGTAGTAAGTTAAATTCGGCGTGGCGCAATGCAAATGTTTATTTCATATGCTTACGCCCGGGGAAAATTTCCAAATTACACGTCACAGGAGCAAATTCGTGCATCTTTAGTCAAGGAATTCATAATTAATTCAAAGTTTAAATTGCGGCCTGGAGCTACAACTCATCAGCGTTAAAAACTTTCGGCGGAAAGTAGCGGTTGCCTTTATGCGCCACGTATTTCTCGACATGCCTTACAATTTGTTTAATTAGAATGCCGACTTAGATTGCCTAAGTCATCCACTTTAATGACCTCAATGAAAAACTTATAAAAGTTGAATTAAGGCTTTTGAAAAAACGCGGCGCGGTGCCACTCTGCAAAGTGAAAACTGGCTACTGAAATTTTATGCCAGAGTCGACTTTAAATCTTCAGGGTATAGTCAAAAATTGCCCGCTCCGTTCTACTAAATAAAAAGTGTACGGACTCTCTGTCACCCGTTTCAATATTGAATTACATTACTAAATATAAAAGTTGGAGCTCGTTTAAACTTTGAAACAGTGTTCTGCGTTGGTGTCGCGTGGGTAATGACATTCCATGAACTGGAAACTGAAAATTATAAAGAAAACACCTTGTGTGATGTTTTCGGTTTCGGTGTTATTTTACCTACGTTTTTGTAAATGATACAAAATGTATTGAGGTGTTTCATGTCCATTAAATTAGGTAAGTAATATTATAGTTTTCACAATATTTTTGTTAATTTTTCAGTGCTATTTTCCGTGACTATAACATAAGCTTGGGCGGTTCAACACATAATATTATTATTTCCTCCTTGAGTGTTTGCTTGGAAAATTATGTTTTTCTTATCCAGCGTTCTTTCTGTTCTGTTTCTGTTTTATTCATCAAGTCCAAAGAAAGTTACAATACATACATACGAGGAACCGAACTTTAAAAAGTTTCGAGATTCAATGTTGCCGCAGACTTAGGCTGGATCGCACCATCTTACTTTAACTTTGACAAACGTCAAAAGTCTGTCAAACTCCATACAAAAAATACCGGTTATCGTTATAGTTACGGTCAAAGTTAGGTGGTGCAACTCAGCCTTAATTTCCCGCTGTTCTTTAGTTCATTGCTCGAAGGGGCAATATAAATAATTCATAACCATATTGCTTCAACGTTTGCCATTATTGAGGCATCTCAGTTATTGGCGTGCCACTGGTACGTTCCCGCACTCTCTGTGTTTAAGTTAATAGCTCTATTAAAGTAATGAAAAGGTTCGTTCAAGCAACTGAACAACTACTTGCATACGTATTAGAATTCACAATTCTGATTATGCCGTTTACATATTCAACGTGGATATTAAAAAGCAAATACACTTTCATGTTTGAATAAAATATGCTCTCGTATACAGATTTATAGGTAGAATTTGGTTTCGTATTCGACCGACGCATCTCCACTATACAATAGGCAAGCACTCTATAGAATTGGGAATCAACTAAGATCAATACAGTTTTATTTCCATTGACCTTATGTTGAAAGCACTCTATATTTTGCAAAGGTAAATATTTTTATTTGTATTTGCTGTAAACAACACATTTAATGTTCAACGTATTTTTTAAGATGTCCAGAAATGATTTCGTATCTCTGATTACGAAGCAGCCGGATAGGTACGATGAGAAAATTATTATCTTGTTAAGCAGAAATAGAAAAAAATCTGGAATCTTTTGAAGCTCAATGATTCTTTTTTTAATTTAAAACAAGTTCCATTAAGTATAGTTGAAGTACAAGTAGAATAGAACTGTTAGGCGGTACCTAAAGTGGATTACTAATACCCAAAAATGACATGACACTAGAATGAGTCACGAATCACAAATCTACCAGCTTACATAGTATACTGAATATTTCAGATCAAAATTCTCGAGCGCTTCATCCGTAGTCCCAAGCGAGCTAGCGTGTGGAGAGCGTAAGGGCATTTCTGAGCACGAGTGCCGCCATAGATCAAAGTGTAAAAGTATCCGTCGCATTACTCTCCGGCTGTCAGTGACACCGTCGGGATTCCACAATGCATGTGGGCTGCTACCAGGAACCACTCAATTTCACTTCTTTGTGACGTGTTTTCTGTGTCACACAGTGCAGTGCTATGCTTTTACATCGATTCGGTTTGTTCATTCGGTGCGAGTACAGTCTTATGTGGGGAGGTGTTATTTTTGTTTTGATGTATTGCGCAAAAAATATAAATAAAAGCAGAACTAATATAAAAAGTTTTTATACTATGGTTTTTCTTCGATTCCATTCCGTTCACTTTCATAATATTTTTTTGCGATAAACCGAATAGTAACCAAGTCTTTTTCATCACAAAATACTTCAACCACTACTGATTATTACGTCTACTGGATTACTAACGAATCATTTCTATCGTAAGCTTTTAAGCTCCAGTTTTTTCTCTTCTCTCTAAATGAGCACCAATTTCATTTCAAATTTTTCATAAAAATTTTAGCTTTTTATTTAACTTCGATCGAAAATCTATTTCCAATAAATAACCCGCCCGTCCCAGCTAGGTACAGTTACAACATGGCGGCGGCAATATTCTGCATATTTTTTCGTCCACTTGTTTATCGCCTGGAGGCGCAATGGCAAAATATTCACCCTTTTTGAGAACACGAATTTGGAAATATTTTGTTTGTCAATATCATGCAGTTCGGAAAGGTATGTCAAAAATTACAAGACTTCCCTGCGTTGTTGTTTTTAGGGAAGTTCATCATCATTAGCCTGTCGTACTAAAAAGGGTAACAGCTCCAGGATTTTGCGTAGGTGCGTAATCATAAATTCATATTTAGGCCGTTTTGTTGGATTTTTTGTTTTTATACAGACCTACTTTATTTTGTGGACATTAATAGCTCTAAATAATTTATTTCAACACCATTCTTAACTGTTTTTAAATAAATTTTTATTTTTTTTTGTCTAGCATACCAAAAATATTTTTTTTTATCCACAATGCGGAAGCTCTTGGCCTGTATCTCACCTGATGGTAAGTGACGATCAGGCCGAAGGTGGAAGCGAGCTTCATCCGGAATCCTCAACCACGGAGGAACTGGCTATCTTACCTCTAACTGCCGGAACACAACAATGTTGTTAACATTGTTGTTATGGCGACAGACTTAGGTAAGATGGTGGTAGCTAGCCAGGCGGACTTAGAACAAGCCCTACCACCAACCAAACCGAACAGAAAAATCTGCCCCCACTGGAAATCGAACCCAGGACCTCTGCGTCTGAAGCAGGTGGTCTTACCACTAGACTACAGAGGCGGTAATATTACTCACTTACACTGGATGGACATTTTCCATGTAGGTACCTAAGTTACTTAGAACATTACCTCTTAGTCTAGTGTTTTTGCTTTTCTCCCAGGGTGCCATAGAGAACTAGACTTTATTGCTTTCTTTCACGAGACTGAAAGCAGTGAAAAGACTTGAAGCGGGTCGCCGTGTTTCAGCCAAAATATATGTGTGAAAGCTTTTACTGAAATGTGAACCTAGCAAACCTATTAAAGGATAGCCGCAGTGTTAGGTTTTGAAATAGCTTTCCAAATAAATAAAAAATAAATCGCATGGGCAAAAAAAAACAATTGCATCAGATTTGAAAAGAATAAAAATTGACCACGCCAAAATGTTGCAGTTTATTTTTCCGGTGTCGGCCTGAAATGTTACATGCAATTACTTTGATGGAATTTGTAATTCGATTTACGCTGTATTCTCGTTGATTTTAATAACTTTTTATGCTTATCAATATAGCTTATCACGAGGGTTTAACGGATTGTAAACACAAATTACTAATATTCTTTAAAAAATATGCATTGTAACACTGGTTTTATTTTTGCATACGATTTTATCTGATAATGTATATTTTGCCTCTAAATCCAACATAATGTTAATTCAATGATTCAGCCAAAAATTCAAATTAGGTGAAATACCGTAACAGCTCGGCTAAGCGTTTCTGAATAAATAACTTAAATATACACATTAGCCACTTAATAGCGGAACTTTTAAGAATTGCGGAGTTGAAATGCAAATTACAACAATAGTAGGTACAAGAATTCTGACAGGCCTCATAAAAAGTTGGCACGCGGTGAACTTTCCCTTTGCATATTCATAGCGCAAACTCACTCGGAAGTTTTTGGTGAGAAATTATGATAATAATTTTATACTAACTTCATCCGTCTTGCAGATTTCATAAATTAGGAGTTGTGTAGAAGTGCGGCGCGGTCTGACGCCTCGGCTCAAGCTCAAGCGTGCATGTAAAATTAATTTGGATACCTTAATTTCTTACTTTTGAATCTGAGATCCGGGGTATGTTCTGCTGGCTTTAACTCATTCAATTAGCCGACGCGTCGTGAGTCAAAAGATATTGTACGCGTGTAAAGTAGATTAAATGGTGAAATCTGAGCTTTTCTGTCTGTCATAGTTGATGTTTATTAATGTAAAATGTGCGTACATAAATGTACGTTCTTCTTATAACTTAATTATAAGGCCATTTGTCAAATTATTGATAAGACGTTCTAGCGAAATGGACTCTGAAACAGTGTCTTTCTAGAAATCTTTAAAACAGACTTAGTCTTCATGCTATGTGAATGCTAGGCTAAAGCATACACGGAAAGTTCCAAGATGCGTAGTTAACTCTTTGTTCTACTAAAGGAGATTTAAGATAAGCGAAGTTAAAACGTGTGCTGTCTTAATTACATTCAATTAGCCGCAAATTAAAAGATTCCGTCCGTGTTCAGAATATCTATATCGAAACTAGTATAAATCCAAGAATACGTACACGATAACATACTTACTCGTACATGCATTGTGACCTATTTAATCAACAACGAAACAAAATTTTCTAGATCTTTAAAATAGATTTTAAGCTTCGGTGCCAGCATTAAACTACTTTTAGTTTGAGCTGACTAAAATGTGTATAACATTTTTAGAAACTATTCTTTTTAAAGCTTCGTTTTATGAAACAGCTTAGTCGATAAGCCGCTTTCGGCAATGCACCGCAACTTAAGTACTTAAATATTCAGAGAAAACTACTCTTTACCGACCGGCCATATAAAATATTGATGAGGTAGGCACCTCGAAACTCAGGCTTAATGTATTTTGTCGATTCCAGTTATAGGTTCACTAACAGGTATCTCTAATAAAAGTACAATAAAATTGAAATTGTATATGCCAGCACAAAACACATAGGAATAAGCATTCTGGCATAAAATATCAGATGCAAAAAAATGTGGAATGTGTTTCAAAAACATGAAAAATATTAAACTATTTTCACGCGTACGAAGTCGCAGGTCCAAATAGTTCAAGCATAGAATACCATGAATAACTTAATTTACATTCTGCCAAACTATGCAATAGTTTGTCGGTAGTAATATATTTGATTCTCGTAGGTAATATATTTGATACACATTGTTATTGTAGTATACTAATCGTAATATTTGTGTGTAACAACAAACAACTTATGTGAATTCATTCACAAGCTACACGTTTTCACACAAGTCCAATTACTGCGAAGGTCTGAGTACACATAGCTGGGCATTAACTCGTTAATCCGTTAATCGTTAATTAACGAAGTTAACATTTCTATTAACGGATTAACTTTTAAGTTAACTTTAAAAAATGTTAACGGACTCGTTAACTTCCGTTAAATTATCCTAAGTCCGTTAATCCGTTAATCCAGTACCTACTTTTTACCAAAAGCAAGCTGAAAAACGCTAGAAAAACGCGTTTTGACAAGTACGTTCGGGATTCCAGAACTTCCAGAACCCAAAACAACAGTTTTTGTAACCAGATCACTAACGACACTTGTAAGTATGTGTGGGACAACTCTTGCAACTGAATTTAAGACCAGTTTTCCTCAACCGATTGAGCTGAAATTTGGTATACTTATGTAAGTACGATGACAATGCAATGTTATGGTACCATTGAGCTGGTCTGATGATGGAGTCATGAGGTGGCCATAGGAACTCCTAAATGAAACGGCGGCATCGCATCGAATTTGGGTTCGTTGGATTTGTCTTTTCGAGCACTTTAGTACTAGATGATGTTCAGGGTCCTGATGATGGAGTCAGGAGGTGGCAATAGGAATTCCTAAACGAAACGGTGGAAACTTATCGAGTTTGGGTTTGCTGGATTTGTCTTTTCGAGCACTTTGGTGCTAAATTGTATTGCAATTGAACCAAGGCTCTGAGATTGAGATACTACTAAAAAGTGTAAAATAAAATTATAATAATTAAAAAACTTTTATAAAAACAAGCTTTTATTCTGAAATGCAGTTGTACTAAAACGAAAAAAAAATTGTACTTGTTTAAGCAAGTTTCAAATAATTTCGAAAGCTTGTAGCGCAAACAAAAAAACCGGCCAAGTGCGTGTCGGATTTTTTTTTTTTAAAGAAGAACGGTCATCTGTGACCCAGGCCCGACAGAAATGAGACATACCTCAGTTTTTTTGTCATGTTTTAATTAGTTAAATTATATATTTTTTTTATTCGAAATCTATGTATAACACCAAAACCCTTTGTTTTTGTTCAGGCGTTATACAAAAACTAATACAAAATGCCTATTTATTTATCACCAAAATTGGTAAATGTATGTACCTAAATGTCTATTACAGCTGCTATGGAATGTATCTAGATGACCTGGAGATACAGCCGGATTATACAGGGTGGTTATACATATGGGACGATAAGTGATCTCACTCGATTATTTCTAAACTATACAAGATATCGAAAAACTAGTTACTGATTCTGAAAGTGCTTCACGAGCTCTTTCAAATGGTACCAATACTAGGTTACAGATTATGGAAGCTGGTAACATTGAATTTTTGGATTTTGTAACTTCTCGTTTCCACCCTGTATAATCCGGCTGTATCTCTAGGTCACCTAGATACATTCCATAGCAGCTGTAATAGACATTTAGGTACATACATTTACCAATTTTGGTAATAAATAGGCATTTTGTATTAGTTTTTGTATAACGCCTGAACAAAAACAAAGGGTAATATTTTGGTGTTATACATAGATTTCGAATATAAAAAATATATATTTTAACTAATTAAGTCATGACAAAAAAACTGAGGTATGTCTCGTTTCTGTCGGGTCTGGGTTTTTTTTTGTATGGGGCGTGACCGTTCTTCTTTAAGTTATTTGTATGAAAGATTACGCGGTAGTAAGCGGTTTACGATTTACAAGGTATTAAAAAAAACTACTTACTAGATCTCGTTCAAAACAATTTTCGTTGGTAGTTTTTATAGTTATGTACATCATGTTTTTTTTTAGATTTTTCATTTTCTTATTTTAGAACTTTTTTCCACTTTGGAAGCGTCTATATTTTAGAAACCTCGATATCATTTTTGAAGACCTATCCATAGATACCCCACACGTGTGTTTGATGAAAAAAAAATTTTGAGTTTCAGTTCTAAGTATGGGGAGCCCCCAATATTTTTTTATTCACAGAATACATCTACCTACCAAGTACATACAGTATAGCTCTTATAGTTTCGGAAAAAAATGGCTGTGACATACGGACGGACAGACAGACATGACGAATCTATTAGGGGTCCGTTTTTTGCCATTTGGCTACGGAACCCTAAAAAAGAGGAATAAATTCCATGCGCGATACAAGCTTTCGAAATTATTTGAACCTTGCATGCAATTATCATGTGTTAACGGATTAACGATTAACGTTAACTTGCGTTAAATCTTGTGAAATGTAACGTTTTAACGTTTAACGAAGTTAATTTTTTTATTAACGGTTTAACGATTAACGAAGTTAACTATTTGATTAACGGTGCCCAGCTATGTGAGTACATAACCCAAAACACAAGTTCCCAAACGTACAGATGACAGCACATCAACATAAACACTGTGGAGTTTTATGTAATCGTAATAAGAGCGATTTTGGAACAAAAATGTATAGCCTGGTGTGCTGTCTGTAATTAGATTGCAGGTGTCAATTAAATGTTTAATCAATTTCTGTGTATTCATTCTAATACAAAAGGGTGTCGCAGAATGGAGGTTAAACCATTCAAATCGCATTATAAACCAATATGACTTGAACCTTTTGTTGAATTAGGCTTTGAAGCACAAGGAGTAATGATGACATTTTCAGTATTAGTAGTTATGTTAAAGTGAATCTTATTCATCCCTTGTTAGTACATTCATCAGTGCTAACATGCATCTATGTGAAGACAGAATGCAGCTATTGTTCTTAGCCACTTGCCTCGCGTTTTGGACTAAGTAGTAGAAACACGATTTTAAATTGAAAGCTAATGTTGCGTTGTCTACAGGCTTCCGCTACGTAACACGGATTAAATGTAGTCCACTGTATTAAATTTCCCTTGAGTTACTACAAAAGCGATAAGCATCGTCATCATCGTTTCAGCCACATGACGTCCACTGTTGAACATAGGCCTCCCCAATGATTTCCAGATTTGACTGGTTGGTAGCATCCAGCGCCTTCCTTCTATAAAAGGTTTTCTGTCCAGCTTCTGATGTAAGTCCTAATAATTTTTTCCTAAATAATTAAAAAAGACCAACACACACACTTCAATGTTGGGAACTTATAGCTCACTCGTAGGGTATTCGAGGGTATTCAGGCAGCGTCGGCGCGCGCTAAACAAAAGCGGCATAGGGAGATTTATGAACAATTCACGACGCAATGATATGGGGTATCTATTCAAATCCTTCGTAGAACTCGGGGGCAGGTACTGGCAAGATGATATATGTCCGCGCCAGTACAATAGGTACATTAGTTTGAACCACTTTGCGAGAATTCAATTTCATTTGACATAAGTACCCATTTGCCTGTATCGTGGAGGGCTGGATAAGTGTATTTTTAGGACCGATTGGACTTTTTTATTTATAGGCGATAAGCGACCGTTTTTCCAAAGAGTCCTTAGTAAATATTTCACTGCTGACGAAATTGTTTATGTAAAAAAATCGAGTTAAGCTTCTGAAACGCAATAATTGATCGACCTCGTAAAGTTTTGAAACATATTAATTCGAGTATTATATCAATCTGTAAATATAACTTCAAAGGCTTTTAGTAACGATCAGACGATTTGTATTACTGAATACCACTATTAATAATATCTCACTAATGTTTATACAACACGCGATAGAGTGATTCCGTTAAAAGCATCTCGGTAACCCCGAACGTTACACGCGTTTTCGGGAAAATTTTATTCAGAGAGCGTAGTTGACTGAATAGTGTTGCGGAGGCTTCAAAGAAATATTTTCCAGCAAATCATCCAACATTAAATATTCCTAGCAACATGCCAGGCGCTTTCACAAATAACTTAAGCAAATACACGAGATATACGATTTTTAAAGGCGGTTGCTAAGTCAATTGCAAACACGGGAAGAAAAAAGCGCCCGTATCTTGGCATCAGGNCCCTACTATACGTGAAATATTTTCGTAGCGTTAATATTCAACGCGTGCCAAAAAGGTAAACAGTTTTGCACTTAGTAAAAGGTTTTTAGTAAAGTAATATCGGCATTTGCATAGCCTATTCATACGCCAGAGGAAGGGTCTTCTCGGTGTTAGGACATCAACAACACCCTTTTAACTTGAGTTTGTTTGTCTAGTCACGTCGCTACAAAACATAAATAACAACAAATTTATGTTGAGTGCGAAACTTCAGGGATAAATAAATTAATGGAATCGAGGGAACGTGTGCGTAATTCGTTTTGGATTACAATGTTTAATTAGAAAGATGTCCCATGTGCTGATGTTTTAATGTCCCTTGAAATACCGTTGCTGTAAATACTTTTAGTATAAACAGACTGGCATGATAATATTTTGTGAAAATGTTAAAGATGTTCTACTTTTACAAAATAAGTAATGTTCGGAAATCGAAGATGTTTGAGATAAAACAAAAGTGTCTTGTCTCATTTGGCTACAGTTTATGAAAAACATCACCCACACAATAAACGACCGTATTTCATTCACACAAATCAAACCCGCTTACCATAAAGACTTCACATATTCCCAGATTCACACTGCATTGTCCCGCATAGGTCCTTATAAATCACAATATCCTAAATCGTAACAAGATAAACTGGGCCGCCGCGAAAATCCCCATAAAACCGCAAAACATTCGAAAATGATTTATAGTAGCCCCGATCTGTTTGGGGCTTCGAACAAAAACAGATTATCGGAATCCCAGTTATTTCCAACAATCGCTTTATGGGCCCGACTTACGAATGGATACGACGAATGGTGCGTCTGCAGATGTGCAAAGGTGATATTATATTGTTCTATTTGACTTTGAGTACTTACTTTATTATGTCATCATTATTAAAGTCATAACTTTTTTTTGTTTGCATAACAAGGCAGGTATTTGACCACGATCGCACCTGATGTTAAGTAGGATGCTGTCTAGGATGGTACATTTATCTGCCCTATAAGTGCCTATTCACTCTCGCCTTGAAAAGGCCCGGATTATAGTCTTCGGGAAAGACAGCAGCTAATTCCAGTCCCTAACTGTTCGCATTATAAAAGAGTCATCGAAACGCTCAGTGCGAGCAGTGGAATGTCAACAATATAGGGATGGTACGCTAACCTGCATCTGGTTCCCCGATGATAGAAGGGGGCTGGGGGAATTAGTTCGTGTAATTGTTTTGCACATTCTCTGAAGTGTAGCATGTAGAAAACCGATAGGGATCCTACCTTACGGAAATGGTCAAGTTCCTGTAGCGACGCTTCAACAAGGTTTCTTTCTATAGTTTGATTCACCTTTTTATCATAGTCCTTATAGCATGTATGTGGTAGCATGAATACTGGAAGAATGTTAATGTAAAAGTATGTGCATTCATATTTCATACGCAAAGCTACCTATATCGATTTGTCCAATATACCTTTAATACATAATTATACAGAAATAATACATATTGTAGTATACTGTCACTATACGTCTCTTTAGCTGGTGAGAAATTTGGGACAATTAATTATTGACGACGGCACATCAAGTTGAACACTGTGGCATCTTATTAATCTACTTGTAATAGGTGCAATTTGAAACAAAAATTTTAGTCTGATGTCAAACTATGTTAAAAGCAAAGTTAAAAAATACTGAGCCTCAAAATGCAAAAGTTCAGCAAACTCACCTTAACCTTTGTAAATTCCAGGAAAAAGTTCATACGTTCATCGCTTCTGGACACTTTAATCATAAAAGAATCGGCTCGAATAAAAACGGTCGGACCCGCGGGAACAAAAAATATAACGATGTATTTAGCTCTGATTTCATCGTTTTGTGACCGTGTATGTCGGAGCGCGAATTCGGTATAAACCGGGATTACATTAGAAGTTACAAAACCGCTGCGTTATTTATACGAGTATCTTTGTAGAATATGTGAATACCTGTTTGTAGAATGAAAATAGTTTTAGAATAGCATAAGACTCATTTCATAGCATTTAATGGAACTGTTTTAATTTATTCATAGTCATAAATGTTTATTGCATCATGTCCAATCAACCAATTTGAATGAACCGTATCTAATAGAAAAGTCTGACTACATCTCAAAATGTACATAATGAATAAAATAAAAATATATGCGACATTGGAAATGATAAATCAAGCACATTGTTACAAACGTCACTAAGGATCAATATTGCTTGATAAACAAATGAACTTCATTAACACGCTTTGAAGCAAACCTTACAAAAGCGTAGACGAAACTCACATGCTAAATAAGTATGGTGGTCGTCAACGTAGACACAAGTCATTCGAGCGTGACTCGAGTGGTGTAATTAGCGGGACCGAAAATGAGCCAGTCTGGAGCCGGACTTAACCACAGCCTGGCGAGAACAGTCTACACTGTTCTGAGGTAACACAATTTATTTATTTAAGAACATTATTGCACACACAAAGAAAAAAGCAGTACAAAAAGGCGAACTTAATGCCATGTGTCATTTTACCCAGCTAACCTTAAGCAAAACAGAGAATTGTGATGGTGTAGTGTAAAAATCATAAATATTCTTCTTTTCTGTTCCCCAGAGCCGTTATTTCGAGACGGCTGTATTCACTTTTGTTGTGATTGAAGAAGAGGACACACAATAATAATTCCTAAAGAAATTAAAAAACTGTTTTTCTTAAAAGTTTTAAAGGAAGAGAGTGGGTACACACTGAGTATTTAGCACTTGCCAAATGTTCGTGTCAAAGCGCCTGTAATAAAACAGTATGATTGGCTGAATATGTTTGATTTTGATAAATGGTTAGAAAATAGGTAAAATTGCATATTAGCAAAAAAGTACCTAGCAGTGGATTAAGTTTCATTGTATGGATAAATACATAAATATAAATTTATAGCACACATTTTTAATACCAACGTATTTTTTTAATACGAACTAAAATGTAAATACAAAACATAAAAAGAAAGTTTGCTTAAAAGAATTACGACGTGTAGACAACCCCTAAAGTAGTTTGCCGTTCCGTTTTAGCTGTGGTCAAGTCGGACTTAACTTTACACTGCGTTCGGGTCTTTCCGCCGGCACCCGAACGATTCCGAACGTTCTTATTTGTAGTCGACTACGGCTCGTAGCGGTAGTCTGCAGTAGTCGCTTCGTAGCTCTCGTAGCACGTCTACGTCGCTCGCTACGGTCCGCTTTTCACTCTCGCTCCCATTTTCGAGGAAAAACTTGAATAATTGATCGCCGATGAATTTGTAAACGCAACTGATTGAAATTTGGTGATTCGTATTATTAATATCCACGGGGTTTTAGCTGATTGTGCTTGGATATTCTCTTCAACAGGTGAGGTATTGATATATTTTATTTATAGATTTTAATAGTTAATGTTAGATGCTTACTTAGATATTTTTTAAGCTTTGTTTTGTTATCTTTTTTTGCCAGAAGGTATTGTAAAAGTGTAGATTGAGCAAGTTCTTTGCCGTTTTTTAGTTATTTTAAAAGCAATGGAACTCAATTATTTATACTTCTTCGTTCTTCAGTGGTTTGTATTTATTATAAGTTTATGTATTTAAAAGCATGATATTAATCACGATTTGTGTCGTGACTCTTTTCATTAAGTTTATGAAACATCTACATAATTTATAATTCTTTGATCATTTTGTATTATGTATGCTTTGGTTAATGAATGTTCACGTGGTTTATCCCGAAATTCTAAATCACACCTTATTTTGTTTTTCGTCTTTTTTGTGATAATAATTGTTTTTGACAGAATTTACTTTCGTAAATCTGATTTAGATTTTTTACTTACATTTTAATATTGTTTTTAATTAATGACACTTTTGGTGACTCTTTTGTAACTACAGTCTAAGAGTAAATAAGGTCCATTTTACGATTAGTATTTAGCCATATACGAGTACAATTCATCGTTCGAGTTCATGCCCGAGGCATACTCAAGGATAACGAAGGTTCGTGTAATTAATTAGTCCTTTTGAAGACCCAAATAAAGTGTCACCCATCGTTTTGGTCCATTATCTAAGTTTTATTCTGCAGAAACAGTAAAACGTTCCATTGTGGCATTTCCAATTTTACCGTTTTCCGTGTTGTGGACAATATAAAGAGGCTCCTCCATTTAAATGGGAGATTTTTTGCGTCTCTACCTATTGTTGATAATTAGATTCATCCCTAATATTTGTAGCATGAATTAATTTATTAGATCTAAATAATAAATAGGTTATTGACAATAAGAAAGCTTTATTTATTAATATTTTGTTGTAGAAAGTTACCAAAGGGACATTTAATTTTATTATTAAATACTGAGACTCAAACATGGAATAAAAAGCTGATATAGCATAAAATATTCTCATTTAAATTGTCTCTTTGTTGAATGAGTATTAATATAATATTAGCGATAATATTCGTCATTTTGTACGTTTTCTCTTTAGAAATACTACAATAATTAAGCTATAAATGTTTATGTAAACTGAACGACCGTAGTTTAATACTTAGAGCTCCTAACTAAAGAGTCGAAGCTCAGGAGTCGAACATTAGTAGGAGCAATAAATATTTATGTTTATGTGGCAACAACGAAAGTAGTATCATTAACTAAAGTACTTTTGTAAAGATACATTATCTTTTTGTTCGTAGTCTAAATTTACCTGTTAGATGAGTTTTCAAGTCTGTATGTAAGTCTGTATGTAGGTAACAAGGTTTTGTTTTCAATAATTATCTTTGTACCCATATAACATCCAGCCTGGAATTTCACATAGGTATTCGTCTGTCATAACTCCAATATGTACGCCGAGTTCAGACATATTTCTCGTGCCATTCTCCCGTACAAGTGAGTGCCTATTGTTTACTTATTCATACTTGCCCGGGGGCACATTCAGGCATAACGAGTGCTCGAGTTAATTAATTAGGCCTTTTGATGACGCCGGCAGTCTCTCTCGGGGGCTCTTTGATAAACAATGCCTTAGCTTTTTTCACGACCTCGTTTTCTGGTTTTGAATGTTGGAGATAGATGGAGGTGTATGACGACTGTTTTGTTTTTTGGTGGGGTTTTTCAGTAGGTACTCGGGGTTGGGATGAATTTTGTTTTGTGACTTCATTTGTTTGTTTTTCGAAATTAGATCTGCATGTTAGCATTCATGCGTCGTGTACAAAATTATTGACAGTAGCCCAATTTTAATTTGAAGTTTGGTTTTGGTTCAGAAATTCAGATTCGTCATTTAACGTGACGAGATTACGAATGTATTAGGATCACACTTTCTTCAAGTAATTAGCTATCCTGAAAGAGGTTCAAAAGATATTTTTTATATCCATGAACCACTTACTAACTTGTATATTTTCACAAAATTCATAAGTAGGTACCAACCTAGTACATGATTATATCTAATAATTAATAGCACAACATGTGTGGTGGAACATACATAATATTGTTTAAGTATGTGTCACTACTCACTGTCAAAACTTGGATCCCAATTCTGAACTCGTTAATATGCTCTTTGACACACGAGATTGCTAGAACTTCTGAACAGAGGAAACAGTTAAAATAAGTAGATAAAGTTTAATAGGAAGGAGTTCCGAGAAACAAAATAAGAATAACTTGTTTATGACAGTGCTGGTACTGGGTGCTTCAGAGTGGAATACTGTTTGCTTTTATAAATAAAGTTAAATTTTATTCGGTACGCAGTACCCGGCGCGGGTCAACGTCCGCATTTTCTTGCATCGACTTGCATATTCGTAATTGGTTTGTACTAAGAACTTTTTGTGAGAATTTCATTTCGATTTGTTTTTAAATGGGATTCAAAAAGCTGGTTCTGAACTTTAAAAGCAAAATATAAAAAGGATATTTGCCGTGTCTTTTGGGACAGCCTTAATTCTAAACTATTTTTCTATATTTCTAGTCAATGTAAACTAACGAGCCAGCCCTACACTCCCTGGGTTTTTAATCCCCAGACAGAAACTTTTTGGGAAACCTAATACCAGGCTGAAGTTAGTTAGCTGCTGTTTTCTCGAGCATTCTAGTGTTGGTAGTAATAAGTATCACGAACTTGGGTCCCCTTAATATTTCATGATTTATACTTACATTAACGACATCAAATTCATTCTAAAATTGAGTCCCAACCAAAATTGTTAAGTTTTTTAGCTTCTACAGATACAGATGTCAGTGTAAAAAATGCTGATCTCCATGGTAATTTGATAATAAGACTTAGGTTTAAAAACTTCGCACACTTATTTAGTTAGGCGCTTGCTCTCAATTCTCGAATATAAAAGCAAGGACAGAANGGACAGAATTTAAACAGATCTGATTACATTAGAGCGCTGGAAGTTCTAAAGATACCAAATGAACGAACATTTAATTTTCTCTTCGGTTTGCTAAGTTCACAGCGACTGTTCGTAGTTGTGAGCCCTCGGATTAAAGGCTTCACACCAGGTGTTGCATTTCAAGTTAACTAAACACTTCCCCGGTTTAGTAGGGTTCTTGCGAGTTACTTGTTTATTTTAGGACTTTGTGTATATCAATGCGAAGTTATCTGGTAAACTTACGACGTGCGACACGTTGCTTGAAGTTGTTTCCAACTAGATTTGCTATCTAACATGTTTATAGTCGAGTTACTTGGGAATTAATTAAGTCTGAAGAAGTTTGAACTTACGTCGTCACATACGAGTATCAGTCGTAAGAACTAAGTGATATCAAGTAAATAGTATAGTCTGTATGAAACAACGATAACTATATTTTCGGTTATGCATCACAGTAAGATACGAAAAAAGCGTGAGGATCTACTATTTCTGAATCAAATTACTATATTCATAATAAGACTATAGTTAACTCATAGACACCCACAATCATAATTATGATCGATTTATATTATTGCGTCTTTACTCACTAATAAAAGAGTGAATAGAACGCGTAACTTACCTACGTTTGGGACATCATTACGAACTTAATATATGAAATCCAAGTAACATTTATTGAGGGGGAAACTCAGCCCTCTCCCTCCACCCCTTAACTCAACCCTTAAACATTTAAATTGCCAAAGTAACTTTTTAAATAAATAATTATGTTACAGAGTGCTGCTTTAAATTTTAACAGCTGTGAGTGAACATGCGTGTTCAACATTTTAATAATTTATAATGTAAACGTCAATAAACACTTTATACACATTGCTAACATTTAGATAGCGTTTATTTTGGAGCTAGAATAACACTCATTAGGCATAAAGCAGAAGCAATTTCACGCTTCTATGGGATTATAATTTGCTTACCACGTCAGGAATTAACGTTTGTTAAATTAAATACAGAAATACAGACTCCTAAAAATATCCGTTAAAATCATCGTCATCATCATCAAATTATTTAATTTGCCGTATAATAATTTGTTCATTGTCCAGACAGATAACAGAACATCAAGTTTAAACATTTTCGTTTCAAAATCGCCTTTACTACAACTACATTCCGAGTACAACCACACATCATATTTAATTTGTCATAACTGTACTTTATGGACACGACAAACATTTCACCAAAAGTTGAAAACGTAAAACACATCACACAGGTATTTTTCGACCCGCATTTGGCGTTTATTCCAAAATGATATATCATTAACGCCTTTGTCCAGCAATTTTCGCTGTAACTGCAATTTATTGGCCATTTACTTAAAGCGATTATTTACTGAGTCTGCGGGCTATATGAAATTGCATTCCAGTCTTATACAACACATTTATTAAAGCTATGTAATGCAGGGGTCATCTATCTCCAGGTTGCTGTTGCAAAAGTTATGGCCTAACTATTGACCGAGCATGAGGTATAAGAAAATAAACTCTCAGTTATACGGTTTTAGATATATTTTCAAATTCATGGAGCATTGACCACGTGCATTCAGCACACCATCCATGCACCGTTTATGCGATGGCAGCATTTCAAATTGAATCATATCTAGTTGAGACTGGAAGAAAATTTGCGGTGACTTACCTCTATATTGAACACCCGAATGTTTTTGTTTTACACCTACAATGTTTAACTATTCAAACTAATAAAAAAGTAACGTCAAGTTACATTCTTAATTAGTTACATTTAGTGCTATTCATAATCGTGTCGATATCTTAAAACATATTTTCTGAACTTATGAACTTTTGACGAATTAGATTTATTTTTTATGACGAACCGTAGACGAACCGTATTAGACCGTATTAGAACCGTATTAGAACCGTATTAGACGAACCGTAAGAAAATCAGTAAGAATAAATATGAATTTCAAATCAAACTAAAGGATAATATGATAGAAAATCCCATGCCAATGTAATGCTTGCACAAAATGCCGTCCCATATGCGTCTGGCATGGAAGATAAATGGCCACTGCATACCAGTTTTATATTAAACTTGCTATTTGCAAAGCTAATCACGTATTTAATTTTGCTAAGCAATATTGGATGTAACAACGTGATATATGATACTAGAACGTAAGGCTTCTTGATAGACTATTATTTACCTTACGAGTATGTACTTATTGTTCCATTAACCTAAAAGCAGCTTTTACACTCTTGTCTTTCAAAATTTCGAACAAATTATATTCATATGAATTAATTCGATATCATTTACTTATATGCTTCATGAACTCGCTTTTAAAGTTAATAAAGATAGGTATTTAACTTCAAAACAAATTTTTGTTAATTTTAATAACGACAGGACAAATGCGATGTTATTAATTGAATGAAAAAAAGGAAATTCTTTCACTCAACATTTATGACGTTCGATCGATATGACAATCTGTGTACATCCATTAATGGCCCATAAAGACAGTCATTAAACCTAATCAGTATTGCCGATAGATGTATCTTGTATGTCAAAATGAAATCTATTGCTATGGATAGTATGTAATACAATTAGCTACCAGAAGTTGTGTTTGTGGAATATCTACCGAAAGTCATTTATCTTAGCGCTCCACTCACGTGGTTCGCTCGACGTTTCTATTACCATTACGTGGTTACTTGTTGCTGTAAAAGGTAACCAATAATGCTGAACAGACTATTAAGCTTTTACTTCCAGTGGAGCACGGCGTGGAATAAATGAAAGATCTTAACTAGATACTATTTTGTAAAATATCGTGGATGATATTAAGTACAACCGTCAAAAAAACTTATATACGAGTACACTAACGGAAAATAGCTTTAAGTTTAACTTCAGTCTCTGAACATGTGAAATAAAGCTCACTAATCTCTTCGGTATAAATCGATTGAAGAAATGACATTTTGTAGCAAGATGTTATGGTTTCTTCCGAGCACGTACGACATATCGAACTGTTTTCCTTTCATCAGATTGTGGGGTTTTCCAATATAAAGGTCGCCATTTTTTCAATGGGCTAGTTCATCTGCTCACGTATCCTTTTTATATCTGTAAAAACTACCTCGAAAATATTTGGATATTCGGCAATTCGGCATTGTCCACCAGGTTTTAAAATTTCAGGAACCGTATTACAGAACAAAGATTAAAACACGATTCAATTAAGACACCTCGCAGAGTGCAGACTTTTAGTCGGCCGATAATTGGATCGGCTTCCAATTTTTATGAGGAATCGGCCGACATAAATCGGTGTAATATGCGCACTTCCATAAAAGTTCATACTAATTAATAGCTCGATCAAACTATCGGCTGACGAAAANGACGAAAAGTCTGTACCTAGTCTGCGAAGTATCTAAGGACCTACAATGACCTATATAACTTCTCTGTTGCTTTTAACATATTTTCTTTGCCCAAATACTAACCGTGCATAAAAGTTGGCCACTGAAAGTGACGTCCACGTGTTCACCAGATGCGTTTTCAGTTACCGAATGCATAATAAATGCAGGTAACTTGTTGCTTAGACACTCTATTTTTGTTCTGCGTACCTATGTTGTCAACAAAAGTAATGCATAACTGGGAACTGACGGAGTTTGTTAATAAAAAAGTTGTGTATGCAGCGGCCATTTATTTACTTGTCAGACGTGCGTTGCAAGTTTGAATGCAGCAAAATCAGTTTAAAAGCGTCCTAGATGTATAGGTACTAATTCAGGTGAAAATGATGTGGAAAACCAAGCGATTCTTCTTCTTCTTACTCGTTACGCTCTTGGCAGTGCGGTCGTGGTCACGTTGAGGCGTTGTTCACATCGGTTGTAGAGGCGGATACAACTCTCCGCACGATCTCCCTCCATCTCTCTCTATTGGCAGACTGCCTGGTGCAGTCACATACGCCGTCTTCCACTGCTGATTTTACTTGGTCGGTCCAGCGCATTGGTGACCTGCCACGCGATCGGGTTCCTTCGACTTTTCCTTGGACGACCAGTCGTTCTATGGAGTTGTCATCCCGCCTCGAGACATGTCCGAAGTATTGCAGTATGCGATTAGTACTAGTTACTAAGCTTTCTCACACTAAACATTAAACTTAAAAACGATGACTCTAATTGGTACTGATTACATTCTTGGTTTACGTTAGAAGATCACATTTCGATTTTTCAAAGAATATTATTTGGGGTTTGATTAACAGGCGATTTTTGTGTTAATAAATGAAACCTCTTGTTATTCCAACCAGTAACTAGTTTAGAATAATATGTACAATATTATATTGGTCAATACTAGTATTTTATGTAAGCCTATAAAATTGTGGACCGACAACATCTTAATTATTATTATTTTCCCTTAAATCTTTAAACTACTCTATTAGCTTACTTCCACAATATTCTTTTCTGAGGCGCTTCGCTGCAGACAGCACCGCGTGTGCCTCTGGCGCACAAGATAAATGGCCGCTACTTTACACAACTTTTATATTAAACTTGCGTCTAACTTGACTTCTGATGTTTGACTAGAAGCAATCATTAATGCTGGGCAATATTACTTTAAAAGTAACTATTGCTTGTTTGCTTAGTAGGTACTTTTGAAAATGTTGATTATGTTAATTAAAACATTTGAGTCCGAAACATGAACTGTTTTAAATTAAGTTGTAACAAAATGTTTTTGCAAGCATTTATAATTGTGAGCCCTGAGTTTGACAGCGCGTGTTTTGTTTCGGATTAATAAAAATAATATATATTTTTAAATGCAGAGGACATAACTACAAACTAAAACATGTTTTAAAGCTTGAAATGTTTTTTTGGCAATTGAACAATTGAAATAGAAACTTTAGTTAGATTGGATTTTAGAAATGTTATAGATATGTAACCAAAATACGAAATGCAAATACCTAATGTCATATCAGAAATCACAAACCCAATTTTCGTTTATTATTTATTCAAACAAAATATGGAATGTCAGTTACTTAAGGTTCCTTTGCAATGTCAGTATTTTGCGATTTACTCGTCTTATTCACTGAGCAGTGACTATTGTTTGAATTAGCTAAGTGGTCTTAAATTACTGAAGTAACTTGAGCATCAAATAATTGTAGCACGAAGTTTAATTAGACTTTGATGTTAATTACTGGGATTAAGAATGAGACAGTAACTTTACAAAGGTTTAAAATGCACATAAAGGAGCACTGTTATACACAAAAGATTTTATCTCAATTTTGAGACACAAGCTGGTAAACTTCGTAGGTACCTACTATGTTCATTAGAAATAATGTATCATCATCATCTTAGCCATAGGACGTCCACTGCTGAACATAGGCCTCCCCCAATGCTTTCCATGTTACCCGGTTGGTAGCGGCCTGCGTCTAGCGCCTTCCTGCTACCTTTATGATGTCGTCGGTCCACCTTGTGGGTGGACGTCCCACGCTGCGTTTTCCGGTACCCGGCGTCCACTCCAGAACCTTGCTGCCCCATCGGCCGTCAGTTTTGCGTACTACGTTTCTTTACGAGATCTAATCAGAAATGAGGAGATCCGTAAACGAACTAAAGTCGCTGACATAGCCCGACGGATTAGCAAGCTGAAGTGGTAATGGGCAGGGCACATAGTATGCAGAACAGATATAATATAGGATTATATTTTTTCCTGCTCGGTCCAGTAGTTTCAGACCCACAACACAACACAAGTTTAGAACAATACAAACAAACAATCAAATCTTTTTGCTTTACAATATTAGTGTAGATAGACAGTGAGTCCGTACCTTTAGGTAAAGCAATGTAATTGTGAAATTCGTAACAGTATCGGGATTTCTGAAATTGTCGCCATTCCAATTCTCGTAGATTTCAATCCAATAGAATTTATTGATTTCGTTACTCCTTCAGTTTTAATTCAGACGTAAAACCTTTTGTACAAAACAAAATTAATGAGAGCTTATAAATTGTATTACAATAGAATAGATTTAATAATCTACTACAACTGTGTATAAGCATTATTATGAGTATTACCATCATGATGTAGAATATATGTAGGTAGGTACCTTGTTATATGTAGTATGATAAATTGTAGTACTAAACATTCGTCCTTATTTTGTTGGAAGAGCTCTTGATAAAAATCATCCGAGGAGTACAGATGCGATTTATAAGGATCTATAAATTGATTGTTTACCCATCTCTATTCCTATTTTAATTAAATTTATCTGTACCCAAATATAGTGAAAGTAATAAGTATAAGTTTATCCGTTTATTTTCCTCAAGAGTACCGTATATTCTGATCATAATACTTCTAATATTGTTGGAGCTTAGGTTATAGTTTGTAGNTGCGGTCGTGGTCACGTTGAGGCGTTGTTCACATCGGTTGTAGAGGCGGATACAACTCTCCGCACGATCTCCCTCCATCTCTATCTATTGGCAGACTGTCTGGTGCAGTCACATACGCCGTCTCCCACTGCTGATTTCACTTGGTCGGTCCAGCGCATTGGTGACCTGCCACGCGATCGGGTTCCTTCGACTTTTCCTTGGACGACCAGTCGTTCTATGGAGTTGTCATCCCGCCTCGAGACATGTCCGAAGTATTGCAGTATGCGATTAGTACTAGTTAAACTAAGCTTTCTCACACTAAACATTAAACTTAAGAACGATGACTCTAATTGGTACTGATTAATAATAAATAAATAAATAAATAAATATCCTTGGACATTTAGCAAAGCTTGTACTATGGGTACTAGACAACGGATATAAACATACTTAAATACTTTTTTTTTTTTTTTGTAAATACATACATATTATACATAGAAAACACCCAGTCCAATACAAACAAATATGTTCATGCACACAAATGTTTGTACTGTGCGGGAATCGAACCCGCAACCTCCGGAATAGTAGTCCGATTCGAACCACTACACCAAACGGCCGACAAATTACATTATTGGTTTACGTTAGAAGATCACATTTCAATTTTTCAAAGAATATTATTTGGGGTTTGATTAACAGGCGATTTTTGTGTTAATAAATGAAACCTCTTTTTATTCCAACCAGTAACTAGTTTAGAATTAGTACAATATTATATTGGTTAATACTAGTATTTTATGTAAGCCTATAAAATTGTGGTCCGACAACATCTTAATTATTATTATTTTCCCTTAAATCTTTAAACTACTCTATTAGCTTATTTCCACAATATTCTTTTCTGAGGCGCTTCGCTGCAGACAGCACCGCGTGTACCTCTGGCGCACAAGATAAATGGCCGCTACATTACACAACTTTTATATTAAACTTGCGTCTAACTTGACTTCTGATGTTTGACTAGAAGCAATCATTAATGCTGGACAATATTACTTAAAAAGTAACTATTGCTTGTTTAGTATTTATTTATTAGGTACATCAACAAAGTCACATGCATACAGTTCATACATTTTAACATGGTTTAACACATGATGCGTATATGACCTCAATTACAGGTATACACATCATTTATTTTTGCTATGTTAGGGTACTTATACACTAGAAAAAACAAAAATCAATTGAATAGAGTTTAAGCGCCGAACAATATAAAGGATTTAGTAATTGTTCATTTTGTTTGGTGCCTAACTTTTGAAAATGTTGACATGTTTTAATCAATTAACTTAATTAAAGCATATGAACCCGAAACATGAACGATAAACCGGGTGGTTTTAAATTAAGTAAAATAAAATGTATGTATGAGCCCTGAGTTTGACAGCGCGTGTTTTGTTTTAAGTTTATAAAAATAATATTATATTTTTAAATGCAGAGGACATAACAAAGGCCACAACAAACTAAAACATGTTTTAAAGCTTGAAATGTTTTTTTGGCAATTGAACAATTTAACTAGTTCAATACAAACTTTAATTTTAGAAATTCGAAATGCAAATAATGTCTTAACTGAAATCACAAACCTAATTTTCGTTTAAGTATTATTTATTCAAACAAAATATGGAATGTCAGTTACTTAAGGTTCCTTTGCAATGTCAGTATTTTGCGATTTACTCGTCTTATTCACTGAGCAGTGACTATTGTTTGAATTAGCTAAGTGGTCTTAAATTACTGAAGTAACTTGAGCATGAAATAATTGTAGCACGAAGTTTAATTAGACTTTGATGTTAATTACTGGGATTAAGAATGAGACAGTAACTTTACAAAGGTTTAAAATGCACTAATGAGCATTGTTATAAACAAAATATTTTATCGCAATTTTGAGACACAAGCTGACCGGGCGAACTTCGTACCTGCTATGTTCATCAGTAATATTGTAGGATTCAATTTTTTCCTGATCGGTCCGGTCGGTCAGAGACACAACACAACACAACACAAGATTAGAACAATACAAACAAACAATCAAATTTTTTCGCTTTACAATATTAGTGTAGATAGATAATGAGTCCGTACCTTTAGGTAAAGCAATCTAATTGTGAAATTCGTAACAGTATCGGGATTTCGAAATTGTCGCCATTCCAATTCTCGTAGATTTCAATCCAGTAGAATTTATTGATTTCGTTACTCCTTCAGTTTTAATTCAGACGTAAAACATTTATTTGTACAAAACAAAATTAATGAGAGCTAAAAATTGTTATACAATAGAATAGATTTAATAATGTACAATACAACGACCGTGTATAACCGTTATACACGGTCGTTGTATTGTACATTATTATAATAATACTTATACTGTACAAGTATTATTATGAGTATTATCATCATGATGTAGAATATTTGTAGTACATTGTAAAAGTATGATAAATTGTGTCGTATAACTAAACATTCGTCCTTTTTTTGTAGAAAGAGCAAGCTCTTGATATAAATCAACCGAGGAGTAGGTACAGATGCGATCTAAGGATTTATAAATTGATTGTTTACCCATCTTCATTGGTAATTGAATTTATCTATACATTACCTAATTATAGTGTAGGTAATAAGAATAAGTATATTATTTTCCTCAAGAGTACCTCATATTCTGATCATAATACTTGTAATATAATGACTCCACGTGGAGAAATAGAGAAAATAATTTTCTTTTAGAAAAGAATAGAACTATCATGTCTGGAGATTCAGATACCGGAAAGTAAACTTTGATAATTTCAAACAAAATATAACAATGTAATATTATTATGTGATAATTCCTAATAATTCCAACAGTAGTTTTATATGTAAATTATTGTTATTAAGAACCCCTAACAAAATGTAAGCCTAAAATTTAATCCGATTAGGCTGTACAAACAACCCCACTAAGCCCGAGGGAGGTTTTATATACGATTATTATAAGTTAAATGTTAACAAACAAGTTTGATAGGTTTTAACAAAATAAAATTGAATATTAATAGCAAACTTAATTCCATTATAACTGACGGCCGATGGGGCAGACAGGTTCTGGAGTGGAGGTCTCGCAACAGAAAGCGCAGCGTAGGACGTCCTCCCACAAGGTGGACCGACGACCTCTTATAGGTAGCGGGAAGGTGTTGGATGCAGGCCGCCACCAACCGGCCATTGTGGAAATCATTGGGGGAGGCCTATGTTCAGCAGTGGACGTCCTATGGCTGAAATGATGATGATGAGTAAACTTAATTGTATCTAGAAAAGAATAGAACTATCTTTTGTAAACATTATGGAAGCAATAAACTATTGAGTATTGAGTATATCTGTACGGGGTATGATTTCTTTTTGTATTATTTGGAACGAGCCTCCATTTGACCTAAGTTTCATCATAGCAAGTGATTAAAAACATTTATGAATTTCACGACTAAGCTCGAGTCGTAAAGGCATCCATCTAGATAGAATATACTCGTAATATGGATGCAATAAATATTGAGCAGTATTGAGTATGTTTTAGAATTTCAGCCAAGCTTAAGCTTTCACATTTTGTACAGTTATAAGCTTAATTGTATTTTTGGCACTCATGTCAATTATTTCTTGTAATGTTGCAAAAATAGCGATGACCAGTCAAGAGAAAATAACTTAAAATTACACAACTTCAGCGATTTTAGCATCGATAAAGCAAAACATTAATAATCGAAAATATCCGCGTGGGACGGACCGNTATAATCGCTCCACGTGGAGAAATATAGAAAATTATTTTCTATCTTGTCTGGAGTTTCGGATACCGGAAAGTAAACTTTGATAATTTCAAACAAAATATAAACAATATAATATTTTTATGTGATAATTCCTAATAATTCCAACAGTAGTTTTATATGTAAATTATTGTTATTAAGAACCCCGAACAAAATGTAAGCCTAAAATTTAATCCGATTAGGCTGTACAAACTACCCCACTAAGCCCGAGGGAGGTTTTATATACGATTATTATAAGTTAAATAATGTTAACAAACAAGTTTGATAGGTTTTAACAAAATAAAATTGAATATTAATAGCAAACTTAATTCCATTATAACTGACGGCCGATGGGGCAGAAAGGTTCTGGAGTGGAGGCCTCGCACCGGAAAGCGCAGCGTAGGACGTCCACCCACAAGGTGGACCGACGACCTCTTATAGGTAGCGGGAAGGTGCTGGATGCAGGCCGCCACTATCCGGCCATTGTGTAAATCATTGGGGGAGGCCTATGTTCAGCAGTGGACGTCCTATGGCTGAAATGATGATAAAAATTAAACTTAATTGTATCTAGAAATATCTGTACGACGTATGATTTCTTTTTGTATTATTTGGAACTGAGTCTCCATTTCACCTTAGTTTCATAATGGCAAGTGATTAAAAACATTTATGAATTTCACGACTAAGCTCGAGTCGTAAAGGCATCCATGTAGATAGAATATCATTTGGATGCAATAAATTATTGAGAAGTATTGAGTGTGTTTTAGAATTTCAGCCAAGATTAAGCTTTCACATGTTGTACAGTTAAGGCTAAATTGTATTTTTGGCACTCATGTTAATTCTTTCTTGTAATGTAGAAAAAATAGTGATGAGCAGTCAAGAGAAAATAACTTAAAATCACAGAACCTCGGCGATAAATTTAGCATCGATAAAGCAAAACATTAATAATCGAAAATACCCGCGTGCGACGGACCGAGATAACTGGCTATCGGTCAGACAGTTCCATTATATGTATTTGCCGTCGCTGCAATTTATCTGGCTGCGCTTTTTGTTGGTCTGCTCGTAAATTATGAATAGCAGAATCAATTCCAGCGCTGGCCTCTGTAATAATAGAATTCAATTTTGTTCGCAGATCTCATGTTCGAACATGAAAACTTCGAGGGCACCTGAAAAAGTTTCGATCACAAAATGCAGGATGAAGATACCGAGAAATAAAATGTAAACATTTCGGTAACGGTCAGAGATGGGTCGACAATTTGTGTACGTGCTGGCCTCAGCACTGGCACTGCAAATAATTGGTGCGTCGACGTTGATGTGTCCAAGTGACCCTAACTGCGTTTGCGGCGGCACGCTCGCTGTCGAACTCAATTGCAACATCGACGGTGAGTGCACTCCGATGTTCGTTTCAAACTGTCTTTTACAGCCGCCAGAAAAAGGACAGAATAGTTTTTATTTAGTTACTTTTTATTGGTTGAAAACATTTTGCCAACAAATAAAATCCGTGGTAGTGAATCCTACGAAAAAGAGTTATTTATGTTTCTTAAACTAACAACGACGCTGAAAACTCCATTCAAATCGATTGAACTTTCAAGCATTGTTTCATAATACCTACGGACTAAGAGGCAGACTTGATTTTTATTTAAACAGTTGTCAAAAGGATTAATATACCTCTTTATTTTAATCCAAAGGTCATCACCCATCATGTTCATTTCAACTTCAACTAACGACCAGTGTTTGTTTCAGGACGAATTTTCAAGATAAATCTACTACCAAACACATACATAAACATAAAATGCGAGAACACCACAAGTCTCGACTATAGTAGACTACCAAAATGTGCCAATGTTTCAAATTTATTTAAATCAGTCAGCTTCAAAGACTGCCCTATACCATTATCATCTTTCAAAGATGTCCTCACAACCATGGGAGTATCTAAAACTATGGCATTGATTTTTCAAAACGCCAAGAACTTGTCTGGCTACTTTGATAGAAAACACTTTGCCGGACTCCAAGATTTAACCAAACTACTTCTGTCAATAAATGGTGTAACACACTTACCAGACAACTTATTTGCAGACATAAATAAGTTGACTTGGCTTAACATAAGATCAAACAGTATCAATCTCACAGAACAACTGTTCAAGCCACTAGAAAGATTAGAGACTTTAGAGATTAGTCACAATCACATGACCAATATATCTTCGAACTTATTTTCCCATTTATCATTCTTAAGAAAGCTTTCGTTGTGGCAGAGCAACGTTACCTGGTTCTCCAAAGACTTTTTCACGGGAGTCGACGTGCTCGAAGAATTAGATTTAAGCTCTAATGGACTTAACGAACTTCCTGGGTCGATATTCAAACCGCTCAGGAAATTAAAGAAATTAACATTATTCTCAAATAAGTTCTCGTCGCTGCCACAGAGTTTGTTTAAGACTAACGATGAGTTGGAAACAGTCGTTATCCTTAACAACGATGTCAAATTACAAGAACTCCCGAAGTATCTGTTCGGGAACCTGCCGAACTTGAAGTTGATTTATATTCAAAGGTGTGGACTCGAAAGGGTTCCGTACGACGTTTTCGCTGACTCGCCTTCAGTAACGAACATATCACTAGCGTACAATGATATCAAGTCCTTGCCAGAATCAGTATTCAATGACCAAATTAACTTGCTGGAATTGGATTTGAGCCACAATAAATTGGATAAATTGGAATCGAAACTGTTTTCTTCGTTGGTTAGATTGGAAAAGCTTGATTTGCGACACAATTCCTTGGTCGAAATTAGCGGGTAAGGAAAACAACATTTTTTATTTGACGAAACTACTTTTGACTGTAAATTAGTTAATATACCAGAGGAGTAGTATTAATAAGGAGAAAAAAAAGAAACTTAGCTGATTACATGGCTCAAACGTAGTTTCGCCTAGATAGTTTTTAATGTAACATTCACTATACGTTGCAAATACAATATGCTAATGTTATCCAAAACTTTCAGCGCGACGTTTTCCTCGTTGCTCAGCCTTATCTACCTAAACATGGAGAACAACAGTTTGAAAGTAATATCTTCGTATTTGTTCAGCAACAATAAACAGAAGATGTCTATATCGTTGGCGTACAATAAACTCGATTTTGAACACAAAGAATTGATAAACAATTCGTGGGTCGTGAATAAGGCGTCCCCTTTTGCGCATACTTACAATTTGAGATTGCTAAACTTGAGTCATAACGAGTTCAGAACGGTATTCGACGATTGGTGGATAAACGGACATGATCATTTGGATATCAGTTATAATTATATCAAGAATCTATGGGTAAGGCTCAATTTAATAAGGAATATTGACTGTCATTTACAAAATTAATGTCGATTCCGACTTCGTTGTAAGAAACTAATGATTTTTGACATCACTATTATTCCTGAATAAGTTGTTTATATGACATTTTCTATATATTTTTGTGCGTGAAGTCTAACAGTAATATTATATTCCAGGATGGAGATCACCCACTGGATGAAGTAGCAGATTCAAAACGAAGCTACCAAGACTTCTTTAAAAAGCCACTTAAAGAAGTTTGGATTTCCCACAATCCATTGAGTTGTGAATGCCAGAACTTTTACTTTCTCGACTTCTTAGATGAACATACCAAGACAAAGGTAACTAATTTCTTTTATCCCTTTTGAAGCTGCTATCTGGCAGTATTAAATACCTCTTTACTGTGATCGTGACGTACAGTTCTTTGAAAATATTTAATTGTTTCAGGTTATCGACATTCACTACTTCAAGTGCCACATTTGGTCTAGAGAAACGTGCTACACACGTTTTACCATATTCATTTCAATCATAACAGTAATAGTGTCATTGTATATTATAGTGTTAATACTCTTCATAACGTATAGGAAACAAGTTAACTCGTTGATAAAGAAAAAACTCTCTGAAAGAAAACACAAAAAGAATACAGCAGTTACCAGTGGAAGGCGGAGGGAAATTGTCGTTAGATTTTGCGAGAGCGACGAAGAATTCGTCCTGAAAGAGATTTTACCCGAACTAAAAGGCCATAAGGGAGTAGAAGTACAGATAAATCCGATCAACAATCTTAAGAACAACCAATTTATAGACAGTTTGAAGATGTGTGTCAAGGAACACAAACACACAACACTCGTCGTGTTTTCCCCGAACTACTTAACGTCAACTTACAGTCACGTGGATATAAAGAAAATTCACGGTGAAATGTTAAAGGCGGAAAATACAGTTTACGTTTTCGCCGACGTTGGCCCCGAAAACTCGATATACGCGTTCCTGAAGGAGCAAAGAGATGAGCGGACTTCGGTAGTGTGGAGCGAGGCAGATTTTTGGAAAAAGTTCTTGCGTGTGGTGTCTGGTGACATGAAAAAAGACGAGTTACGAATGAAGTCCAAGTACGCGAAAGCCAAAGCTAAATTGCCGTCGAACATTTCGTTCTCGAGACTGCCCGACTGGTCGAGCCTCAACAACGTAAACACGTTCACCCACAGTCACGTGTAGGCTCTCTGTAATTTAGCGAGGTAAAGACTGACTTCTCCGGTATAGACGAGGCCCATATTATCAGTTCCAATATCAATCGGTATCTTTGTAATTAATGGACAGTTTTTGTATTCATAACAATATTATGTTATTAGGTAGACGAAACAAAACTATTACGATAAGTGTTCGGTAAAAATACTTATTGTGAAATTTTTACGAAATATTTTGATGATGTAAAAATTTAGTGTGTAAGGTATATTTTATTATTTGTAAACTGTAACTTGTAGGTTAACATTAAGTTTCTTGTTTCGTGGATATCTTACGTTGATGCGGACTTCAAAGAAGTATATGTTAACATCTGTCATTGCGAATGTAATAGTTAATGTAATCAAGTTTTGGTTAATAAGTGTACATACGAGTATTAAAATAAAACACAAACATTTAAGTTTCATGGAAACTGTATGTTGTTAAGAGTTGTAAACTGCAGCTTATAAAATAAAACCTATACTTTACCAGCTCTATAATTATTTAAATTAATTTACAACTTTTAAACACATTACCGTAGCTTAGACATAGTAAAACTTCTTCCAATCTTAGAAAAATATGCTTCTGGTGGTAGATAACATAATTAATTATGCATCTGATTTTAAAACTCTTGGGTTCGATTCCCTTGTAATTTCCCTTTAATAATTTTAATTCTTATCAGCCATAATGTCAGTTAATTCATTACACTAGCAAAACCAGAACAAACCCTTCAACACTATAGACTCAGAGTTAAAATTACTCACTCAGTATAAATACCACAAAGTCGAAAAGGTATGTCAAAATGTCAATAGAAGCTAAAAATTACTAAAGCAAAAAAAACACGATTTTACAATGCTCTTTACATAGTCAATCAAACAACAAAATAGAAATTTTGACTTTTACGACTTATTTGAATGCTGCAAGTAAGTAGGTATTATCTTTCATATCGCAACCAACAAGGAACATCAAACGAACAAAGTGAGCAAGAAAAGCTCTGTGAAAGCTCAATACTTCAAACATTTTATGAATTCAATATCTAATACCAAAGTTGTTTATTATATTTTCTTTTGCACTATCTTGATAGTCTCTTGACAATAAAACTTGAGAACTTCTTTTGAACTCATAAATTCAATAGGGATACTACTCGTAGTTTAAAGATCTTACCAGTAAAGTTTTTTTAAATGCTTTTTGGTCAAGTCTTTTTATCGATTCAAATAATAATTTGCCTTCTCATTAATATTATTAAAAAAACTGAAACATTTAAACCATAAACTTCAGTGCAAAGCACTTGTGTTTTAATGAAACAACGCTTATGCACAATAGAATAATTAAAGATAAATGTAATTGTTTATCGAGAAAAAAAACCATATATTTGATCAAAAGCAACGCATCCCACTTTTGTCTAACTTAGTGATGTGAAAAAGCAAATTACCTACACTCAGTCATTTTCCAAAACAGACTGATCATTTCCCAAATTCCAAAATTTTTTTTGTTTATTCAATGTTTACTAAAGCCTTTCAGAGGCCATCAATAAGGGTAAAAAGAGGAATAATTCATTGTTGTCGCTAAACATGAAAATATGAGCCACTCGAAACAAAACAAAGCGCAGTCAGAGTACTTTTGTTCCATTGTTGAATGCGCCCTTTCCTGTATGCGGTGAGCGAAACCTTTATAATATGAGCAGGGGTGAGGGGAAAACCCTGTCTCGTGTCGCATCCCCAGGGTTGCCATGTGAATAATAATGTGCAGACGCAAATAACAAGTTTTTATTGAGAGGGACAGGGTATATTGTCTTTGAGCTCGAATTAAATTTTCATTTGGTCATCCGTTACTTTTTTTCAGGCCTCGTGAACAGGCATCATTATTTCAGTCTACTGACTTCGTTCACAAACGAAGGCTTCTGCTATCGACCCATGTATCATGTTTCATAGTGACTATGGTATGCAGTCGTGGTCTCCACTTGACTGACTACAGAGAGAATATTTTAAGCCATAAGTAAGTATTGAATACCTTAAGACGTGACAGTAACATAAGTTGACATACCTATTGGCGTACAATTTTCATCAGATTTTACATAAATAAATAAAATTATAGATACGGAAAAATTCCAAATTATTGGAACACAACACAAAAATACATGAGAACTTTATTAAAGGATGTTCCCAAAACTCTCTTTTATATGAAATCACGTTGAAAACCTACCCATGAACATACCGATTCACAACTCTCTACATTAAATTAAGATTAACTCATATTTTAATATGATTAACTCATTGATGTGTTTTAATGAATCCGTGATCATGAAATTCGTGATTTATGAAATAAAACGGCGAGACGCGCGCCATTTAATAACCGCCATTTGTCCAGAAGTTGATTTATTCCGGTTATTTAATCAACAAAATTAAACATTACGGAATTAGAGCTAAAGCACACGATGCGTTGCGGCACCGAAATGGTTTCGCCGTATCGCGCGATGCGGCGCCGCACCGAAATGGTTTCGCCGTATCGCGCGATGCGGCGCCGCACCGCTCGTGTGCCCGCCACAGATATTTCTATGTAAGACGCGACGCAGCGACACCGCTCTGGCATCGCACCGCCTTCGCAACGCATCGTGTGCTTTAACTCTTACTCTTATGGTCAGGCTTATAATTATTTAGTCGTGCCACACGCAATGTATGAACTACGCCACATCAAGTTAAGCTCAGTGCCATCTTTTGTAACTGTAATAAGTTCTATTTTCCAACAAAAACACAGGTGTGATGTCGACGGTACCCGATAGAAGAGCCATTCAAGGTAGGTACATGTTATCATTATTATGAATAATGAGTATTATTATGATAACGGTGTATAAGGGTAACGAAGTCAAAAACGTAGCTTACTTTTAGTTTTTATTTAAAGTTTATTTAATTTATTCACCTTATTTTTCCAGTACATTGATTCATAGAATTAAAAAAAAAAGACAAGATTCTTAAACATTTTTTGAATATTGGATATCACGTCAAGTGCTACGATTTCTGAGAAAATCTTCAATCACTTACGTTAAGGTGATTATTTTCTGCAAAAGTTGAAATCAATCGGCAAAATTGTTTAGCGACCATTTCTTTTATTTGTAAAAAAGTGGTGAGCACAAAAAAATATAACTTTTTAAAATACTTTTTAAAATTAAAAAATATCCAACGCTGTGGTAAAAAGTACATTTCGATTTATTTATAGCACCCACATAAAACAAACCAAACAAAACTGCCTTGTAATGTTAAAATCTCACTCGGGTAAAACAAGTTCTACGAAATCCAAATATGAGAGATAAAATATTGGTTTCATATTGCTGGCCTCATGCCCATTCGACTGTATTAAACGAATAATATAAAAGACACATCATGCAAGTTCGCGAATCTGCTTAGAAAATGTGTTGTCAGCATATTTTCTTTGAGTGTGGAACAACCTTAAAGAATTGTACTTTCTTCACAAATTAAACCAGTGTTAGACCGTACTACAGTGACAGTTATAACAGCAAGTTGTGATACAAGCCTGCTGTAAGAGTAAACTCTTGAAATATCTCTGGTATGCTTATTTAGGGCCGGGGAGAGAAATAAAACACTGGATACTTATCACTTAAGTAATTCCAAAAAGTTACATCCAATCGTTTTGTTTCTCTTATGATGTTCATTTTGTTATACTCATAATAGTTATACATATTTTATGATTTTTCCAATTTCCATAATGAAAGTAAAAAGTGGAACAAACGCTGGAAAATCATTCGCTGCACATTGCCAACTCGGGTCCCGCAGGTATATCGGAATGTGAGAAATAAGCTCTATGCTGCATTTTGAATTTCAAAAGTGGAATGTAAGCTCATAGTGATACGGTTACATTTCAATCAACATCAACAGTTTGTTTGACACAACTTAATTACCCGCCTTGACAAGCATTCATAAGAGGCCTAATTACATCCAAAGTGAAATAAAACCACCGTCATTAGAAGTATACAAACACAAGTATTTATGTTGACAATCTCTCCGAATTTCGTCCTTTACAACATTTCGATGCAGTAATTAGCAACGTTTTTCCTGTAACCATGCTCGATGCGGGTTGCCAGGTAACGAAATAAAACTCCCTCGAAATATTGTTAAATGTACTTCCAATTCCAGGATTTCCTGCCACTGATTCTGAGTATAATTGGCTTCGTAAATAATCTACAGTTTGATATAATTGCACTAGGATGGAATTTATGTGTATGTCACTGCAAGTAATTTGTAACGTTTTTCCTGTAACTCGATGCCGGGTTGCCAGGTAACGAAATAAAACTCTCTCGAAATATTGTTAACTATAGGTAGGTGCTTCCAATTTCTTCAATTATTGTTCCGTCTCTACCATTGTTTCCGGGTATAATATAATTATCTTCGTAAATAACCTACAGTTTGATAATTGCACTAGGATGGAATATACATTTCGGTGCAACTAATTTGTAACGTTTTTCCTGTAACTCGATGCGGGTTGCCAGTTAACGAAATAAAACTCTCTCGAAATATTGTTAAAATAAGGTAGGTTCTTTCAATTCCTTCAATTATTGTTCCGTCTCTACCATTGTTTCCGGGTATAATATAATGATCTTCGTAAATAACCTACAGTTTGATAATTGCACTAGGATGGAATATACATTTCGGTGCAACTAATTTGTAACGTTTTTCCTGTAACTCGATGCGGGTTGCCAGTTAACGAAATAAAACTCTCTCGAAATATTGTTAAAATAAGGTAGGTTCTTTCAATTCCTTCAATTTATTGTTCTGTCCCTGCCATTGTTTCTGAGTAGGTATAATTGTCTTCGTAAATAACCTACAGTTTGATATCATTGCACTGGGATGGAATTCAGGGCACGTTGCCGGCTCGTTGTCGCTTATCCCGCGAGGCGCGCGGAATGAGATTCGATCGTGCCTGTGTATAGAAATGTACAAGAGGAATACAACTTTCGGATGTCGGCGATAACAGGCGTGCACAATACCCGCGTGACAACTAAATGGAATCAGGTACTCGAAGTAGCTGGTGTGTAGGTACAGTGCAAAGAATAAAATTGTGTCTTTTGTCTGCCCGACCTTGTCGAAGTAATGGATTTTTCATAGTATCGAAAAATCTTTCACGCGCAGCACTTGTTGTTTAATGTAGTTTTTGTAGACAATGACTCTGAAATCTCACTAATTATTAACAAGAAACCCATGAGGTTTTATTAAAAATAAACATTCAATTCAATCAGGACAAGTGATTTATTACTTATCTAGAAAGTGTGGGCTTTATAAATAAATGAAGTTCAGTCAGTATTTTTCCGCTATTGCATTATCGATCGCACTAAAATATTTTTCATTCTTTTACGTAGGTTGGAATCTGGGGGCACGGCAGTGCCCCCACCAATTCGAGCAAAAAAGCGGCACGGCCGTACCATCCTTTTCTCAAAGCAATTCAGGCCATTTTCGACTGCCTGTAACTTCGTTGTGGATAAAACTAGAAGGCTGAATTTTCATTAGCTATGCAGGCATTGTAAAGACACGGTATATTTAAAATTTCATTCAATTTGAACCAGTAGTTTAAGAATTATAACGGGTCAAAGTTACTTAATTTTGTCACTCACTGACTCACCGATCATCAAAACTCTAAGGCACTTCTAGCAGACCTAGAAGCTTCAAATTTAGAATATAAGTAGTGTTTGGTGTATAAATCAAGGAAAAACTAAAATATTTGGGGGCACGGCAGTGCAACCGCCAAGTCAAGTAAAATTTTTCAATTTCGGTCCAGTTTTCTAGATACATAACTGCTGTCTACAAAATACAAAAAGAAATGAGATNAAAGTTGTGAGATCCATGTAATACCAAGTCCAGGCCAGGAAATCTTTAACGTTTTACATAAATATATTGACTTGGCCATCGCACTAAATAATTTAATTTACACGTATTTTCATGCGATGGCCAAGTCAATATATTTATGTAAAACGTTAAAGATTTCCTGGCCTGGACTTGGTATTACATGGATCTCACAACTTTTTACCGTAGAACAACTGAGTTGCGAGACTTGGTTTTTTTGACAAGTATTGTTTTTGATGGGATAATACTTACTAGCGATATACTTTGTGAATATGATAGTGTCAGTCAAACCAATGGAAGAACCTCTGAAGCTTGAACATATCTTTCCTAGCTGAAGGTCAAGTTAATCCAGGACTTACTAGGTCCATATTTGAATCGCTATGCTAAAAAAATGGAAAAGGACACTGGCCTTAATGAGCTAACCAAAGTTGAGAATCTTAACCAGGATAAAAAAAAACATTCGAAAAAGACACTGGCCATATTCCGAATTATGCAATTACACTACATCGTCAGCGTGTTTTCTGTAAATTGTGCACAATTTCCTATAATTATAGTGCATTCACGACACGCTGGCACGCGCCGGGCGCCGCGGAGCGCGGAATGGAGTTCGATCGCATTCATTTTGAACTGTGCGATTTCCACTTGCTACTACTGTCNCTGTCTCAATAATATAGGGAGTGAGCATTTTTGTAATTTTAAACAATAAAATACATTTATACCTGCCTGTCCATTTTCTTGTTAGTATATGTATTTAGGCTGAGTTACACCACCAAACTTTGACCGTAACTATAACGATAAACGGTGATTTTTGTATGGAGTTAGACAGATTTTTGACGTTTGTCACAGTCAAATTAAGATGGTGCAAGCCTTAGAAGTGAAAACCTAGGCGTGGTAGTCCTACCTTACATTTTTAATTAGAATTTCACAAATAGAACGTTGCACACAAAAGGAGCGACAGGAAAAAGCTATCATGAAAAGAAATATAAAAATATGTATAGGTACATTCTTACTTAATTAAGAATGGTAAAATGGCCCCCACTCAGCATAATGTGGAGGAAGCTAAAGAGCGTCTCAACGCTCTTCTGACGTCATTCATATAAAATTAGCTGGCATCTATTTTAATGTGACGAAAAATGTAATTGTGAATTTTTTCACTCATTAGCATTGTTTTTTTCTTTTCATCGAAAAACAAGAAATTCTTGGTTCGTACTTTGTTATCATCATTTAATTTACTGAGGGCTTAGTGTGAGTTTACATCAACGTTTGTCACTAGCGAGCGCGTTAAAAAATATGTGAAGATTTTCGTTCTTGAAAGTTTCCGCTAGGGGCGCTGTACAATCCGTCATACATTTAATGTCACTTTTTTACGCTGTCGACATCGAATGCGTTTGACGTAAACTCACACTACGCCCCCAGGACGTCCACTGCTAAACATACTTTCCCAACGATTTCCAGATTGGCCGGTTGGAAGCTGTCTGCATCCAGGTTCCTGCAAACTATCAGGTCATCTGTCCACATTGTGAATGCACCTGCCGGTACGTGGACTCCTTTCCATTTCTTCCTGTTTGCTTACTGAAAACAAAAAAATATAAGTTTACACAGTTGTCATCTTTGTTTTGTTTTTAAAACTGAGATGCACCACCTTATTTTAACCGTAACAATGACAATAACCGGTGCTTTTTGTATGGAGTTGGACAGATTTTTGACGTTTGTAACAGTACTATGGTGCAACTCGTACATTAGAAGACAATACATAGGAGCATGCAGATGCACGAGTACTTTTACCCCAAATTTTTGCATCAACCTATACCAATGCATCAATGATGCACACTAATAAATTAGTCGCGTCATCATGGTCCACAAACCACTAAAACGGCGATTTTGCGAGGGCCAAGCGTGCCTCAATTAGGTAAAGGTTGTCGTCGGTAGGTATGCGGCGATCAGGGGTCGCTTCATGTAATATTCATGGGTGATACGGACCGTGGACACCCCTTCGATATATTTACCGCTCGCCACGTCAGCGCGGTGACAAGGAAATTATGACCGAGTTCATACTGTAACTAAGGCACATAGTTGCAGTTGTTTTGTGCTACTGAAAAAAGTATAGTGAAGGTTAATGCAATGACTAGCTATTACAGTAGATACATTGAGTTGATTACACGGCACGCAATTTGTCAAATTCGCGTAATTTGTCCTAAATGACCAATTGTTTAGAAATGTATGTCAAATTGCTTTTTACTATATTGTAATCAAGTAGGACTTTTTATTTGTTCATACCTGTGTATTGTGAGTAAAGGTAATCGTGTCAAAAGAGGTCGAATATAATGACTGACTACGCCGTAGACGTCTCGTAGCTCGTAGTAATGACTACCGTAGTCGTAATACGGGATTTTAACTTGAAGTAAAACTCACATGAAAATTGACATCTATATCTGCGGGGCATACCTTATCATTTTATCTCAGAATTTGAACAAAAATGTACTAATGTAAATACGTCACAAGATAAAAAAGCCAGTTGTGAGTCAGATCCGTATTGAACTTTAATTTTTCATACATCTCCTTGTAGGTAACTTGCGAAGTAAGTATTTTCAAGAAAGGCGACCCTAAAAAGTTAAACCACATTTTATTCTGCCAATAAAATAAAAAAGTCGTGTCGTAAACACGTTTATTTTCTTCCAGTCGAGGCAGTGACGTTGACGAGTTATTTTTCCTTTTAATTTCCTAATCAGATCGAGGACATCCAATCGGAGTTGGCGTCACCTGCACTCGACGGGTGATCCGGCGATCCCATAACGGCCGTTGCCGTGTTTACTTGTTTACGTTAGCTTTGGTACGTGTTTTTTTGGCGAGGGGAGTGGACTCTTCCACGTCATCCATTTTAAGGGCGATTACGCACGGAGCGGCGTCCGAGAATATCGGTCCAAGTAACATTGAATTTAGAGATTGTGCACTAGGTATATTTGAATTTGTTTAACTGATTTTTCTACGGTACAAATACTACTGTGTAATTATTTAAATGATTGTGAATGTACCCAATTATAATAAGAGGTTATTTGCCTCACATTAAAGGCACTACGTAGTACACCAAATATGAAATTTCACTTAGACACGCCTGCTGCTAGTTGTTCCCACCCATTATTAAATCGACCGATACTTTAATAGCCTTCTTTATTACAGTCCTTAGTAGGTCTTGGGCATATATTTTTTTTATTTCACTTAAACGTCACGGCAGCCAGGTGCGCAGTTAACTCGACTGGATTGTAAGTGTATAGGTTCTTAATATAACTTTTAATGCAAACTCCATAGGGTATAAACAACATGTTGGAGCAGCAATCTCGTCCTCAAAACACGATTAGTTAGTCCCCAAATATTATTACCATAGGTACACATTGAAAGCAGATACCTAATTGAGTGACTAATCACCTTTGTGGTAACGCAAGGCAATCAATTAGGCGCCTTTATCATCAAGTATCTTCCTAGTTTCAATCACATTCATGATGAATATGTCACATACAGAACTTAATTACTATAGCAACAAGGACCAAATTCGAATATACACGACGCGCTGCGCACTTCTTCCTGGTTTCAATTACAACGGGGTTGTACTGAATGTGCTACTATGACAAAAACACGTATGTACAGAACCGTAAGGGTTATATTAGAATGTCAAACGTACGTATGTATTTGCAGTGCCAAATATTCTGATAGTTTGTTCACGTCACAGTTATATCTCTCTCGCTCACGCACCGACGTTGATTGATGAAACTACGCGTTTGTCCTGTTTTAGCTCTGAATGGTAGGCCTTTTGAAATTAGGTGAAAAATGCATTACATTTTCGATTCAAGCTTTAATCATATTCACAACCAACCAGGGACGAACTATAACCATTAAATTGAACCACCTAAAGGTATTTTTAAAGAAAATTGTAACAATCTCACTTACAAATTACTCGTACCTATTCACGAAGTATCCTCACGGGAGTTGAAATTCTTTACGTATTTTTTATGAACTACCTTTACGGTAAGGTTAACTTAATAGGGATCTAGTTGAAACTTGGCTGCATAACTCAAAATGTCCCTACCTCGTCGTTATCCTTATCCCGTAATCTTACATAATTTGGGATATGGCCCATTACGGCAGTCCAAGACAGTGGCAGTCAGCTTGAGTTTATGGGTCCCCTGAGCCGCCATAATAACAATAACCGATGCTAATGAATGTAGACTTCAATATCCAAGTTCTAGCAAATTGGATTGTGGACTTGGACTAGAGAACTACCAATTGTTGTAAGGTCTAATTTTGGACCAGAGAAGTTCAAAAGTATTCAGGATTTTTATCAATATTTGCCTTTGTGTTATGTGTTACAGACTCAATACTGAACTTTCATTAAAAATATGGACACCTGAAGTCCTGAAATTATCTACTGAAGAAAAGAAATTCATATAATCATATCTGTACGAACCCATATTATAAAAATATGCTTATGGGACTTGCTCAGTGTTAAATGTACGCGAACTCTTTAAAATAAAGTTATGTTTAGCAAAGCCTGAGACATAGAATATCAAAGACATTTATCAACAACATTATTTCATCTCAAATATCACAGACAGCTCTGACATGACACTGCAGACCGAAAAAAACGTAAAAACCAAATACCCACCCACCGTAACTAGACGCTAAATATTTCATTTTCTCTGCGAAGCATTTTCTTTTCAAACGCGTCATCTGTTTTCATTATTCATTGTCTACGGAGCTCATTGCCGTTTCCAATATTTAGCGGTATCGCCTTATGTTTCCTTGGAGATTATGCTACTGATATTAAATGAGATACCAAAATGCAGCATGATTAATAATGTAGATATCCTTAAATTAAAAACGGAGAACATACAAAATAATGCGAGAGCCAAAGAACAAATACTATTTCAAAGTCTGGGAACATACGAGTACATGACGTATGTTCACATTTCAACGATAGCAGAAGTAACCAGTCAATGAAAATAGGCGTATTTATTAATCACGGGTAACCTCTTTATTTATTCATTTTTGCATCAAATTGTGGTTAAAATTTCCAATAACAGACATTTCATTTCATATTAACAACGTATCACACAGCTAAATGTCCATTTTCGTAGTAGTAATTCTCGCTCGCATCGCCAACTCTGACGTGAAAAATTGAAACCTCTGCCTGACAACAGTCCGCAGAATCGTTGAGAGCGGTCAATTTTTATCTATGCCGCTTAACTCAAATAAATCGTCGGCGATTTCTCTCGCTGAAATATAAGCGGCCCATCCGACCATATCTCTCATACAGCCTGTTAATAAACCCAATCTTTTAAAATGTCGGTCAAGCTCGCGTCTTGTTTGGGGCGGAGTTGTAGCTCTATTATCTCGCGTCGCTCACAAAAACGTTATTGCATGTTTTACGAGCAATTTGTTTGGGCGAAAAAACAAGCTTTTCATTATTAGATCGGAGCTTTTTTGAACAAGTGAAAACAAAACAAAGTGTGTACTTTTCTTTTCTTAGATTTTTTTCTGTAACTTTGTTAGGTACAATACCCGGTGATAAATATTGCACATCGACCTTTAGAAAAAGAAAATCGACTAATTTCGTTTTCGTAGAGCGTTATATCACTGTCGCACTTGAACAATGACTGACAATGACGTTTTGTCAAAGTGTAAACAAACTTTATTATAAACTAGCGGCCGCCCGCGACTTTGTACGCGTGGATAACGTTTTACCCCCTTCATCTATGTATCTTACGCGGTTTAGATTTTTTCATACAATTTATTTTCCCGCTAACTCCCGTTCAGGTGGGAATTTTGCAATATCTTGTTGTAACTAAGCTTTAAGTTTACTAAGGTACCTGTTTGCCAAATTTCAAGCGTCTATATTACGCGGTTTAGATTTTTTCATACAAATGTTTTTTCCCGCTAACTCCCGTTCCCGTGAGAATTATGCAATATCCTGTTGTAACTAAGCTTTAAATTTACTAAGGTACCTGCATGCCAAATTTCAAGCGTCTTTCTTACGCGGTTTAGAGTTTTTCATACAAATGTTTTTTCCAGCTAACTCCCGTTCCCGTGGGAATTTTGCAATATCCTGTTGTAACTAAGCTTTGAGTTTACTAAGGTACCTGCATGCCAAATTTCAAGCGTCTAACTTAAGCGGTTTAGATTTTTCATACAAAAGGATTTTCCCGCTAATTTCCGTTCCCGTGGGCATTCTTAAGTATCTTATAACCTGCCCAGGAGTATGAAAAATAATTGTACCAAGTTTCGTTAAATCCGTCGAGTAGTTTTTGTTTCTATAAGGAACATACAGACAGACAGACAGACAGACAGACAGACAGACAGACAGACAGACAGACAGACAGACAGACAGACAGACAGACAAAAATTTTACTGATTGCATTTTTGGCATCAGTATCGATCACTAATCACCCCCTGATAGTTATTTTGAAAATATATTTCATGTACAGAATTGACCTCTCTACAGATTTATTATAAGTATAGATGTGTGCAATTGATTTTGTGAATTAAATTGCTAAAAACTTTTTATAGTCGTGAAAGAAAAGTGGTTCACAATGTGTTAAAGTATTTGTCGAAGAGACAATATTTCCATTGAATAATGTTTTGTCAATGACGTTTTGTCAATCTTATAGGTAGTGTGCGACAGAGATAACGCTCTACGAGCCGAAATTAACCGATTCTCTTTCCAAAGGTCGATGTGCAATATTTATTGCCGGGTACTGTACTAGGTATATATTTTTCAACGTTGCTAAAATTAATACTTTACGTGTGAATATTTTTTTTCGTAAATAATCATACTTACATTGTTTTTAACTTTCATGGTCACTAATGTTAAAAATAACGTAAATAATCATTTCTAGATTCTACATATTTGCTGTTAGAATGATAATAATTAAACTTCAATCTTGTAACTACTAAATACTTATCATTTCTCTTACTTTCCCAGGATGTTTCCCCAACTTCATCTAACCACAAACAAGATAGAGCAAAAAACGGGATCACACGATCCCCTTTCCAGTCCCATCTTAGAAACTTACATACATATAGTGAAGTGACCGAATAATTCGCTCATTTGTCAACGTCTGCGCATTCCCTACGAGAAAAATGATTCACTGAATCTGTCGGGCTTCACTTCGTTGAATTAATAATTGAAATAAATTACCCACTGCGCGTTAACAGTTTCATCTTAGGGGAGAATTTGAAATCTGCGGCAATTACTTAGCGTCGTTATTAGAGATGATACCTTGACGATTCCGTGAGCTTAAAAATTATGGTCAAAATAAAATACTATATTTAAAATCGTATATTTAGAACTAAAACATCCCCCCTAAGACTTTTCTTGAAATGTCGTGGAAATAAGTAGGGTAAGGTGGGGCACAATGTTACACGCCCCTTTCTATAGTTGTATGATGTTCAGCAGCTCAGTTCAGCAGCTCTTATGAGCCTGACAAACGTGTATACTAACATCATACATACATAATAGAAAGGGACGGAGAAATATGTATTGTAACATTGCACCCCGTGTAACATTGTGCCCCACCTTACTGTGGGTGTGAGAGTTTGTAAGTAGGCTTAGATGTTTGTCTGAATTTATTGTCAAACCTCGTATAACTGTCATGTCAGCCGCGTTACTATAGCAAAAAGTCGTCAAAAATTTTTACAACTTAACATAGCATTAATGTAATACTTTTGACTTGCATTGAATTTAAATAGATGCGTGTGACCTACACAATTTAAAGATAGTTACATTCTTCTAAACTTTATAAAAGCTTTTTTTTTATAAAAAAAGCATTGGACTTACTTAAAAGCTAGATTTTCATATCTCCAAATGAAGACGCAAGTGTTTGATACTAATAGTTTTAACTTGATAAATTGCTGTCGACTGTACCTCCACTCTCTGATTTATCATTACACTAACGCACACTTGTCTAGATGAGTAATCGTACTAATTACAACTGGCAATTTTCATTTCCATTTAAAGGTTGGCTTGACATAGGCACATTTACGCTCATATTCACAAACGATGCTTGCTTATGTGAAGCAGCAAATCGAACGCACAGCGTTGAATAGAGCTCTGTGATGGATTCGTATGTCACCGTGTGCGTCCACGAGCACTGTGAGACTTCATAGTAGTGTATGTGAATACGGGCGTTAATACTACAACCATACCAACGCGTGAGATCGCCAATTACAGGTCGCTTGGACTGTCATGGGTCGCGCGACCTGTCATTGGCCATGATCGCGCCAGCGATGGTGATCTGCACGCGTTGGTGTGATTGAAGCTTTACTCAGAATTGATGGCGGCACACACATTTATTTGATGCTTAAAACGGATCACTGCTACTTAGTCAAAGTTTCGAACAAGACGAGAAACTAATAGCAGGTTCACGACACTCTCATCACTTACAAACTTAGCTTGTCAATAATTTAGCTAGTCTCGTAGGACGTATCGAAGGACTTAGGTAATATTGCTAATTCGAACTCAAAGAGCTATAAACGTTATAAGTTAAGAAACTAAACCTGAAAGTTCTTTGCACTTTAAGCAGTTAAAAATAAAATTGATGATTCTTATGCCTGGTTGCACCATCTTACTTTAACTTTGACAAACTTCAAATATCTGTCAAACTCCATACAAATAACGCCGGTTTTCGTTATATTTACGGTCAAAGTTAGTGGTGAAACTCAGCCTGAAACAGCTTAAAAACAAATGACACGCGCAAGAAATGGAATAAACAATCTCCTTTTGTTTTTTCTTTGCTTACACACTACTTTATGCCCCCCTAAAGCTCGTATGCATGATTTCTAAGCTAGCAGGTGAGCGGATGAACTCACAAATATTTCAAGGCACTGTTAGAAGGAAATTGAAATGGACAGCTCCTCTTGGGATCAATTCGATTTGATGCACCACCGTGCGAAGCGTCGGAAATTTGTAACTGGGTCGATGGCTTTTAGAAAACTTTGATTTTTGCAATCTATTTCTATAACTTCTTATATCACGAGTTTTAAGGAGAAACTTTGAAAAGTTGTGCTTTTTAAAATAAGTACTCACAAAATGCCTATTGATTTTTTTACTGTAAAGATAAAAGTCTTTTGATTAATTTAAGAATATTTAATGTCCATGAATAACAATAACTTCTGTACTTCATTTATGGGTTTAATTACAAAACATAGCCGTGCATATGTATCATTTCCCGCTCACGTTAAAAAGTAACTGTATGAATATAGCAGATTACAAGCTACGTGCCAAATAAGGATAGTAAATTTTGCGGTTATTATCCTCGAAATAATTACCTACCATATGAGGGCACGCAATCGCGGCGCCTCTGCTTTGTAGTTCCATAAGAATAATTTATTTAACATTATATGACAGAGGAAATAAGCGTGTGTTCACGGATGGTAGCGGTAGCGACTTTGATTTATATGCATGAATGAATATACGTTTTTTCTTAAGAATCGAGGGTAATGCTTAAGTACAGTACAAACTACAACCCGTTGAGCTATAGGTACCTACACTATAGTGTGGTAGCAGTTAATGGGCGATTGTGCAACAAAATTGTCTTTTGTTGGGTTATCCCTATAAAACATTATTTTAATTTAATTTAAACTAAAAAATCTTACTTAATGCCTGATCAGACGTTACCGTTTTGTATATTATTGTTTTGTGGATTCCCTAGAAAACGCTGTTGTGTTAAAGCTTCAGAATCGACCCAGTTATACTCGTAACAGCTACAGTAATTGTTTATCATTGATAACAACTTGTCCACTTGTCAACAAACCAGTGGAAGTGACAGTTTACGGTCCTGTTTGTAAATAACGTCATTCAATGTATAAGCTAGTGTAGCTGCAATTGGCAACATTGTCGTAGCGGTCTGCGATTGACAACATTGTTGTTACCGTCTGTGGTTAGAACTAGTCAAGAAAGTTAGGTCAAAGTTGAAACAAGCGAATTCGTTTCAACCAAAGGCAGCCATGCCCAGTTCTGGACAAAGGCCACCCTGCACAATGATCGGTCCTGTGTGGCCCGCATCCAGGTGCTTTCCGCAATCTTCATTAAATCATCGGTTCACTGAGTGGAAGCCCTGCCTAAATTACATACAATCTATACTCATATTATAAATGCGAAAGTAACTCGGTCTGTCTGTGTCTCTTTCACGCTTAAACCACTGAACCGATTTTGATGAAATTTGGCATAGTTTGAGTCCCGGGAAAGGACATAGGATAGTTTTTTTTTCCGGTTTTTGAAACAGGGACGCGCGCGATAAAGTTTTTCTGTGACAGACAAAATTCTAGGCGGGCGAAGCCACGGGCGGAAAGCTAGTTTACTATAAAAGTATACTATTTTTTGGACTAGCCGGCCAGTGTGCAATTCATTGGGGGAGACAATCATATTCAGCAGTAGGTAGTGTGGCTGAAAAAATTATGATAATGAATCAAAAATCACGTTTTGCCTGTTTTATTTTCTCTCGATACAAATCGCCTTTTACCCGCGGTTCACTACCCCAGCTAGCATAGGCGCGGTCTTCGTACCCACTTACCATAAACATCAATATTCAAATACGTGGGCTCAAAACTCATACGGTCCAGGTTTTTATGACGGGATATTTTTCATCGGCTGAATACTAAAGTGGAAATCCCGCGTGGATCGCGGCGCCAATTGGGCCATATTTTCACAGGCCAACCTTTGAATATTCTATAGAGTTTGAAAGGCCTTGCTGCTGTTTGAGGCTTGACCTTGAATAGAAAAAGATATTACTCTCCAGATGATTCTAGAAGTTAATGAAACATTGAGATTCTAGACTTGAATCTGTACCTATTATAGTCGATATTGTAATAAACCAGTCATTAGGGGAGGCCTATGTTCAGCAGTGGACGTCATATGGCTGAAATGATGATAATGATGATTGAAATATAGATTCCGTCAATAATGGTACAATAATGAGCTGCTGTCAAAAAAGCGGTATCGCATGGTTCAGAATTCCTGATTAGGATTCCTGTCGAAATTTTTAATTACATCTATTTTTTCTGGAGGACTTCTGAAAGCTAGCTGAATAAGACACTGTAAGTCCCTTTACAAAAATGGTTTACAGAAGTATCTCTACACAATTTTTGTTCCTGGCCGGGCGATAAGATAAATCAAGGCTCTTTCTACAAAGTCTCCATGACAATCAAATTACGGTGCACTCATTGTTACATAATAGCATAACGGCCTATACATCAAGCAACAATAAAACAGTGCCCTGGATAGGCTACGTGAAAGAAAAAAGACATTACGGTGTAATTTATCACGGTTTCCGAGCCATTAAATAAGAAGAGTGCAAAACGCGTGCGTGATAAGCTTGAGAACTGGATTGTGTGTAAACGTGAAAATCATTGGCGTCATCTTAGCTTGGATGGGCTCTTCAATGTTAAAGGCTTTCGGTTTCACCCCGTCAAGCGTGGTGATGAGATGAGAGGACAATGATTTCAAACTAGCTGTGCCCGCGACTTCGCACGCGTGAAAATAGTTTGAATAATATTTCTCGTTTTTGAAACATTTTTATTTACTGCTCCACCCCTATTGGCTGTAGGGTGATGTTATCTAGCTTAAACTTTCCTCGATAAATGGGCTATCTAACACAAAAAGATTTTTTCAATTCAGACTAGTAGTGATAGAGATTAACGCGTTCAAGTAATCAAACAAAATCTTCAACCTTATAATTATTTATTAATGTAGATTTTTATTATGCAAATTCTTTGTCTTAATGTACGGGACTAGTCCCACCTGTCTTTCCTACTACTGCAACTCCTGTAAAGTCAAGATCTACAACTTGGCCTCCAATAAAACAATTCTAGTCTAAATTCAAAATGCAACCTACCTACCTCTGTTACAACAATGTCGTGACATAGATTGTGTTTCTTTAAAAAATCGCGCAACGTATTTTGTTTTTGTAATTTATTCAATTCAACCATTGTGCTCATAAAATGTGGAAATTCTGAGAATTGACAAGTATTCAACTCAGTGGAAAGAAAAGCAAGGACCCCTTTAAATATTTTGTTTTGACAAATTGAATGAAATGAAGAAAGGATTCCATTTAAATCAAAAACGTTTAAGATCAAAGCAAACAATCTTAAAGGGAATAAATCTCAATGCTCATTTAAGTGAAGTTTAAAAGTTGTTTTGAATTTTATTTTGATGTGAAGTAAACGTATTGTATTCGCATTGAAAAGCCTTAAAAAGGTTTCACTCGTGTTTTTTCCACTTATCTCATGTAGTTACTGAAATATTTAAGTAAACAAGAATAAGGCTAAGTTGCACCTGCTAATTTTAACCGTAACTACACGTCTAACGAAAACCGACGTTTTTTGTATGGACTTTGACGTAGATAGTGCAACCCACCCTGAAATAAGATTTATTTGGTCTACATTATTACCTTTTTTTAATTGGATGACGTTCATTACATTAATAGTTACATGGAACTGTATGAACTAATATCAATTTAACAGAGAAGTTAATATTACAGTTCACCGATAGTTCCACGTTTAATAATTTAAAATGACATTATACGAGTAGGTACCTACGACTACACAGGTGAATTATACATGACCACCATAGGTCACCGTCCATAACGCTAATACACCTAGAGACCTTTCGTAATGGCCGAGCCACGCCGCGCTCAGCCATTGTTTCGCTCAAAGGCTAATGGCTCCGTGCGTCGGTATTCAAGTGTCACGAAGATGAATGTCGGTTATTTATGAAGTTGATAAACTGGCTTTTTGAAAGTTGAGCCTTTCGACCGCTAGACAGAGGTTTATCAGTGCCGTGACGCTGTTTATTTTGGCCTTTTTTATCGTGTTTGGTTTCGGTGAAGCGAGTATTGGATTTTTAATTAACACTACAGCGATTCAGTTTGGTGTTCGCAAAGGTAGCAGTTATTTTAAGACTGGATGAATTTGTATGGCATTGTAATAAACCTGGTGTTAAATTTTACCAGCCGCTTCAAAATACTAATGATAATTATAGCTACTTATACAGAAAATTATTTTATTAAATGTTTTTGAAGTGTAATCTAAATGTTGAAGTGCAGTATTGTGATTTATATTTGGTGTTGTGGGTACTGGAGCATAGCTGATTACCGGTGAGTTTTCTAATTATTCGTACTGTATTTGGTATTGTATTGGGTACGAATTATTCACTTTTGTCGAATGAGTTATCGAAGAGAGTGAATGGTGAAGAAAACAGTGAATGAAAATGCAAGAAAACATACGTAACAAAGTACCTTCTGCCTGCGACAAAATAGAGAACCTTTATTTTACCCAAGGTAGCAAAAATCTTCTTGTTCGATCTTATACGCCCGCGTACTTTATACAACGAGTAACATGTTTACAAAAGGCTCTTGGATAAAACGTGCGCATTAAAATGACGGTAAATATCGCCTGCATATAACAGTGGAGGAAAATAGAGTAGGTTCAAACCTCTTTCCTTTGAGACAAAAGCGAGGCAGCACAAAATTAAATGTTGTTGCTTATGCAGTCACCTATCTAGTCCTGTAAGGTTCGTTCGTTCGTTCGTTTCAGCCGAAAGACGTCCACTGCTGGACAAAGACCACAAAGGATTTCCACAAAGACCGGTCCCGCGCCGCTCGCATCCAGGCACCTCCAGCGACCTTCACCAGATCGTCGGTCCACCTAGTGGGAGACCTGCCCACGCTACGTCTTCTGGCTCGTGGTCGCCACAAGGTCACCTGCAAGGTTACTGGTGTGTAAATAGACCTGTGGTATGTGCCCAGGACATAATCGTCAGCATGTAGTCAAACGTCACTCCAATATAACTTTGTCGTAGAATTCTATTGTACTTCTTCTTCTAGAAAAAGAAAAACCATTGTACCAGCATTTCTTTATCATGATATAAAGGGAACTTGTCCTTTCCTTCTTAAACCACGAGTATTGTATGTAAACATTTAGTAACCCTGCTGCGACTGTTTCTATTATGTACACACTTGGGGTGCATCCTGCCGCATACCGCAAGAAAGTAAAAGGAAAACAATGGCGACATCGATCAATAGTAGTCACTGTACACTCCCAGACTATGCCTATGTTTTACATAATGACGGTAGAAGGATACGCGCGATTGACTGCTTGTGCATATGGTACACGTATTAATTTTAAGTAAATAGTGTCAATATCTTTAAAATTCTGTAGAGTAGACTAGATATACCTAGGTTTACAAACATTTCTAGAGACAACAAGTTCGGTAAGGTTTTCCAACATGACATCAGTCGCTAGCGAGTATAGTTGAGCTTTACTTGTGTGTATACGTGTACATGCACATAACTATAGTGTAATTTCTATCAAAACTCTTTAAAGCAACGAATTGCGACTAGTGAGCCACCACACATGTAAAGCTCACTAGCCTACGTGAATTGCAATAACTATAAAGTAAAACTTCAAGTGACTCATGGTAGAGCTACAGTTGTAGCTCTGAAGTCATTAGCCTTAATTGTTGTAAAATAAAACTCATTACAACAAGACGACATAATGCTAACCTTGATGTTCCGCCGTCTGTGCCGCAGACGTCTTATTGGTTTGCAAATTGACAAAGTTTTTTGGCGCAGACTTTTGCTTATTATGCGTCTGACATTGCTCAATCAGACCGAAAAGCCTTAATAAGTCTTCATGACTTGGTTTGTATGATGTTTTTTTGTTTCTGACAATAATACACCACTAAATTTTTATCACCGAAAAATTTTTAACAGGTTATGTAGAAACGTGTGGAATATTGAAAGCAAAAGAAAAAGAAATGGTTTTCATGAAGTTAATTTTTTTATAAAATTTTCGTTAGTCCGTATTTTACGCGTCACAGCTGGGTCACTCCGCTGCTCGCTAGAGTAGTAGTACACGCTCGCACGTTGCATCGATCTGTCTGTCTCGCTCACGCCTCGACCACGCTTTCAGTGTTATTATTACATACTTAGCTAACTTAGACCATTTTTAGCTTTAATAAGTGTTACATTATCGTACTTAAATAGTGCTAGCGACGCGTGTGTCAATAAATTACCAATTTTAGGAGGATATTTTAAGTCACTTTATTTTACTCTTTTTTTTGCACAAATGGGATCAGTATCAATAACTCATTACCCAGAATTTTTTTTTTCGGTGATTAAAATTTAGTGGTGTATAATATGCTAGTCGTAGATCTAGTGAGACGGCCCAGGACCGAGTCGCCTGGAAACGCATGATTAGGAGGGCTGACCCCAAATAAAAGGAGAATGGGCCAGGCAAAGAAAAAGAATAGTCGTAGATCTATACGAGTATGAGTTCTCCCTGACATATACTCGTATCTATCCANAAGTGTCGCCCATCATTGTCCCCCATGGCCCGACGGAACAGTGCCATTTTTAGGCTGGCAGCGAAGGTGTTATACAACAAGTACGAGTAACATGTTTACAAAAGGCTCTTGGATAAAACGTGCGCATTAATATGACGGTAAATGTTGCCAGCATATAACAGTTGAGGAAAATAGAGTAGGTTCAAACCTCTTTCCTTTGAGACAAAAGCGAGGCAGCGACACAACACATTGTTGCTTATGATGTCAACTATCTAATCCTAGGTTGCTGGTATTTTACAAATAACCCTGTAGATGACAGGACATAGTCGTCATGCAGCGTATTTGTCAACCGTCTTCACAGTAACTATATTCTATTCAAAAGAATTCTAATGTAGGTAGGTACCTATTTCTTCTTCTAGATACAAAGGAATTTAAGTATCAACCATTACGATAGTGGAAATATCAATTACTGTAAGGGACAAAACACGACTTTTCAGGAGAGCCAAATAACGATTTTTTTTTCTTTATACCTCAATATCTNGACCCCAAATAAAAGGAGAATGGGCCAGGCAAAGAAAAAGAATAGTCGTAGATCTATACGAGTATGAGTTCTCCCTGACATATACTCGTATCTATCCACTTCGGATGCAAATTCGATTATTGCCTGGATATGTATCTGCTAAAGTTCTAGGTTAACTTCATTCATACATTACATTCGCATTAGTTCTGGCATAAATTATGCTAATGCCTGTTGCTACGTTGTTTGTGTTTGTATTCGTGGCATAAACAGGGTATGATAACCTTGCGAACGAGGCAGAGCAGTAAGTAAAGGGTTTGTAGTCCAGTCATTTAAGCTTAAATTAGGTAAGAATCTCGGAATTCGAGATACCCAGCTGTAAGTCTGTAAATACTTGTATATTGACACCCTAAAAGTTGTCTCAAAACCTACATATGATAGGGTGTAAGCAACTATTAAATTTTAAGGTCATAGGTCACAAAAATCGGTTTTTTGCGCTTTTATGGAAATATCTCATTTCCTATGGGTTTTTTGCTATATGTATTTATTATCAATATTGTAGAATACAAACAAATTTTGTTCAAAAATTTTTTTTATACGGTGAACCGTTTTCGAGATAGAAGGCGGCCGCTAGTACTTATAATAAATCTGTAGAGAGGTCAATTCTGTACATTAAATATATTTTCAAAATAACTATCAGGGGGTGATTAGTGATCGATACTGATGCCAAAAATGCAATCAGTAAAATTTTTGTCTGTCTGTCTGTCCGTCTGTATGTTCCTTAAAGAAACAAAAACCACCCGACAGATTTTAACGAAACAAATTTGTAGAGAATTTAGTATTCTACAATATTGATAATAAATACAAATAGCAAAAAACCCATAGGAAATGAGATATTTCTAAAAAAAAGAGCAAAATACCGATTTTTGTGACCGTTGACCTTGAAATTTAATAGTTGCTTACACCCTACCATATGTAGGTTTTGAGACAACTTTTAGGGTGTCAATATACACGTATTTACAGACTTACAGCTGGGTATCTCGAATTCCGAGGTGAACTTACTATAATGACTGGACTATTGCTTTGATTTGAGTCTAATAATAAAGGACCGATCAATACAATCAAGGTTGGAAGCTCTATCTAGGTTTGAATACTTAAGCACAAGGTATTTAAAAGACATTAGGTATTTTAAACTATAGCAGTAGCTGCGTCCGACCACTAATGTTTGATATAGCTCGTAAATAAGATACGCCCGTATTCACAAACATTACCATGAGGTGCGATTGTGGTTAAATACCTGCCTTATTATGCATAAAATAAGGTCTCACAGTGCGCGTGGACGCACAAGGTGCCACACAAACCAATGACAAGCTCTATTCAACGCTGTGCGTTCGATTTGCTATTTCACTTATGCAAGCATCGTTTGTGAATACAGGCGTTAGTCAATATCGGTTGCTCAGTTTTTAGAGCATTGACCCGGCAAGCGGAAGGTCGTCAGTTCAATTGAAGGTAGGTACTAAGTATTGAATAATCTATCGTTCAAGTCCCTATTATTAGCTAGTTATCTATTTATCTTAAAGTAAAATCATGTTAATACTTATGTAATAGATGTTCACATTACATAATGCAAAATCCCCAACAACTTTTAAGTAGCTGTACAAGTTTACAACTTCGCGGACTTAAGATATCGATATGCCCCTATGATACATAGCAAGGTAAAGTTTGAGACTGTTAAACATTGTCCCAGTTCCAAGTTTCCAGATACTTTCGAACTGACCCATGAAAGTTTAATAGTGTACTAATATTGATGACACGACGTTAGGTATTTATCGAGACTCATGTAAAGGTTTACAGTCAGCGTAAAATATTTCGTGACGCCCAAAGTAGCCAAAAAGTTCGCAACACGTCTTTGTTACGATTGGAATAAGGTTGTGTTGTCACTTTTTGGTCACTTTGGATGTCACGAACTATTTGACGCTGACTGTGCCTACACTACTAGAAAAATTCAACAGAAATAATATTATGTCACACACTACTACAATTACTTCAAGTCAAGCAACCAAATCCGAACAACAATTTATTTATTAACCTTAATAATTGTAAACTTACTTTAAACTCTTCCTTTGATTCACTTAACTTACATTACTTTCATCACCCTGGAGGAATCACTGTCATCTAAGATACAGGTTTAATCCTAGTTTAGTTGGCAGGGACATACTTAAGATTAACACGATTGTCAATCGTAGTTTAAGTAATTAATACATCGTACAATATTGTAAATCGTCATCTTCTTGGTTATTCAATAAATTATTTATTTATTTATTTATTTATTATTATTATTAACAATGTAGATCGTATCATCGCTCTCATTTCACGATATGAATGTTAATTTGTCCACTAAATAAAACCTTTCCAGGCCTAGCTAGGTCTACCGCTTAACTCAGACAATGCCTGAGGTATGGGAGGCCCACGGGAAGTTGTTTTTGAGAGAGACTTCAAATAATATGCTTCAGATTTGTATGCTCTGTCACGTCATAATATGTCAATGTCACCTCATGGAGTTCCCATACCTCAGGTAGGTACCTACTGACTCAGTTAAGCGCTATATCTCTCGTTCGTTCGTTTCAGCCGAAAGACGTCCACTGCTGGACAAAGGCCTCCCCCAAGGATTTCCACAAAGACCGGTCCTGCGCCGCTTGCATCCAGGTACCTCCCACGACCTTTACCAGATCGTCGGTCCACCTAGTGGGAGACCTGTACCCACTCCTCTGAAGGTTGGAGACACTACACTCGAAGTTGTTGACAATTATGTATACCTGGGACAAACAGTCCAGTTAGGTAGGTCCAACTTCGAGAAAGAGGTTAATCGTCGAATCCAACTCGGCTGGGCAGCGTTCGGGAAGCTTCGCAAAATTCTCACGTCCGAAATACCGCAGTGTCTCAAGTCAAAAGTATTTGACCAGTGTGTGTTGCCAGTGATGGTGTACGGATCCGAGACGTGGTCGCTTACTATGGGCCTCATAAGAAGGCTCAAGGTCACCCAAAGAGCGATGGAGCGTGCTATGCTCGGAGTTTCCCTGCGTGATCGAATCAGAAATGAGGAGATCCGTAGGAGAACCACAGTGACTGACATAGCCCGCAGAATCGCTAAAATCAAGTGGAAGTGGGCGGGGCACATAGCTCGAAGAGCTCATGGCCGCTGTGGGGCAGGAAAGTTCTTGAGTGACGACCACGAGCTGGAAGACGTAGCGTGGGCAGGCTATATCTCTCACACACTCGAAATCAACTAAACAAATTGGTATTTATCAGTAAGTACGACCTCCTATTAAGACAAGCTTCTGTAATTATAATACCCAATACCCATGAGTTTTTCGTAATAAGATTAATTACTAAATAGAGGAAGAGATTAATTATTAAGGAGATCAAAATCGTAATAACTTCTAATTTCAGAGGAAAATCTGGAGAAAATTTGTTCCAAAAATATACTTAACATTTCGACATTCCTGAGAATAAGGAATGCTTAAGAATATTTTAAAAGTAAAATTCCAAAGCAAATCAACTAATCATAAAGATGTGAAACAGTCACTTTGTCATTATAACTAAATCAATTGATGAAAAACCAAAACCAATAAGTTAATTCTTAACAAAAAGAAAAGCAACCTAATAAATGGAAAATGTCGTGTCAAACAATTCATTCCACTCGAACTCTGACAACTCTCTCTAGTTCGCAATTTGTTAGTTCTAAGAATCATTTCGAATCTAATAACATCGCCAAAAGAAGTTAATCAGAATAATTCATTGGCTTTTTATGTGTTAATTTAATGAATCTAACATCCTATTTTGTTAGATTAAAGCACGGGAATCTTGATTAATGTAAATGTTACAAACTTTGGGAAATTTATTCGCGGTTTATTTAGATTTAACCCAACGTTTTGAATTTGTGTTGACGCAAAATCTGTTTTTAGATTAACATATTAATTTAAATACAGCCTAAACACTTCATAGTAGCGCGCGACTTTACATTTATATGCATATTATTTTAAAAATATTTGAAGAGTTGCGGTTTTCGCTAAGATAAATAAAGGCTTTTTCTTAAGAGTAACTTCATTCAAGTTCATTTCAAGAAATATGAAGGTAAAGCAGAAAAAGGTTCCCTGCGAAATTTTTACATGTTTAATTTAAGAAGTCTGTAGTAAAAAGTTTTAGTGGCATGCCTTTTGAATCTACTTTATAAAAACTTTATTTCTACGTCATCCCAACTAATATTATAAATGCGAAAGTAACTCTGTCTGTCTGTCTGTCTGTTACGCTTTCCCGCTTAAACCTCGCAACCGATTTTGATGAAATTTGGCATAGAGATAGTTTGAGTCCCGGGAAAGAACATAGGATAGTTTTTATCCCGGTTTTTGAAACAGGGACGCGCGCGATAAAGTTTTTCTGTGACAGACAAAATTCCACGCGGGCGAAGCCGCGGGCGGAAAGCTAGTGTTTTATAACATTCATGTCCTAATTCAGGATTTAAAATTCATACTACCACCCGCATTGACAATCCGAACTATCGCAACAAGGCTTTCGATTTCGTCGCCTAACTTATAATGTATATTCAAACGACGCGAGTCCATCGTATGTAAATAGTGAACATGCGTTGTTGCTTATCCCCCAGACTTATGATGAAGTGATCGCATTCGGCGAGACAGTTTCCAACCCGTTCAAAACCCGACTTTGCGTCTTCGGATTAAGAGCGTGTACCTATCAAAGTGATCGCCCGAACATACATACTCCTGAATTATTCATGGCTAGAGAATGCGGCAATTTGCCCAATATACTCCGTGTCCCACAAACATCATGCAGATGTATCTTAAGTTATGCTGGAGCACAGCGCAAGCGAAATGGCCCGTTGTCTTCCGTTTAATTTCCCACGGATTTAATTCTCTCCTAGTTAAGCATATTGTCTGACTTTCATTAGATTACCTTAGCTGCACAAAACAGCCGTGTCTCCTATTCGCGCTGCGTAGATTTCTCGGAGATTTAGCATTTGCCAAATTTAAATCGTGCTACTTCTCTACTTTAACTTATGTGTAGCTTCAAGAGTACTTTTATACTTCAGTTTAGATTGATGAATTGACATGTTCCTCGTTCCTACATATATGTATTTTAATTTTATGGGTTTATCCCAAGAATCTAAAATAACATAATATAGTTCTGTTTAAAATCGCCCTATTCACTACATGAGATACCAGTGTTTACTTTGCTGTACCTACGATCGTCTTGTTGTGTTATAGCACACGCATCATATCATACTATACTCTCAGCCTACGTCAGAATAATCTCCGGGAAAGAAATCCTGAAAAATATCCAACTCCGAAAAAAACTTGGCTAATAAAGATTTATCGTTGCGATAAAAATTTTCATAGCCGTGAGTTCGCCGTAAATAATTCGTGGCATACCTGCGAATGCTGATTTGACATGGGTCAGGGTCTTACGAGGCCGCATAATATTTCATTTCTTCCAAGGATCGAGACTCACGAGCGGCGTAAATTGAAAACCGCTCGCCCCACTCTCAAATTATATTGGTTTTTCAAAATGTTTGCAGTCGAGACAAGGGTCGTGTTTGTTCGCATCAATTTGTATTGTTAACAGTTCTAGTGCAGCTGTGGATATTGGCGACCTATACTAACGGTGTTTTAAGATTGATACAGACTAACAGAGATTTAGAGCAGTCATTAAGCATTTCAGTTTCTTTTCAGAATTATTGCAAAGATTAAGATGTTAAGCCCAGAATATACACATAAACTTCTATATATTTATAGTATCATTATCCTAAATCCGTCCTCATTTCTAAATTAGACACATATTGTGTTGACACAAACTTACAAAGCGCCGCTTCAAACGATTTAGATGAGTTCAGTTTAGTATGATTGCACTTAATACTGTTCGTTTATAGTAGAGACTAGGCATTATCCTCTATGAATTTATCCATTTACCTAATGCCACTGAGTTTTGTCTCGCCGCCAAACATTTGAAACTGGAAGATATTGAGCTTTCAGCTGTTCTAATAGAGATCAAACTCGAATGAAAGAATCCTAACTAATTTAACCCTACAAAAACCGCGCATTCACGTTAGTTGTTTTGTCCCACTCTCATTATTTTAGTGGAGTGGCTAACCCAGGAATATCCTAAGCTATTAACCACCGGAACGGGGTACACAATAAATTTGGACTTTTCATATATAAATCAGGGTCAGACGCGCCCAGAAGGTCCGGAGATAAACCCAATGGTATAAAGAGAGTAGAGAGACATTATCCGAGCAGCTGGTCCGTCGCACTCTGTCACATTACGACGGTTTATGCGAGCGCAGGCGAATTTGGGCCCAAAGCCGCGCGTTTTCTTCACGAAACTTACGCAAATTGAAACTCGTATCGAGTTTGGGTAATTGGAACATTTGTGCGGTCTAAACGTTCAATTGTTTCTGTCTATTCGATTCAAATTGGATGTCGCCGGCGAAGGAATGCCTCGAGACTCTTTATTGCTTAAACGAACAACAAAATGGATAAACGACACTTTGGTACTAAGCATGCAATTTTAAAAAGTCAGGCGATTTTATTCGTGGAAAAAGACAGTTTTCAATTACGAGTAGGTTGGACTGGCATGAGGCAGTCACGTTCTGACAAAAGTTTTTGGTGAATTTATAAAGGCACTAGCTGTGCTCGCAACTTTTGCACGTAAAAACGTACCTACTTTTGTTTAGAAATCTTTTTTCTTGACAAATACTTGTTATTTATATTAGATAAAATAATGATAATGTGTCAAACAAGGCTGTATGTTTCTTTAATAAAGATAAATAAATAAATAAATAAATATTAGATTATCTTCAGTACAGGGATTAAGTCGTTACAATAAAATAAGGAAATAATTATTTTCATAAATGACATACAATTAAATAAGAGATCGCATAAGCTTATAATTACAGTATAACGGAGACAATTATTCAGATATGTAGTGTCTACCCACGACTGGTTTCCAAAATCTTTCATTGCTATAAGAGCCAAATTATAAACACTTTTAATTTCACAAAAAGATTCAAGAACATTAAAGTAAGTGATTATGAATGGAAATCTACTTAAAAGTATCCCCGCTCACCATATTCCGGGCTCCGTTTCTTTCCCTCAAATCCGGATATCCGGGTTCATTCAGAAGTTGCTTTTTGCACTGTCTCAGAAATAAATAATAGTGAGCGGAATACTTTAGTAGGAAGATATTTAAAAGTTTTCTCAAGAGCTGGAAGATTTTAATCTTCTCACGTTATTTAATGTTGAGTTTCTTCACCTTATATTACACAAAGTTAGTTACAAGTTCCTACTCCATTAACATTATTTGTAAACAAGTTTTTGAACATTATTTGTTGTACTAGAAACTAAATTCTCTCTTGATTACTTAGTGGTCAACTATAGCAAATACCATTAGGACTACAAATAAGAAACGATAAATTGTCGTAAAAGAAAGAATACATGACTAATCCTTGGATTAGGCAGGTTTCTTTTCAATAAAACTTCCAAAGCACTTGGGTAATCGGTGTAGGTACGGAATACTAAATACGCAAAAAGGCAAAATATTATAGAACAAATGAAGGTCGGTGGAAACAAGTCAGATATGTATTGCCATGGAAACATAAAAACGGCAATTCCTCTCGTGCTATTAAATTTCGCATTTTTTTCCGTAATAGCGACGCGATATTTCATTTTCGCCCTTCACGCTTCGTAATTTTATTACGGGATCAATTTTACGACATTCGATACTTTTACGGCTGTTGGGCCTTAAACGCAGAAGGGTTACTGTTACGGTGGCCATTACTTTCTCCCTTTGTTCTTGTAAGACATATTGAGAAACAATTCCGGTTTTAAATAGCCTTTTGATTTTATTGCCTCGGGTCCCGATAACAGCCGCTTTGTGAAAGTGCACAAAAGGTAGGTTTTATTGTATGTAAATGTAAATTGTTGGGCATTTTATGGGAAAAATCGAATCATTTGGGATTACATGGGAGCATACTGTAAGCCTAGGCTTCGACAGAGGTTTATCCATGAAGAGGATATTCACGGAACGACTTACCTTTCGCGCCGGCAGCGCTTGGAAAACCATTCATTTATTTTCATTAATTTTCCGTTGCCATTATTATCATTTCTATTAAGTTTATGACATAACAACAATGTTAATAGTAGCATAGCCTATTAATGTTGTTTTTCCCAGAATTCTCAACAATACCTGCCAAACTCCTTAATAAGCCTGTTTCTGTATTTTTGAGAATTCTGGGCTAATCTCCCTTCCACCTTTAGCCTGATCATTACTCCCCATCAAGTGAAATATGTAGGCCAAAACGATGTAGACATCGTCCTCAACCATTAAATCGTTAAAACCATTATCTTAACTGACAGGATGAAAATTCAATTCTTCATATGAATGTTTGAACTTTCATCAAATCTTTGTACAAAACTGGTCGGATAAGACGAAGACGGTCGGTTTTATAAACTACAAACAGACCCATCCACCTAACAGCTAGTAATTGAAGTCAAACGTTTCTCGAAATAGCTCGTAGCGATTGCTCGTAGCCACGTAGCCGATAGCGGACAGCGGTTGAGATCTTATTACGTAGCTAGCGCTACGGTACGGTGTCGTAGTAAATATGGAATGCAGTAGGTGAACTTGTTTTCATTAAAAAATGCTGCTCTTTAAGTTATATTATTTTCGTAAGATGTCTGCGATAGATGCCATAAGACTTATGCCTCTATATTTACATAAGATTTGTGGGATTTTCTCAGCAATCTACTTCTACACGCATCCAGATGCTTTCTATAACCTCAACTTCTTTTCTGACTTTTCATTTGCTTGTCAAAATCTGTTCATATTGCAATTTATTCCAGTGTATTTTAAGATAACAGCTACTTGCGTTGATTCCCCAAACATCCAACTGTTCGTCGTCAATTCAAACTTCACAGTTATTTCTAAGTTGATACGTTACTGCAAGAAAAAAATACTCTACATCCACTTTTACTGTGTCATGTACCGATACCGTAGCACTACGTAGCCCTAACCTTATTGTGACCTGTACCGCTGTTGATCAAAAACAGCATTTGTACAAGTAGCATTGTCTTAGCTTTATTTCTCCTGACTTGTGGTGAGATATTTAATAGTCTTTAGACTTCACGTGTATTTTAGTACTGTTCGCTGGGAGAAATCAGAATTCTACTATNAAACTTTGATAATTTAGTTTTTATTTGATCGATATGTGTTTTCCAATTGATGTTTGTATCTATGTGTAGTCCTAGCAATTTAAAAGTATCTACTGTTTCTAATTGTGTTTTGTCCAGTATTATATTTATGTTTAGGGGAGCTATTGTATATGGTCGGAATTGCATTATTTTTGTTTTATTAAGATTTATTTCTAGGTTGTGTAGTTTAAGCCAATGTGTAATATTTGATAATGTATCATTGATAAGGGTGTTAGGATTTGAGTTTTTTTCGCACTTGATTAAAATAGACACGTCGTCTGCAAAAAGTATGGGAATTCTCAACAATACCTGCCAAACTCCTTAATAAGCCTGTTTCTGTATTGTTGAGAATTCTAGGCTAATCTCCCTTCCACCTTTAGCCTGATCATTACTCCCCATCAAGTGAAATATGTAGGCCAAAACGATGTAGACATCGTCCTCAACCATTAAATCTTTAAAACCATTATCTTAACTGACAGGATAAAAATTCAATTCTTCATATGAATGTTTGAACTTTCTTCAAATCTTTGAACAAAACTGGTCGGATAAGATGAAGACGGTCGGTTTTATAAACTACAAACAGACCCATCCACCTTACAGCTAGTAATTGAAGTCAAACGTTTCTCGAAATAGCTCGTAGCGATTGCTCGTAGCCACGTAGCCGATAGCGGACAGCGGTTGAGATCTTATTACGTAGCTAGCACTACGGTACGGTGTCGTAGTAAATATCGAATGCAGTAGGTGAACTTGTTTGCATTGAAAAATGCTGCTATTTAAGTTATATTATTTTTGTTAGTTGTCTGCGATAAGATAATGGTAACAGGTTTATGACTTATTTACTTTAGATGTTAAGGTTCTCAGCCGCGAGATGTGAATTCAATCGTTTCTCGAAATAGCTCGTAGCGATTGCTCGTAGCCACGTAGCCGATAGCGGACGGCCGTTGAGATCTTATTACGTAGCTAGCGCTACGGTACGGTGTCGTATACCGTAGCGCTACATATATGTCATAGTAAATACCGAATGCAGTAGGTGAACTTGTTTGCATTGAAAAATACTGATCCTTAAGTTATATTATTTTCGTAAGTTGTTTGCGATAAGATAATGGTAATACAAGGTTTATGACTTATTTACTTTAGATATTAAGGTTCTCAGCCGCGAGATGTGAAGTCAAACGTTTCTCGATATAGCTCGTAGCGATTGCTCGTAGCCACGTAGCCGATGGCGGATGGCGGTTGAGATCTATTACGTAGCAGTACCGTAGCGCTAACGGTACGGTGTCGTAGTAAAAATCGAATGCAGTAGGTGAACTTGTTTGCAATGAAAAATGCAGCTCTTCAAGTTATATTATTTTCGTTAGTTGTCTGCGATAAGATAATGGTGACATAAGACTTATGGCTCTATATTTACATAAGATTTATGGGATTTTCTGAGCAATCTACACGCATCCAGATGCTTTCTACAACCTCAACTACTTTTCTGACTTTTCATTTTCTTGTCAAAATCTGTTCATATTGCATTTTTTTCCAGTGTATTTTAAGATAACAGCTACTTGTGTTGATTCCCCAAACATACAACTGTTCGTCGTCAATTCAAACTTCACAGTTATTTCTAAGTTGATACGTTACTGCAAGAAAAAAATACTCTACATCCACTTTTACTGTGTCATGTACCGATACCGTAGCACTACGTAGCCCTAACCTTATTGTGACCTGTACCGCTGTTGCCGGTTAATTTGATCAAAAACAGCATTTGTACAAGTAGCGTTGTCTTAGCTTTATTTCTCTTGACTTGTGGTGAGATATTTAATAGTCTTTAGAAACTTCACGTGTATTTTAGTACTGTTCGCTGGGAGAAATCAGAACTCTACTATTTTTAGTAACGACATGGGTGGAAAAAGCCATTTATAGAGCGTAATAAATAGAGTAATAACATGGTAGAGCCCGTGATTATTTGCCGTCTATCCCTCTAGATTAATATATTAACTAAAAAAATTCCATTTCGCAGAAATCTCATAAAAAATGGCAATAAAGAAAAATTGCACGCATATCTAGTACCTGGGTACTTTAGGTAATATTTTCTTTATACAGTAGATAACAAACGATAAAGACATAAGCTTAAGCGTCTTTAGAAGCAATCCTTTATGCTGAAATGGGTAATAAATCCATTTACTTAGCTTTATCGACATCTGCCGTGATATCGAAATGTTCATTGGCCCGTAATTCACGGCTGTTCACTATCTAAAACTAAGAATCCATTTATCTCTCCAAAGTCATTTGATTTTGCAATTTAAGCCTTAGACACTGAAAGATTTAGAAACTAATAAAATACATTAAACGAATATTAAAGGATCATTTTATTTTCTTCAAACTTTGCTTTGAGCTTCAGTTTGTATTAATAGTTCCCCAGTTCGTAAACCCCATCCTCTCTAGTTTAATGTTTTAAAACAACAACGTCGTACAGTTGTGACGCTGATCACGTAGAGGGCGATGGGGGCGTGGCGGTCCAAAAACGGAATTCTTCAGCGGTCCTTGCTTGACACGTGACCGTTAAAACAAGGGTTCTATTCTCTAACAATCTGTATTTTTGGCTCTGTCTACTCTAGAGACAATGACAATAAGTCAGGTTATGTGAGTGAGACGCAACGATACGAAAATCTAGAGAGTTCTCTAACGATCTATATTTTTTGCTTTATCTATCATTCTAGAGATAATGACAATAAGTCAAGGTGTGTAAATAAGATGCAACGATACGAAAACCTAAGGCACGTTGATCGCGTCCCTTGCACACGTGACAGTTACTAGGATCCTATTCTCTACCGATCTGTATTTTAGGCGCTGTCTGTCATTTTCTCTAATAAAAGTAAAACAGGTTGTGTAAGTGAGATGCAACGATATGTAAAAAAAAATAGAGACCGCTGATCGCGGCCCTTGCTTGACACGTGACCGTTACAAGGGTCCTATTCTCTATCGATATGTATTTTAGCTTTCTATCACTCTCGCGTCTCTCGCAAAGTGTGTGAGTGACGCGCAACGACACAAAAATCTAGAGATACGTTGATCGCGTCCCTTGCTTGACACGCGACCATTACAAGGGTCCTATTCTCTAATGTTCTGTATTTTACTTCTCTATCACTCTCGATATGAATCGATACGATACGAAAATCTAGACATCAGAGATTTACAGAGAAGGGACCATAGAATCGGATGTTCCATGATAACATTTCGTGTATTATTTCTTAATAGGCAGTCGTTAAGTAGGTATGTAGCACAATACTTTTATTGTTATTTGTTTCATATTTTCCAATTATTGTTTTAATAAACCTATTATTTGGCAATAACGTCAGTATTAAACTGGTTAATTATTTCCACTGCTTGTATTCTGACGCTTTTGATGGCATTAAAGCGAGACCACAATGTGGTGTGGCTTTGACACACACTGACAAGTAACAGCAACAATTTTCAACGCAGTGCCGTGTTATGAAGCGTTATCTATTATTTTCCGACTGACATATTTTGCGGTCACCTTTTAAAACGTGTTGCAAATGATATTTATAATTTTGCTATAGGGTGAAATGAGTTTTGAGTTTCGTGAAATATAATATTTTAAGTAGCTAAACTAGTTTCAAGTTTCCAAAAATCTGGATGCAAGTTTTTTTAATTTAATTACGATATTGAAGTTAGTTTATTTTAGTTGTATGTACCTATAGCCAACTATACAATTTTTAGAGGTATTATCTGTATTGTCGACCTTTTTAGCAACTAATGGTAAATGGCATATCCCATTCACAGAAACAGAACAACGGAATAGAAGTTGCACTTCATTTTGTCAACGCCAGTCTTAATTTAGGCGGGAGCTGTGTTAAAAGCTCGAACAGTGCTTCGAAACGGAAGGTGCATGCAGCTGAATCATTATAAATGGCGTGTGAAACCATAATTTAGTTCACATGCGACGGACAATCCTCGGGCGTGCGGAATTATTCGACTATGGTACATTCTGTCTGTTGGATAATTTGAGAGATCGTCCGAGACGCCGGAATGCTCTAGGGCAGGGGTTCCCAACCTTTTCTCGACCAAGGACCACTTTGATTTCTTAAAAATCCGTAAATGAACTTAAAAAAACTGTATCTTAAGTAGGTAAGTATTATTTAAAAGGAAGTCATCTTTATTTAGAAAAAAAAACTAAGTACATGTCATAATATCAATGTGAGCTTGCAGTCTTCTGTACTTACAAGTTTGGTAATCCTAGTAGGACTAATATACTTATTACTTAAACCCTCCCATGACACGTGGAAGTGAAATTAAAAATGAACGGACGGACGGACTATATTCTTAACCGACTTCAACAAACAAAGGAGGTTCTGGATTCGGTTGGTTTTTTTTCTATGTATCTACATTGATTACGCCGAAATTTCTGATCCGATCGTATATTTGTCCTAATAAAATATCGTAATTATTTTTCTACTCTTTTGCGCACTTTTTTAACTCCTGCGGACCACCGGTGGTCCGTGGACTATTGGTTGGGAACCTCTGCACTAGGACGTGATTCGCATTCCCCCGTGAGCATTCCGTGAACGAGTGCACTCGGACTGGCTTCCCTTACACGTATTGCCATCTATAACTAGCATCTGTAAATTAAAGAATACCTAGTCTACTCAAATAATGAGTATTTTCGATTCACCATGTGTTTAGATTCACGAAAATAGATGAATGCAACGATTTACTTTAGCGATAGATGATCTAATTTACTTACCTTATTTATTAATGGTGAAGTTGTTCACAGCAGAGATATAAAAACCAAAGAAAAAACCTGAACATAATTCTCTTTTCTCTCTTTGGATCTCTTTATCATAACATAAAATACATTACGTAGGTAAAAACAAACACACCAAAGCAGATTTGTTGTTTTGAAAACATTAAGACGAAAGAAACACTCTACTCAATTTAAGAAGTTAAGTTAGACGTTACTAAAAGGATTGTCTGCTTTATAAATAGGTAGATCTATTTACTTATTCTAAACTTGAGACAGTCAAGGCCAATAAATAATGTGCTGCGAAAAATGTTCTTGTTTTCTTCCATGAGCTCATTTGTATTCTGATAAGATGATTGTGATTGACAAGACTGACTAAAATGTTACTGAAGTAAATATTTGATAGAAAAGCTACATTTACTACGAGTATTTATGTAGTTACTGTGTAAGTAAAACTGCTATATGGAAATTAGACTAAGGCTGAGTTGCACCACCTAACTTTAACAGTAGCTGTAACGATAACCGCTGATTTTTGTATGGAATTTGACAGATTTTTGACGTTTATTAAAGTTGAAGTAAGATTGTGCAACCCAGCCTAACTAATTATGTCTGCCAAAAAGAAGATTTTTTTTTCAAAAAGATATTATCCGAACATGCGTTCTCGCTAGCATGAAATTATAATATCTTTATTCGATAAGGGACTAATGTTTGCTCTAATGTTTAAGCTGTACAAAGATTTCCAAATCAATTCAGTCGATTTGATCACCCACAAACTTCCACGTTCATAATATTAGTAGAATTTAATGGTGTGATTTGTATTCCATGTCCGTGGTAATTCAAGGAGCTGCACTTGTTCTGGCTTCCTTACACGTATCGCCGAAACATTTATGGCCAGCTTAATATTTAACGCGGAAGGCTGGGGAGAACAAATTATTGGGGTTTCCGTCACTTAAGCCGCTTTAAATTTTATGAGGGNTTTTAAAGGTCGTTGAGTTTATTTGTGTTTAATATCGTAAAAAAATGTTGATAAACGACGACGTTAAATAATTTTGCCACGTTCCACAAAAAGAAGTGAAATCCCACCAAAAACATTCTGTAAAAAACTAGCCAAGTCTCGATGGAGCCGCTTGTTTATCACTAGAAAGTAATGAAATCTAGACAAAGTCGTGCCAAGTCTATGGTTCCTTACTGCGATTTCTTTATTATTATAGTTAATGTTGTGTGACTTGGCCGTTGAACAATCTTTATTAAGATAATCATACATTATAAATACGCAGCTTTACTGAACCTGGCTGACTGACTGAAATTGACTGGTTATTGTTGAATCAACGTTTTCCAAGTGGCAATTTTCCATCGTCAGTGGGTAGCGGTTCAGGCGACTGATTGGTGCAATGGTGTCATGGAGCACCTGGTTTTGTCACCCTTCAACGGCCAAGTCACACAACATTAACTATAATAATAAAGAAATCGCAGTAAGGAACCATAGACTTGGCACGACTTTGTCTAGATTTCATTACTTTCTAGTGATAAACAAGCGGCTCCATCGAGACTTGGCTAGTTTTTTACAGAATGTTTTTGGTGGGATAATATCTTTATTCGATAAGGGACTAATGTTTGCTCTAATGTTTAAGCTGTACAAAGATTTCCAAATCAATTCAGTCGATTTGATCACCCACAAACTTCCACGTTCATAATATTAGTAGAATTTAATGGTGTGATTTGTATTCCATGTCCGTGGTAATTCAAGGAGCTGCACTTGTTCTGGCTTCCTTACACGTATCGCCGAAACATTTATGGCCAGCTTAATATTTAACGCGGAAGGCTGGGGAGAACAAATTATTGGGGTTTCCGTCACTTAAGCCGCTTTAAATTTTATGAGGGCAGCTATTGTGTCGTTACATTTTATTAGGCCTTTTTTCCTCAAATATCAATCATTTTACTCATCTACATTTAATGTATAGTCCAGTCATTTAAGCTTAAATTAGGTAAGAATCTCGGAATTAGAGATACCCAGCTGTAAGTCTGTAAATACTTGTATATTGACACCCTAAAAGTTGTCTCAAAACCTACATATGGTAGGGTGTAAGCAACTATTAAATTTTAAGGTCAAAGGTCACAAAAATCGGTTTTTTACGCTTTTTTTGGAAATATCTCATTTCCTATGGGTTTTTTGCTATTTGTATTTATCATCAATATTGTAGAATACTAAATTCTCTATAAATTTTGTTTCAAAAATTTTTTATACGGTGAACCGTTTTCGAGATAGAGGGCGGAGAGCGCGCGGTCACTGCATCACTTCAGGTCAACTTAAGCGGTTTAGGTTTTTCATACAAAAGGATTTTCCCGCTAATTCCTTATGACCGCAGTCTGTGGAGGAACACTATCTGTGGTCGCGATCCTCATCAGTGAGGGACCGAGGAAAAAGAAGAAGAAGTATCATACGTGTCCATCGTATGGTACTTAGGTTATGCGAGGCAGGAAGGGTTTACTGCTCCAGCATCCTTCCTTAACTCTATAATTATTGATGGGGATAATGAGGATCAGTACTGTTGTAGAAAATTGAATAAAACTAGTATCTACGTTAATCTTTAAGTCATAAGAAAGATATATCTTTTTGAATTATCCAAATCGGACCATTACTTACGAAGATATTAAGTAATAAACATAGGCCGTTTTTGCCGCTAAAAGTCATCGTACGCAGGGCCGCGTGACGTCACTATATCTGAATCGAGCGCAGCCGGCGTACTATTGGGATGGAAAATATTTTTTTCCAGCTAAACTATCTGTTTTAGAAAAAAACATAACATATCAAGTCATAACCAGTTTTTATGGGCTGGGGGAGGGGCTAGCCTTACCCAGCTTCTGGCCCGGGGGGGAGGGGGGTATGTAATACCCAGCTTCTGTAAATCATACCCAACTTCAGGCCGAGGGGGAAGTCATGCCCAGCTTATGACCTGGGGAGAGGAGGGGGGCGGGGGAGTCATACCCAGCTTCTAGGCTAAGATTAAATAGATTTCAAGGAGGGAGCAGCTGTCCTTTCCTGCAGCAGCTAACCCGCCCATGTGAACGGCGAATAGATAGGTAGGTACGTAGGTTTAACTCAGAAAAACTAAATAACAGGTAGGTATTGCGTGTACATCGAAATGATCTTCATAGCAATGTCTTGTAGCATAGGCAGAGTGTTTCTGCCTCAGCTATACCTTATTGTTAGAAGTAAATAAATTAATACTTATACATTTTTATATTTTACTTGGAAGAAGATATGACTCTAACAACACTTATGAACACTTTATTTGAATAAATCGCCAAATATACCACCGCACCGCGGAGACCCCAATCGCGTCTCTGCGTTCCATTGAATCGTATGAGCGTATGGATTTTTTGCCTTTTTTTTCATAATTTCTATTTTAAAAATTACCTATCGATAGCTTACTTTATTCTGATGAATAAATGTCATTACAAGTTTTTCTCTAAAACTGATAGTTTGGCTAGAAAAAAATATTTTCTATCCACGCAGTACGCCGGCAGCGTTCGGATCGGATATAGTGACGTACTGACGTCATCGTCCCCGCGCCGGGCGGTCAGTGAACTTTTTTAGTAATTTGGCCATAACTTCGTCAATTTTTGTCGTAGAACAAAAATTTTTGGACTGTGTATTAAGGATTTCTTAGCCCTATAAATCTGCATTCACAACTAAAACTCGAAATGATCCTCATTGTGAAATAAATATTTTTATTTAAAGAAGTACAACCCCCTTATTAATAAAAAGTTACACCTAGGAAGAACCTTGGATTAAAATGACATTTCCATACCAAATGACAATTTAAGCCAGAGTTCAACTAGGGTGTAACTTTTATTAATAAAGGGGCTAAAGTTTTATTCCTTCTTAAGGGTTTTATTATGGGTTGCTAAAGCGAATAAACCCACAAGACCCAATAAGTCCACCCACAAGATGGACCGACGACCTCATAAAGGTAGCGGGAAGGAGCTGGATGCAGGCCGCCATCAACCGGCCATTGTGGAAATCATTGGGGGAGGCCTATGTTCAACTAATTTGGCATGTAGGTACCTTAGTAAACTCAAAGCTTAGTTACAACAAGGAATTCCCGAAATTCCCACAGGAATTAGCGGGAAAATCCTTTTGTATGAAAAATCTAAACCGCTTAAGTAGACCTGAAGTGATGCAGTGACCGCGCGCTCTCCGCCCTCTATCTCGAAAACGGTTCACCGTATAAAAAAAGTTTTTTAACAAAATTTGTAGAGAATTTAGTATTCTACAATATTGATGATAAATACAAATAGCAAAAAACCCACAGGAAATGAGATATTTCTAAAAAAAAGCGCAAAAAACCGATTTTTGTGACCGTTGACCTTGAAATTTAATAGTTGCATACACCCTACCATATGTAGGTTTTGAGACAACTTTTAGGGTATCAATATACACGTATTTACAGACTTACAGCTGGGTATCTCGAATTCCGAGGTGAACTTACTATAATGACTGGACTAGTAGTCTACAAAATAGCTCCGACTTTTGAGATTATCAAAAGTCATAGAAAATAGGTATAAGTCATGGTCATGACGCTTTTGAAATAAAGCCGCTGACTCCAAGCCGCTGACTGATAGAGCTGTGTAGAGCCATTGATAATAATCATTATGTTTTAACTTTTTAAGCTGTTATACACTGTTGTGGTAAACTTCCCAAAGTTGACAATTTAAACTCACTCAACGCTTCAATCAATTTTAAATAGGCCTACAAACTGAATTTTGGACCCATAAACTTTTGACGTTCATAATAAAATGCGCAATTAACCATTTTGTTGCTGCGCACCCTGTATTTTTATTAAACTAGCGCTCGTTAAACTGACTGCGGGCGAATTAAATCAGAGGTCATTTGGTTTTACTGACGTCGATAATTGCTCTTGTACTGCCTAACGGGTAGGACCGTTGCTGATAAAGCGTTTTTAGCTCACATAAGCCATTGAGATCGGCAACAATTACGACAAAACAAACGATTGAACTTTCAAATGTATTATCTGACAAATGTTAACTCTGTATTTTAGTGCGTTGCGCGATAATCCTCAGATGTTTTCGTAAATGTTACTTTATCCATTTTCCTCAATACTTAATTATTTATTGCTTCCATTTGCCCTTTTATCCTTAGGAAGAGTCTTACCTATGTCAAATTTAGATAGAATTTAGGTTATAAATAAAAAATAGAAATGAAAATCAGCTCTAATCATGTTGATTTAACAAATTCCACCCTTTAACTAGCAATCGGTTAAACACAAGAGCGTTAAAACGAACTTTCACATGCCAAGTCTGCGAACGCCTTTAATGGTACCTGACTAGGTATGAGAGAAAAATACAGGCAGTTTAATGACTACAAAAATACGTCATTGTTCAGTTTAGAATAATTGCACTGGAATTTATACGTTTTAATTTTTAAGTGAATCATTTTAATTGGAACCTATGTTATTTTTAAGTACTTTGCGCATAGTAAATTTTTCAGTAAATACCATAATCTAAATTATTTTACGATCTAGGTTGTTATTACAAGAAATAATTATGTCGTATTCCTATGCTAAACTAACATACGATGGTAGGTAGTCTAAACTTAGGCTGAGATGTCTTATTTTAACTTTAACAAACGTCAAAAATCTGTCAAACTCCATACAAAAAGCACCGGTTATCGTTATAGTTACGCGTAAAGTTCGGTAATGCAACTCAACCTTAGTACTCCGTTTACTGTTTTCACTTCATACGAAAAATATAAAAAAGTCCAAATGAGTATATTTTTACGATTTTTGAAATCCATATAATCTGAAGCCAATACTTAGATAATAAGATTTTACCTAATGAGATCCCCAAGACAGCAAAGCCAGCATTCGAACTAGTATCCCACTATTATCGTAAGTATGCAAATTCAATTGCACTCTAGCTGAACTTTAAGGGGATGCAATCGAGGGTAAGAACAGTCAGAGGCATTTTAATGTGTAACTATCCGAATTTTCCGCTTAATAGAATTTGAAAAGAGTTCCGAATTCAAACAGTTCTAACGGTCATTGTTAGTGCGGAGTTGATCGCCTCTGATTAGTTTGGAACACATTAGGTGATTGTTTGTAATGAGACGGATTAGAAATTTGAATTGTTATACTTATTGGCCAATCTGGAAATCGCTGGAGGTGACCTATTTTCGGCAGTAGATGTCCTGTGGCTGAAATGATGCAATGATGATGATGATTGTCATACTAGGTACTACTACTAATAATATAGATTTGTTTTATATTTATTTTCACTATCAACATTTTTGGGGTTATGTTTCTTTAAGAAAGCTCCAACCAAAATGCATTTTCTCACTATATTTTCATCCTATTTAAATACACCAAGCAAGAGATATCTACAGCGGTGTAAAATGTAACTAAAAGGATGATGGGCACAAATGTATGGAAAGTGGTACCCGCTCCAATAGCCATAACCAATATATATTTCAAAAGACCTTTAGATGTAGGAAAATGTCTGCTATGGGGCCAGTTCTAATTCACGTTTTGAAAGCAGTAATTCCACTAAGTATTATAATGAAAGTATAACACAATCATCCATGTATACGAGTATGTATTATGACTACAATCTATTAATATAACTAAAAGAAGCATTGAAAAGGAAAGGATTATACCTACGATGAACTACCCAAGCTATTAGCCCTTTATTCGCTTTCATCATCATCATCATGATCATTTTAGCCATAGGACGTCCAGTTGACCATAGGTCTCCCCCAATGATTTCCACAATAGCCGGTTGGTGGCGGCCTGCATCCAGCGCCTTCCCGCTACCTTTATGAGGTCGTCGGTCCATCTTGTGGGTGGACTTATTGGGTCTTGTGGGTTTATTCGCTTTAGCAACCCATAATAAAACCCTTAAGAAGTAATAAAACTTTAACCCCTTTATTAATAAAAGTTACACCCTAGTTGAACTCTGACTTAAATTGACATTTAATATGGAAATGACATTTTAATCCAAGGTTCTTCCTATGTGTAACTTTTTATTAATAAGGGGGTTGTACTTCTTTAAATAAATATATTTATTTCACAATTATCCCCATCAATAATTATATGTAGAGTTAAGGAAGGATGCTGGAGCAGTAAACCCTTCCTGTCTCGCATAACCTAAGTACCATACGATGGACACGTATGATACTTCTTCTTCTTCTTCCTCGGTCCCTCACTGATGAGGATCGCGACCACAGATAGTGTTTATAAGCTGTGTGGACCGCACGATGCAAACTCCCGCCCACCGTCTTCCTCACCGCGTCCGACCATCTCGTCGGTGCCCTGCCCCGAGCGCGTCCCCCTTCATACTGTATGATACTTAGGGTACACAAAAAGTATCTTTATCTTCGAACGCAACCAGATCTGAGGCTGGTGGCCATAGTAAATGTTGTTCGTCTTGGTAAGACCTTTCAAATGACACTACAAACATAACTATTGGAGCCGGGTACCATTCTGCAAAAAAGTATGTATATCTTCGTACACAACCAGATCTGAGGCTGGTGGTCATAGTAAAAGTTGTTCATCTTGGTAAGACCTTTCAAACGATACTAGACACATATCTATTGGAGCCGGGTACCATTTTGCCCATTGTCCTTTGTAGTTTTTGGCTAGTATTTCGTGAATACAAATGGTTTCCAAAACAGTTTCGTATTCCTGAACAGTTTGCTCCTCTAATTTACTTATCAAAGGAAACCTCAACGCATTCTCTTTCAGCCATTACTGTGAGGACTTCTTTAAAGGGTAATTCCCAGCTGCATTATTGTTATTCCAGTTCGCAACCCAAAGCAAACCACTGGCTGGAAAACTACTAAAAGCATATTATGCTGACTGTACCAATAAAAGGCGATAGAAACACCCAAATTGCGCAAAGCAACGGTGCAGTTGGGTTTTTCCTTCGCAATTGAGGTAATTTATTTGTAGTCGTTGTTGTGTTTTATCGTCGTCAATGCAACAAAGACAACATTTAATTTGAAAATTTGAGAAAATCTACAAAAAGTAGAGTCTACAGTAGTGGAAATATAGAAATAGTAGAATATACTGTAGGTTCAATATAGACGGAAAGCTGTTCAACATAACCCGAATAGTGGTTTATTAAACAGCGTTCGTGTAGTTATCGTTTCAGCCAAATAACGTCCACTGCCGGACTGCGGCCTCCCCCAAGGATTTTCTCAACGATTGGTCCTGCGCTGCCAGCAACCAGCATCCAAGTGCTTCAAGCGCGATTAACCAGCGCACTTGTTAGTATGTACCTAACTTCAAAAACGAAACCATTTGTGCTACATTTGTGTTTTCTATGTTTAATAAGTATGTATTTACAAAAAAAAAGTATTTGAGTATGTTTAGTTTATATCCTTTGTCTAGTACCCATTTGCTTAGTTTGGGACTAGAAGCGCAGTGTAAATGTCCAAGGATATTGATATTGATTGATTGATACATACTTGGCTTCTAACGTTGCATTGCAGTCATAGAACTGTTTTTTTAATATTTTGTCTAAAATAAGGCACATTTATGAATGGCAATAGGAACGCCCATATTGCACAAAGCGCAGTCTGTAATGCCACCCACGCGCCATTACCGCGATTTGAGCGAGCATAAACCAGCTTATGTTATGAGCGTCTAGAGGATGCTCACAGCTCATATTATTATTAGAGTGTTTTATTGTTCTACAGTTTCGTAAATACTCATAATGCTGGATGCATGTTATTTATGGGTGTATTTAATTTTATGTGGAATGAAATATTTCGGGAAAGTTGAATTTCAATATCTGATAAGATATTTTCAATTTTAAAATAGAACTGCCTATATTTTTTATATCAAGATGTTAATAAGAGAAGAGATTACTTTGATACACAAATAAATCACACCTTAAAGTGTCTACTACGACTACAAACTGCAAAATAGCAATATGTAATTACAAAATTGGGGTTTTACAAAAAGTACAAAATTGGGTGCTTGTCTGCGTAGGTTATATTTTTATTTCTTTATTCATACAGTTTAATAGTATAGTAGCAAGCAAGCATAGCGCATGTGGGCAAGATTCGGACCGTCTCTTAGACAACGATGGCTTGCTGATAAATCTATTACTCAGCACTGTCCATCAAATGCTAGTTTTATTTTTTTTTTAAATCTCGAACAATGAACTTTGAATTTATTTAAAACAACGCATGGACCGGACGTATGTAAGTCACAATGTTGTTATAGCTAGATACAATAGATCTGCCATGTTGCCCCGAGGCAAGGCAATTTTATAATAATTCTACGTACTAGAAAATTTCAAAATGGAAAGTCGAAACTGAATACAGAGAAATATAAATTAAATTCTAAAAATAAACTACCTTTCTTGTTTAATTTTAGAGCGATAATGATCTCCTGTTATCTCCCACATAAAGGATTTGTCTTGGCTACATGATACCTTCCATTCATTGGATAATTAACTATTGTTCGAAACAAATGAATAACTATCACAAAGCGCCAGCTCGCATATTATTTGAAATTATTCAGAAACTTTGACGCAAAGGCTGGCCGTTCTTGATAAATGTACGAGTATAATACCGTTATTTTAGGTAGTCCATGGCGCAAAGTGTTTGCTCTCGTATTGTATAGTATCTGTGATAGTAACTGAGTCGTATATTTGAATTACCACTGACAGAAATGTTTCAATGTTTGAATGGACTAACCGTTAGCATGTGGTGTGAAAATTTTGATATGTTTTTATAGTAGGTACTCAGGTGAATTGGACAAATAGGTAAACCTTTATGTAAATTTTACGAGTATGTAACGCTTAAGTTTCTTCTTGAACTCTAGTTAGTCGAAACATGAAAGTTAACTTTAATAAAGTCAAGCAATCTATGTACCAATTTAACGGACATTTATCTGTAAGTTACATACGGAAGTGGATAGCGTCCAAGTTTACGTATCCTCAAGTCGAATTTTACGCTTGAACATAAAATTTTCAGCCAGCGAAGTAGCGTAAAATGCGCATTTTATTTTCGTGTCAAAGTACAGAGTTGTGCAAAAACAAAGTGAATACCGGTGAAGAACACATTTTCGCCAGAGTCACAGAGTAATAAAATAATTTAAAAAGTCGTCTTGACTGGTAAGCTCTGGACGGTCGCCAAGCCCTGGTCGCAGTATTATCCCTGTCTAGCAAAAACTTTTAAGGGTGCTCAGGTCTAAGTTTGGGGCTATTATAAATGTAAAGAGAGGAAATAGCATAGATGCAGTGCAACGGATTTTTAGACATTCCAAATAACGATTTTATGGAACGAACTCACGCTTTGCTCGCATTTTTATAGAGTTTTCGGCCGTACACGGTTATAGCTTAAGCGGATTTCTATGGGGGAATTTTATCGCAAGGCTTAGACTCGCGCCGAACCAAAACGATATTTTATGACGGCTGAATATTTGAAAATTACTTTTGATGTGTGGTGGTTTATAAAAGGATAAGCCAACGGTTTCATATTAAATGGAAATGAATAAACCATTTGCATGGTAGTGTGTGATTAAAATGCTTTTTCGCAGAACATGAAGGTTAAGCTTGTAAAAGCATTTAAATTTAGGTAAAATGCAAAATTGAATTTGTGAATCTTGAAGGATCAAAATCTTAGGTTGATTTGTACCACCTATCTTTAACGGTAACTATGACAATAACCGTTGTTTTTTGTATGGAGTTCGACCGAATTTTGACGTTTGTCAAGTTAAAGTAAGATAGTGCAACCCAGCCTTCAACTTGCCACGTGTCTAATAGAGTCAAACCAAAGTATGGACTTCTGTCTGTCTGTCTTCAAATATTTATCTAGGAACTGCGTCAGTTGGCACGCTATCACGGCGTATTGAATTAGGTCGCACCTCGGTATTGGCAACCAGTGACTCGTGCGAGCAGATGGCGCTTCCCTCATGCATCATTCAGTCGTAACCTGCATCCGTACGGTTCATGCTTTACATCATTAATGGTATATCTATCGGATAATAGTGCAGTTTATGGGTTCCAGATGATGAACATTAGGTTTGGGAATTTTAGGGCGGTTACACGGTACGCACTTTTTAAAGGGATATTCCAGTGTGATTTAATAAGTGATTTAATAATAACATTTATCTGACTGTATTTCAAACTGGAACGACGACATCATAAAGGTAGCAGGAACGCGCTGGACGCTGGCCGCTACCAATCGATCGACATGGAAATCATTGGGGGAGGCCTATGTTCAGCGGTGCAATGATGATGATTTTAGAAAGTCCTGGATGAAAATAGTTATAACAATCGATGTGAGCTGCAATCGAATAACGGGAAAACAGATGTTAGGTAAAGTTCGTAGTTACTAAAATACACTCTTCCCAGTTCACTTTCTTCATATACAACTGATTAGTCATATTCCAACCACGCAACTGAGTGCTATCTCATCATACCTATAGTCAAGAAAACTTTGAAAAAATTAAGCCCAAGACGTTCTATCGTTTCCATTTACGTAATAGCTGGAAGATGATAAATCACTGTTCCGTAAAATGTGTGGTCTCATCGTGCGAACAGATGTTACGTCCCTCCAGATTCTTGCACCAGGCTTATGTAAAATGCATGACTCGTCAGTATGATTCATGCAATCAAAATGTATTTTTAGTGCTTTTTTGTGAACCATAAAGTTTGGAATTTGGTTATGAAAACACAACAATGCAAGCTTTAAAACAAAGCTTTGGCAACAATGTAAATTGTTTAAATTAATATGTACATAGTTTTAAAATTGTTATTCGTTCATTGAATTTGTGAAATAGCCACTGATATCATATCAAAATGATTTGTGTTTTTATTTTCAATATGCCAACATGAACACGGACGTAATCAAGTTTTATATCACTTCATTCAAGCCTACAACCTACATGGCCTTATGGACCCACACCCTCGAATGCACGATAAAGATTGAGATAAATGAATTAAGTAAGTATAATACGTAGGTAAAAAAAATGTAAAATAATGTCTACAATTTTTGTCATGGATGCCAAACATGAGATAAAAACAGCGATTAAAATGTAATCAAAATTTTGGCAAGCGTAAACGCTGCATGTTAAGTTTTATTACAGCTATTTTATGATAGAACAATATCATGTATTGCTGTGTCACCATGAAGTAAAGCGCTATGTATAATACTTTTAAAATTGTATAACTACTTTATACAATGCTTCTAAGTATAAAATCGTAGAAAAAGTTCTTAGGTATAATAAGAAAAAACTTTTCAACTTCATAGTACGTTCCTACGCGATAATATTATGCCTTAAACATAGCCTTAAAAGTTTTATTTTAGTACGTAAGCTTCCACGGCTAAAATTATCTAAATTTAAGTTTTAGCGTAGGCAGGCAGTGTTCGACATGATTTCATTAGCATTAAAATACATCTTAGCCGTTAAGCTGTCTGATCTTTAGGTAATCTCCATTCTTAAAACTTTGGCCTAATTTGGTTTTATATTTTATTTTATCAACCCAGGTTCTTATAGAAGGAAAAGCGTAACTATAGAGATATTCTTTTTCATGTGAGTGTGATTTAAAATTTCGTCCACTTAATAATGTTTGATAAAATAGTCTGTAAACATTGTAAAATAGCAATAAAATAGCCTTATAACCATGTAAATGTTATGTATAAACATTGACCAGTTTTGTACAAGGATAACACAACTCGGAATTCCATTTCTATTTTCTCTTCAACACAATAAATTTGTAATCACAAAATACACCAAAATACTGTTGTTCAATTTATAATAGGTTAACTGCCGATCAAAATCACAATTCATAGTATTCATGAGGTCAATGCCCTTCTTTATTACAAAATCAACGGAATATTAATATTTCATCGCAATAAGCCAGAGGTTTGAAATGGTTCCTTTAATATTAACGCCAATTTTAGCAATATCGCATTACGTTAATAATGGGTCTATTTGGACTATAATTAAGGTCTGCAGGAAAACCAAAGTGACCGACATAGCTCGCAGAATTGCTAAAATCAAGTGGCAGTGGGCGGGACACATAGCTTGTAGAAACGATGGCCGTTGGGGCAGAAAAGTTCTCCGAGCGGCAACCACGGGCCGGAAGACGTAGCGTGGGCAAGCCTCCTACTAGGCGGACCGACGATCTGGTGAAGGTCGCGTTAAGAACCTGGAGGCGGGCAAAGCAGGACCGGTCGTTATGGAAAGCCTTGAGGGAGGCCTTTGTCCAGCAGTGGACGTCATTTGGCTAAAACGGACGAACTGAGCTTTGCAGGTATATTACAGAAGGTACAAACGAATGTATCAAGAATTTACTTTGTGATTGAAGTATGTAGTTTTCATTTATAATTTACTAGCTGACCCGGCGAACTTTGTTCCGCCTTAATGGCAATAAATAAGCAGACTTTTTTTTAATTTCGAACGGGATAAAAAGTATCCTATGTCCTTCTCCTGGCTCTAGGGAGGTACCCTGACAATTTTCAGCTAAATCGGTTCAGCCGTTCTTGAGTTATAAGCGAAGTAACTAACACGACTTTCTTTTATATATATAGATTAATGCATTTTCTAATTAATAGTATAACAGTGACGTCATCATTTTTCTTTCAGTTACTTACACCCCATCACAAAAACCTCTTTGACTCTCCTTTCTATTCTTCGAGCCAAAGCGGTAACCATTCCCTATCAAATTAAGGTGATTGGATTTCTTGTCAAGTGTGAAATTGGTCTTTCTGTTTAATAGAAATACGATTCAGACATCTGCTGCGAGTGGACGTGAAATTTAAGCGGGTGCTTTCGTTTTAGGTCATTCACCTATGGAGCGAATGTAAATAAAAATTTGTGTACCATCGACCGGATATCAAACTAAGCTTTTGTAGCAAATTCATACCTATTAGAAATGTAAAAGATGCTTTTGGGTTTGGCACAAAATTGTTAAGCATCGTGATGAGCCGGAAAATACAAAATGCCTGAATTGCTACCAAATAAATATAATAAATGTATTACATTTTATACCAAAGCTTTTACAATAATGTAGCCATAATAATGTGCCTTTCTACCTTTCAAACAACATTGCAGGCTTTGAGGTATACCTATGAGGGTATTGACTTCCGCAATCGACATCTCTTTACTTTACCCGAATTACTGGGAAACAACGTTATTTTGATCAAATATTTCCCTTTGATGCTTTCAATGTTTTCCATAAGCAGCAAAATTTATTTCCTGCTTATTCCAACGTTATTATATTTTTTCAATACTACCTACTTTGCTGCCATTATCCAGCATTTTTTCGCGGAAAAATATTTAGAACATTTGGTGTAATGTGTAATGACTATTTTATGTAGTTTCGACGCAATAAAATTGCATGGGTCCAAGTAATCTGGCTTTTATTATTATTACTGTTTATTTCTACGACACTAAAGTACTAAAATTAAAAACTTTCTCGTATTAATGACTAGCGGCCCGCCCCGGCTTCGCACGGTTGCAATGGAATTTCCCGGCTTTTCTCTTCTATATTATGCATGTTTTATACCTATAAACCTTCATCTTGTGTCAGTCTATTTATTAAAAAAAAAACAAATCCGTTGCGTAGTTCTAAAGATCTAAGCATACATAGGGACAGACAGCGGAAAGCGACTTTGCTTCATACTATGTAATGATGATGTCAATGTAACAATACAAACTACACTCCCTGTAGAGAAGCATTGTAGATAGATACGGCAGACTTACTACAATTAATCTAATTGTTACGTATTGGTATACAAACTGTAAGGCCCAGAACAGACGGTGAAACGCAACTGCAACGAAACTGCAACTGCTAGTTACTTTTTAGTTGCATCTAAGTTTCTGCCATAGCGTCCGTTGAGAGACCACACATGACGCGACCAGTTTAAAACTTTCAGTTTCAGTTTCATTCATCAGAATCATCACAAAGTTGCAGTTTCGATGCAGTTGCGTTTCACCGTCTGTTCTGGGCCTAACAGTTAGTAAGGCTTTTAACTTTTTGGTATATCGCACATTCCACGAGAAAATATAGTTTTTATTCAACAAAAAGTCAGATTGGGAGTGCCATTCTAGCGTTAGGCTAACGTTATCTAATACCGTACCCGCACAAGTGAGGCACAAAAAGCGTTTACATTTTTGGCCGATTCAAAGGGGCGTTTTAAACTATCACTACGTCCATTCAAAGGCCGGAGCGACGCACCAACTTTTATGTGCTTTGATATGAACGCGCAGCGCAAGCAAAAAGTAATTTTCATACTTCGTGCCGCTATTAAAACGGTATAGTGTGTTTAAACTACTCGTTTGTCTAACAATAAGGAAACGTTTTAATATTAGTTGTATGTAGTATTTTTTATTGTATTCCCCAGCAGTCATAAAATCAAAATCAAAATCAAAAATATTTATTCAGTTTAGACCACAAGTGGCACTTATGAACGTCAATAGAAAATAATAAAAAAAGAAAAAGGTAGCCCTTATGGGGCACTTTACATGTCTCCTTATCTTTTGGGCCCTACCAGCTCTTTATCATCAGATTAAATCAGTTCGAATATTCCTCCTTTGGTAGGACATCCACGGGATGAGTGGAGGTGGTACGGAACCACACAGCTAACAACAATATAAATCCCAAATAATAAATATCCTTGGACGGACATGTATGTACACTGCGCTATCCAATCCCAAACTAAGCAAATCTTGTATAATGACAAGAAGTCACCAAAAGTCACATAAACTAAAAAAGTTTCAACCCAACAAAGAATGCTGAAATAATATCCCTAATGGAGCCTGCTCTTTTCAAATTACCCTTCAACTTTTAACCTGTCAACGGTTGCTAAAAAAACTAACAGTGAAAACCAAGTTACGGTCTATCTGGCCCCTTAATCATCGGGTTCACGAACTACCGAGTTAACCCGTGCCTGGCACTCAGTTCATTTTTTAACCTAAGCAAGTTCATCTACGAACGATGCTTGCGAACTAAGCATGTTATTCGACTACAAATAAGGCAGGATTTTATTAATGACTGGTCGTTGAATTTGTGCGTGGGTTAGGTTTCAGATTGCATTAATATTTATTTATTTATTCATATTAGGAAGATATATGTTACTACAGGTAATTAAAGATGGGTTTACATTTTGAAATAGGTATGAATGCTCAGAATGAATCAATCAAATATAGTCTTTTATTTAGTCTAGCTCCAAACTAAATAGGTATGACTACAAGAAATGACAACACATAATATGAACTATACCTACTATTTATTAACCATACAAGAACTATTTGTTAAATATTAACCCTACTTGGAGTTAAGCCGCAATTCCAGTTAGCGTAATACGCAGCTACTTCGCTGTAAAAATGACTTTAGATATTCATCGTCATTATCATCATTTCAATACGTCCACTACTGAACATGATAGGCCTCCCACAAGGATTTCCATGTTGATCGATTAAAGATATTAAAGAGGGTAAATTCAGCATTCAAACAATTAGTTTAGTTCAGGCGTTGTATTGACACTGTCATGAACTTTGACCTTCTACGCCCATTAAGTACTTAAATTTTGAATAAAACAACTTTCCAAGGAATCAAAGAGCAAAGCTAGGTTATCCATTTAGTAGGCACCTCTACTTTCAATTACAAGCCTCTTGTTCAGCTTCTTTTGTGTATTTTGCTTTTACTCGAATCAATCTACGTAGATCTAAAATTTGAGTTTATTCACAATCAATTTTGTTTTATTTTCCCGAATTCAATCTAAGTTATTTTGGCTTATAAAGATCGAGACTGACGAAATGAGTTTTAATGTTATCGATTTATGTCATAACAAAAGATTTCGACTTTCAAATGTAATTCAACTAGACATAATTTTTTTGTTTTAGGTACGATAAGTACGCTTAGTTTAGCAGTTGAATTATTTTTTCTTGTTACTTTATTTCTATCATTGTGTAAAAGCTGCGCACGTGACATAGGCGGAACAGTGTGCCCCCAGTGGCGAAAATACACAAGTCCATAGCCATCAACAAATGAAGAAGAAGAACTTTTCAAAATAACATAACACAAGATTATACGAACTGTGTACCTACCATGAGTTTACGTTAGGTGTGCTCACTAGCGAGTACGTCAAAAATCTCTATGAAGATTTTGTTTCTTGAAAGTAGTCGCTAGGGGCGCTGCACAATATGTCATACAATTAAAGTTTTTTTTTTACGCAGTTGCTAGCGAGCACATCTAATTTAAACTCATGGTAAGCACACTGATTTTTTTTAACTCCTCTCGTTAACACCCCTCTCATGCTAAGCTAAAGGAGTGAGTTCACCACAATAGTCCAGTTTTTCGGAACTGACCCGACACCGACACCATTGCGCATTGGGCTATTGTCGCTTCTAAAATAATAGGGCTTGGACTGCACCATCTTACTTTAACTGTGACAAACGTCAAAAATCTGTCAAAAAACACCGGTTATCGTTTCGTTACCGTTAAAGTTAGGTGGTGCAACTCAGCCTAAGATTTCAGCTATTCTACTAGTAGCTTTTCTGTTTAATATATATTTCTATACTGTTTCCCAAAAGCTTATCAATAAGTTCAGCCATCATTTTCATCAGTGTAAATATTAAAAACTCGCTCATTAACAGTAACATCATACGAGTATCTCCAATAACAAACAAACATCACAATCGAGTGTTGTCTTTAAAAATGTTCCAGAAATATAAAATATATTCCCACCCTCACGGGTGGATAAACGACGCAATCTTGTTAGGGAAACAGTCAATTAACAGAAATAATTGCCGGGGTTGTTGCTCGTCAATTATTTATCGCACTCGCCTGAGCGACCCACACGATTTATTCCTTGGACATCCTTCAAATGTATTTACAAAAGGGAAACATGCTTCCACTTAAACATAAATGTACGTTAATTATTGGGAATTAAAATAAATTAGAGAAGGGCTTAGTAATTATTAAACACACTGCCTAGTTCTATACGCAATCATTTGTCAATTTAAAATCAATACACAATATATTAATTTGACTCTACAAAACATATTTAAATATTAAAAATCGGTCTATGTAAGTAAATCCTAAAAAGTAGTTATGTACTGTGGCTGATAAGCCACAGTTCCAGCTACCCATTTCCGGTCATGTTGTCTCGTTCTATCGCAAACAATCACCATTTGATGAGAGCGAGAGAAAAAACGGAAATAAATAAATAAATCTTTGGACAATTTCACACAGCAGCGCCAGCTAGCCCTAAAGTAAGCAACTTATATGCTTGTGTTATGGGTGCTAGCTTAACGGTAGGTGGAACTGTTGCCGATAGTACTTACCTACTTCCAATAAGTATTTTAATGAATCTATTCCCAACCATTATTTTTCAAGGATGTTTCAAACGATTTAAGTCTTAATAATGTTAATTCAAAATGGGTCTCAAGCTTAAAATATTCAAATATAACCTACAAAGCTTAACCAAACCGGCAAGCATTTGAATATTTCCATTATATCAGGCTGGATAAGGTTTCAGCAATGTGAACCGGAATATACTGTGTCGAACAAAATCAACCATTTTGGCCAAGAAATATCAATACCTACATACTTTTCATACGATCAAAAATTAAACAAATAGATGCAAGGAATTATGAAATACTTACGCCTCTATCAGACCAAACTTATTACACCTGCACCTAATTCATTTTACCAAATGAAAAAACTTTCGTGACTTACTTTATTTAAAGTAAGGTTTTGCTTGCGATAAGTAGAAAACTTTGGGTTGATAAGCTGCCTTGCAAGAATAGTTTTCGTTTCTAAATTATTTTTCCTTATAGGCTTTTTNCGATGTATGTAATTGAAAGGAATGTTCCCGAGTGACGCTGATCGCTCGGCGCTGATGCTTCATACATTTCAGCTGTCAGCTCTGGAGGTCAGCGTGTATCAGCGTGACTCTAAAACTAGCCTAAATCATTCAAAGATTGTCTTTTTTATTAGTCTAGCTAAAAACTACATACCTAGGTATGACTACAAGAACTAAACAACATGAAATGACAAAACATAAACTATACTACACTGGTCATCACAAAAATCGACCCTCCCGCGTCAAGCACTTTTAAAAGTATGCATCCCCCCCACTTACCACCAATATTGGTATCATTAAAAAGCCTAGTTCTAAACTTCATTTCATTAAAGGAAAGGTTTTTACCCCAAAAATGTGTCTGTAGAAGAATCCAGAGTCACTTCTTCAAAAAATAATGTAGTTACGCTTGAGCCAACTATTATGGCTATAAAACTGTTAAATTGGGATTAATCGCTATCCATATGATAAAGAGGACACGTAAGATCATTATTTGGTTTTATAACCATAAAAATTGGTCTAATTGATCCCAGAGGTGAGCCCAAAGTGAGGTCTTTTTTTAAGTCACATTTATTGTATATATTAATCGTTTATTAAGAAATTAAATGTTTTTTTTCTTCAAGGATATTTATTGGGCTTTTAAATAACACCAATATTGTTGGGGCACCATGATTGTGTCAGTAGAAACGAGTTTTCCTGTAAAACGTGGGTGGGCCGATTTTTGTGATGACCAGTATATTTATTAACCTAACTTTTTGGTAAATATAAAATATGATCGATTCCTTATACAAACAACAACCCTACTAGGAGTTTACATCCATATTCACAAACATTACTATGAGATCTCACAGTGCGCGTGGACGCACAGGATCCCAAAAACCTATTTATAGACAATACTAGAGTGAGTGCGAACCAATCATACAGCTCTAATCAACGCTGTGCGTTCGAATTCGCATAGCGTTGCTGCTTCACACACCAAGAATCGTTTGTGTATACGGGTGTAAGCCGCATACATGGATGTGTATGACGCTAACTGGGATTACGAGGATACGTAGCTGTAAAAATGACTTTAGATTATAGAGTTAAATTTAGCCTTTAAATTATTTGTTTAGTTCAGGCGTTGTATTGACACTGTCATGAACTTTGACCTTCTACGCCCATTAAATTTTGAATAAAACAACTTTCCAAGGAATCAAAGAGCAAAGCTAGGTGATCCATTTAAGGCACCTCTACACTTTCAATTACAAGCCTCTTGTTCAGCCTCTTTTGTGTATTTTGCTTTTACTCGAATCAATCTACGTAGATCTAAAATTGAGTTTATTCACAATCAATTTTGTTTTATTTTCTCGAATTCAATCTAAGTTATTCTGGCTTATAAAGATCGAGACTGACGAAATGAGTTTTAATGTTATCGATTTATATCATAACAAAAGATTTCGACTTTCAAATGTAACTCAACTAGACATAACTTTTCAAAATAACATAACACAAGATTTACGAACTGGTAGCAGTGATTGTTTTTAAACCCCTCTCGTTAAAACCCCTCTCATGGTAAGCTAAAGGAGTGGGTTCACCACAATAGTCCATCGGCGGTTGGTTCTTCGGAACTGTCTTGACACCGACACCATTGGGGGCTATTGTCGCTTCTAAAACAATAGAGCTGGGTTACACCATCTTACTTTAACTGTGACAAACGTTAAAAATCTGTCAAACTCAATACAAAAATCACCGGTGATCGTATAGTTACCGTTAAAGTTAGGTGGTGCAACTCAGCCTAAGTTTTTTGGCTATTCTACTAGTAGCTTCCCTGTTTAATATATATTTTTTTACTGTTTCCCAAAAGCATAACAATAAGTTCAACCATCATTTTCATCAGTATAAATATTAAAAACTCGCTCATTAACAGTAACAACATAAGAGTATCTCCAATAACAAACAAACATCACAATCGAGTGTTGTCTTTAAAAATGTTCCAGAAATATAAAATATATTCCCACCCTCACGGGTGGATAAACGACGCAATCTTGTTAGGGAAACAGTCAATTAACAGAAATAATTGCCGGGGTTGTTTCTCGTCAATTATTTATCGCACTCGCCTGAGCGACCCACACGATTTATTCCTTGGACATCCTTCAAATGTATTTACAAAAGGGAAACATGCTTCCACTTAAACATAAATGTACGTTAATTATTGGGAATTAAAATAAATTAGAGAAGGGCTTAGTAATTATTAAAATCCCTGTGGTTAAAGTTGTAAAACACACTGCCTAGTTCTATACGCAATCATTTGTCAATTTAAAAACAATACACAAATTATTATTTTGACTCTACAAAACATATTTAAATATCAATAATCGGTCAATAAGTAAGTAAATCCTAAAAAGTAGGTAGGAGGTACTATCGGCCACAGTTCCAGCTACCCATTACCGGTCATGTTGTCTCGTTCTATTGCAAACAATCACCATTTTGATGAGAGCGAGAGAAAAAACGGAAATGGGTAGCTGGAACTGTTGCCGATAAATAGTAGGTACCTACTTGTACTTCTAATATTTTAATGAAACTATTTCCAACCATTATTTTTCAAGGATGTTTCAAACGATTTGTCTTAATAATATTAATTCAAAATGGGTCTCAAGCTCAAAATATTCAAATATAACCTACAAAGCTTAACCAAACCGGCGAGCATTTGAATATTTCCATTTTATCAGGCTGGATAAGGTTTCAGCAATGTGAACCGGAATATACTGTGTCGAAGCAAAATCAACCATTTTGGCCAAGAAATATCAATACCTACATACTTTTCATATTATCAAAAATTTAACAAATAGATGCCAAGGAATATTGAAATACTTATGCCTCTATCAGACCAAACTTATTACACCTGCACCTAATTCATTTTACCTGAAAACTTTCGTGACTTACTTTATTTAAAGTAAGGTTTTGCTTGCGATAAATAGAAAACTTTGGGTTGATAAGCTGCCATGCAAGAATAGTTTTCGTTTCTAAATAATTTTTCCCTATTGGCTTTTTTTGAGGAAAGCTTATAAGTAAATTAAATCCTCATTTACTTTACACGTGCAAAGCGTAAACGATAAATTAAAATCAAGATTGCTGAAACTGAAAGTTAAGGTTTCAGGCCTTAATAAGGAAGCTTTGAAGCAATTCAAATTTGATATCGAGTCTTACATTACAATAACTGCTGTTTGTAGGCTGGGTTGCACCATCTTACTTTAACAAACGTTAAAAGTCTGTCNGGCTTTTTTTCACGAAAGCTTATAAATTAAATCCTCATTTATTTACTTTACACGTGTAAAGCGTAAACGATAAATTAAAAACAAGATTGCTGAAACTGAAAGTTCAGGCTTCAGGCCTTAATAAGGAAGCTTTGAAGCAATTCTAATTTGATATCGAGTCTTACATTATAATAACTGCTGTTTGTATGCTGGGTTGCACCATAATACTTTAACATACGTCAAAAGTCTGTCAAACTCCATACTAATAACACCGGTTATCGTTATAGTTATGGTGGTGCAACTTAGCCTTAGAATTTCAAGTGTTTAAACAATACGCTTCATGTGCCTTATTCGATCTACATAACAGGCGTATTGGTTCTTCCCAGTCGTGCGTATAGGTGTTAACTTAATCGAATCAACCGATGCCATGGTTGCGTATCGAGATGGTCTCTCATCACAATGACAATCACTAGCCCCGAAGGGATTGATCAATAAGACCAATCTCTGCAACTAATTGGCTTGTCACTGGTGGTTAGGTGTGGTTAGAGACGATTAGATACATGCAATCGGCATGAATTACATTACATATTTGGACTGTGAGAACGATTACGCAATCGAAATTTTGAATAGTCAGTTTAAAGCAGTACTACTATTTTTAAAATAGTAGTTTTCAAGGATACAGTGCATACCTAAAGTAAAAGTCCAATCATAACATAAACAAAACGTTCAGTTCAAAATCTAATTTTTATCTAAGGCTGGGTTGCACCATCTTACTTTAACTTTAGCAAACGTCAAAAATCTTTCAAACTCCATACAAAAAGCACCGGTTATCGTTAAAGTTAGGTGGTGCAACTCAGCCTAAGAATAGGGGTAGCTTATTATTGCAGACCTGTTTTAGAAAATAATTATGTTATTAGTTTTGTTGTTGTACAATTGCTTATTCAACGAAACCCATTACCTTTTTTGACGAAATACAATAGCATTATTAAGATAATATGTAGGTAATACACGATAACAGAAAACAACCGCTTTTTTAGTCGAAATTACTTTGACTAACAAGAAAAAGTTAGATTTTTAAAACAAAACGCAAACATCAATAGCAAAGGCTATCGCATTAGTAAGAAAATTGCTTCAAGTAACCTTGTTCTACGAAACACTAGCACACACAAGCCAGCAGTCTCAGGTGTTAAAAGAAATTGTCGCCCATTATCTTCGCTTGCCAGACCATTTTATGGGAACTTATGGGTATTTGAAACGTGAGCAGGGTTCCACCCTTAATATTCACGTCTCGGGTGAAACTCCTACGTAGTCCGTGGATATACGTTAACCCANTCAACCCATACACAAATATTATGTAAATGTCAGTACGAAAATAGTACCTCCTTAATCTCAGATCACAATAAAAGATTAAAATATTTATTTATTAGACCTAGTGATAGTGATTTGCTTCAAAATATTTTGCAAAATCGAATTTGACCTTTTAACTATTGTGTGTATGAAAGGACGGAAAATTATTTGATATACAGTGTGAGTCACGTTAAAGTGTACATATGAAAATAGATGAAACTAGACCTATTTTTATCGACAAAAAAGTTGTCAAAAATTTTTTGAGTTTTTTTTTTTATTTTTTATAGAATTTTTTTTCTTCCAATTACTTATTGTAAAGAAAACGTAATAACTTTTAAACTAAGCAGTATATCCTGATAAAATAAAAACTGTAATAATGTTAAATAACAGGCAATACTAAAAAAATACATACAATGCACAAAAAATGCCAACAAGTAATTAAAAATGATACTTTTTGAAAAAAATCTGCTTAAAAATTCGTGTTTTTTTGGTTATTTGATAAATTTCTCCAAAAAATGCCCCTATAACAGGTGGTTTTCATTGTTGTGTATTATTCTCTATCGTATTACCTTTGTAANTTAACCCATACACTTTTATTATGTAAATGTCAGTACGAAAATAGTACCTACTTAATCTCAGATCACAATAGAAGATTAAAATATACCTGTAAATTATTAGACCTAGTGATAGTGATATTGCTTCAAAATATTTTGCAAAATCGAATTTGACCTTAAAAACTATTGTGTGTATGAAAGGACGGAAAATTATTTGATATATATGTTACTGTAAAAGCTAGTTTACCGACATGAGTTGGTAAATGTAAGTATTTCTGAAAATACGACGATTTTTTCGAGCTTTTACCATTCGAATTCAGTATATGCTAGGTTTTACCTCTGTTAGCTGGTAGATGTTGGTTTTAGGAATAAAACAATGAGTAATTCTTAATGGGGAATTATAAAACGATCGACTAAAAAATAACTTAGCGACTGATGATGGCATACTTACTGTTTTAATAACTTGAGCGGTATGAATTTGAGTAAGCGAAAAATTAACTTAACTAACGACGAATATTGATTAAAATCAAATGCAGAACGAGCTTACAAAAAGTGGGTTATGTTTAATCTATTTTAGATATTAAAATTCTGTCCGTGCGACTACATTACTAAGTGAGCGACTAGAAATACAAAGAGGGCAACTTCAATAATTAAGATTGATTCGATTTTTTCCAATTGAAGTAATTTCTGATGATGATGATGAGATGCGCTGAGCACGTTATGACGTTTTGTTTTTCAACATTTACCGTGCCATTAATGTAAATACTAAGATTTACCAATGAAATGGTGGTAAGAGTTCGATTCGCAAACCGTTTGGGACATTTACCATTAGAAATTGGTAGATCTTAGGTTTTACTGGAATATCTTAGGATTTACTGCAATTCGAGCTTTTACAGTAACATATAGAGTCTGAAATGAATTGAATGGTAATCCGTAACCGAACATTTAATCTCTGGGATTATAACCTAAACTAGCGACCCAACGCGGCTTTTAACTAAAAAAATATAAATTAAAATGTATGTTCATAAAAATATTCTCGTTATAATATTAGTAAGAAGTATAGATAGATTTTATATAAAAAAAAATATAATTTATTGACATCATCATTTTTTAAGAGATTACGATGGTTTAATATTTTAAATTATTGTCACTCAGTACAATCATTCACACGATACACTCAGTTCACTCACTCATTAACTCGTTTACTTTATGACGATACGAGTACCAAACTGTCAGTCGCTCTCCAACCTCCACAGTGAACAGACGTGTCGAGGCAAAGTTAGTGAAGTGAAGTGTTTGTGTTAAGTGAGGCGGAGATGCTGCTCGAGCTGCAAGTCCAGGTTAGTGTACATTTATTTTTATTGTTATTTAAATAAATTAAATTATAACGTTAGTTATTTATGAAATCTTCCGAACAGAGCCATTTCGGAATCTAAAACCAGTTTATAAAGAAAGAAAGCTGGAAACTTATAAGCGCTTACCGAAGCTTGATAGCGCTGGTAACCGCAGGAAAATATACAAGCATGAACACGCTCCGATAAGCACTGAACGGTGTCGACAAGTTCAAACACGCGCTGGTCAGCGCTGTACGCTGCCATTCGACTTTCTTTGTGTAGAACGGACCAGCACGCTGACAAGCGCTGGTAAGCGCTTATAAGTTTCGAGCTTTCTTTCTGTATACGGCTTAATATTTGACACTATGGACAATCCATGGTGATAGGAACAGTTATTTCATGTGTTGCGTAAAAGTATTTTCGTGATAACCCAAAATGTAGAGGCACAATCGCGGTAAAAGTCTTGTAAAGTAATAGTGTCTTGTGAAAGTTTATGTAATTTTGCCGCCGGTGCTGGAGTGTACTGCCCGTTTTATTTGGTTTACGCGTTATGACTTACACGCGAATCCCTTCTTTGAGATTATTACAATAGTGTTCTTATTATTATTTATTCCATATGCGTGCTATCGTGTAACAAATATAAACAATATCACCGAGAATGGCACAAAGAAAATATTATTCCCAAGATTACACAGGGTGTAAGCCGTATCTTGTTTCGCGTGCTAAAAGAAATTCTATTTTTGTTTGTTTTAGTAAATATTGTGTACCTTCCATTTTTTAACTAAAAGCGATCATAATGAAACCTTTTGTAAGCTAAGTCAAGCCTAGCACGGGAGGGTGTTTTTGTAACGTCAAACGTTCCCATGCTCGACTTTAGATCTCCTTCAGAATTATAAAGCAATTGTCACGGCACAATTATGTCCCTGTTCCGCTCCCATACCTCACGTACTGCTTGAGTTAAGTTCTAGACCTATAAGTACTATAATGTGCCTTGACTGTTTGAACTAGAAGCTATCGTAATGAAATCTTTTCTAAATTTTATTATAAAACCTATTTTACTAAATTGCGCTAGACTTAAAACTTAAAATTGCTTTATTAAAGTTTTATTCTTAACACGCTGTGCTAGTGATTATGTCGTTATGAAAAAGTTATTAGCCGACATGCGATACTATGCAAATAAGGTGTTATATGTTGATATTAAGTTAATGCTGCACTTTTTGTGTGCATTTTTTATTTATAAAAAAAAAATATAGGCTAAAGGCGCTTAAGGATTCACAAATGCACAATTTTGATATCGATGGAATTGGAAATAGAGCTAGCTAACTACGCTTGGATCCCGTTTTACCAGCTTAGGGTTTGAAAGTTGCAAAATTTCGTATTAGTGAGCACCTACGTTCTAAAAGAGACTCCCATGCAAAATTTGAAACTCCTAGCAGTTGTAGTTTCTGAGATTTCGTGATGAGTGAGTGAATGAGTCGAGTCAGTCAGTCAGTCAATGATCTTTCGCTTTTATAGATACTAGTGTCACAGTGCTGCTATATTCCCTAAGTAGTCTATGCTAGTGTCTAACACAACGTAAGCAGTTTATTACGCAAATTGTTTCGTCATCGGTAAAACTACTATCGTGGTTTGGTTTCAATAGGCTTCAATTCCTCGGTTCTGATTTCGCGACCGACAGGTATCGACCTCGTGCTGATGGGTTCCCTATGTAAACAATATCCAATGCATAATTACGTTGTCATGGAGTGGCTGCCTCACCCATGTTAATCATCCAACATGCGATCACGGACCCAGTAACCGGATAGCGGCAAATTGCCGTTTGATCCACCTAATACCCATTTGTGAGAATGGAATGGCTTTTGTTGTTTGAGATCGGTGATTGCGTTAAGACCGTCCAGAAGTTTCGTCGCTATTAATCTTGGTTCATTGCGTATAAACGGTTAATTGCGTGGCGAAGTACTGAGGAAGATTTGTTGGACATGTGAAAATCGATGAGTTGATACTTCAAAATAATCTGATCCTGATCCTGTATCAGATCAAAGCAGTAATCGCGTATCATGCAGGTGTGCAGCTAGGCCTAAGTAGCAACAAACAAGTCTATTAAGTCCATTATATACAATAAAATTGGTCATATTTACTCAAAAACTCATCAAACTTCTCTATGGACGTTAATTTATTGGTCATGTTCTTAAAACACATTAAATTTTTCTATAGGCTTGTTTGATGCGTCATAGGCCCAGCTACCTCAGGTGTCAGTGTGACGTGCTAATTTTGGAACACCCTGTATAAATCTGGTACTCTTCGGCAGGATTACAACAGAGCACGAGTGAAACCACAGAATACATAATAGTAGCAACAGAAATTGCACTCCTTTGTGTAGGATCAGATGCCGGCATTTTAACGGTAATAATAATAATGCAAAATATCCAACGCACATGGTGCATTCGAAATCGCACCTTACTACTACGCTCACAAGAGCGCAACTTTTTTGTGTTCAGAATTGATCTACCTCACAGCTCAAGCGTCAGGGTTGTATAAGCAAAGTAAAATAAATAAAAACTTAATTTTTTATTGTATTTACGATTGGTAAACTTTAATTTAGTGGTGTTTGTATAATCGTACCATCTCTAAAGTACCTATTAATAAACTTCAGTGTTGCGATAATTCGAAATTGGACAAACAGTTTTAAAAGGTGTAGTGTCGGAAAATAGACACGGTGAAGTAAAGTTAATGTTTTTATTAGCTAAAATAATTTTTTTGCTACAGTTTTTTGTCTTAAGTATTTCAAAATTATTTTTAAAGTGTAGTTTTTTATAATTATTTAAATCACTACAGTTAATTATTACTCCTAAATATTACGATTTTCCATTATAGAAGAATAACAGTGCCGTTGGAACAATAAACCTTGATTGCGACGATGATACACCGAGCGTGTATAGAAATACGCGTCTGCTCACAGACGCGTCACGGCGCGTGGCGGCCTTTACTGATTTGCAACTTGAAGATGTCGCGCGCTGTAGGTAATTATCTCAGCCGGCATAGGCGAGTGACGGAGGCCTGGTGAAACATCAAGCAAAACGTAAACACTGTCGCTTCTACGTAGTTGTAATAAGTACTATATTCTGATGTGCAGTCGAATGAACAAAGGTTCTCGCGATAGGCTGGCATCAGATCATTATCGCACGGATTAATTTGTGTGAGTGCGTCCGAAGCGTGAACTGATAACCGTTGCGGCGACCATTCTACGATTATTTTCATTCGATTTTATTTCAACACTAGCGGCCGCCCGCGACTTCGTACGTGTGGACCTCGTTTTACCCCCTTAGGGGTTGAATTTTGGAAAATCCCATCTTAGTGAGCACCTTCGTTCTAAAAGGAACCCTTATGCAAAATTTGAGACTCCAACTTAGCACTTGTAGTTTCTGAGATTTCGTGATGAGTGAGTCAGTAAATCATTATGCCTTTCGCTTCTATAGATTATACGAGTAGATTACTTAGCTACCGCTTAGAAAATGCATTTTTGGAGCATTTGAATTCCAAATCGCATACTTTTAAGGATGCCAATTCCTAAACATGCTACGTATGAAGTTAATCCCGTGAATTCTAAAATGAGTGTTCGATTTTAATCGAATTCTAGTGAAAAAATTTATGGGTAAATCTAAAAAACAAGTTGTTCCAATATAAATATCCTAGCAATAAATTACACCACTTAAAAAACAATGAGTTTTTAATTTTTGAGTTCATAAAACGCTCCTTTCCACGAACCTTTTTAACCTTAAAACTAATAATGATTAAAATTGGTGAGTTTCAAGTTTCAAATTTTAATTTTTACGACGAAAACAGTCTTTTAAATAAAATAGTAGACTAAACAGCAGCTTTCCACTGCTTACAAAATAAAACCTAAATAAAATAGAACTAAAATCAATTTCACACATGATTTGCTTCCTTGCACGAGTTCAAGATTCAATTCGAATGTTTCAAAATACATATACGTCTCCCGTAGAGGCACTTGTATTGTATAGGACTATCTAATGCAATTTCTTGCGATATCCTGATACATACATGAACATTGTACGTATACGGTACGACAGTGTCTAGGCTATTTAAATATATTAGAAGAAAGAGATCTTCTTGCGTGTGTGACATGAAGGAGACCCCAAACTAAATAATTTTAAAAAAAGCTCTGTTTAATTTGCTGTCCTTAAATTTTTCCGATAGTTGTGTGAGAAGACGAAACCAACAAATCGAATGTGATTTAGATAAGACTTGTTTTTCATAAAAACATTGAACTGTGTATTGTGTAACTATCCCGATTTAGCTTTATTTATTGAAATAAAATGTTATCGGTAACTGCACTGTGCGATTTTCATGCAAAGCAAATAGGTACTAATATTATATGACCAGTGACCACTCTATTTCATTTGTTATCTCATAAGACACGGAGTCGGAATACGAAATGAGTTTCGACAGTCCATTTATAAGGATCGGTCATCGGACGTTATTCTCAATTAACTCTGACAAATGGAAGTGTGAATACCGGGGAGAGTGGCCTATAATGATCTGAAAGCCAGTGGGTGTAACAATGAATGAGTGTATGATGGAATCGCTCCTATCGCCTGAGTGTTGCAGAAATTAATATTTTGTGGTGCTATAACCATTGGCAATACTACTCTGTACTGTCCAGAGGTGGAATTGTGTAAAGTAATCGTTATCATTTGACAGTTCATAACGTACGATTATTCTGTTAAACGCTTTGTTTGACTGACTTTATCGTACGTTATGAACTGTCAAATGATTACGACTGCTTTACACAATTCCACCTCTGATTTTTGTCTTAACGGAAATCTATGGCAATGATTGTGTCCAGCCATGGACGTCTTTTCGACGAAATAGCTTGAAAAACCAATAAGTTAACTTTTTTTTGTTAAATTGTAGTCAAAGGCATAGCGATAACAAATCTAAAATCATATAAACAGAAACCCAGCTTCTTTAAAAATACTAATTGATACTTGAGACAGACGCAATCCAGCAACTGCATCTCGTAATACAGAAAATCCAACGTGAGTGTAGAATCTTCATGTTATTATCTCAAAGCGAGAATGGGCTAATATGAGCCAGCTTTTCCCGTAGTAACCACAAGAATAGAAATTGTATATTACTAGAAAATATCTTCAGTCTGAATCGCTCAGAGACCTGGCTTCTAATCTCTAAATGTAGCATAAGGTAGATATTGACTTTTGCTAGGCATGCACACGGTGCGCAACGAATGCCTTGAGGTATGCGTCTATGCGTGATAAAAAATTAGGTATTTACTAGCACTATAGCGATCTATTGTATGCAGATTAAATGCCTCATGTTTTCTGAGAGGTACGTGTGTCTGAAGCAAGATACATGCTCGACTATATACGACGTAACACGCACACGCCCACTGCTCGCGAAGCCCTTCGCTCTTGGAGCGTTTGCCACGAATCTCACTATGCTAAGTTGTACCACCTAACTATGACCGTACTCGTAACTAGAACAATAACCGATGTTTTTTGTATGGAGTTTGACAGATTTTTGACATTTGTCAAAGTTAAAGTATGATTTTGCAACCCAGCCTAAGACTAATCACTGTAATGCGTTGGCTGAATTTTGCAAGCGTCACCGCTGACCCTCGACGCACAAGCATAGCACATGCCTCGCTGTGAATGTGACGATACCTCCCAAAATTATGTATCCACCTTTAAATATTTGAAACCATTTTGCTATTATAAAATGTTAATATAGTAAAATTCGAGCTAAATATGCTTTAAGCACCAATAGATGGGCGTTTTGGCTACTGCATTGATGCTGATTTTGAATGCGTTTTGATGAGTATTCAGATTGAAGCGATATTTGATGCTCTGGTAGTAGTAGTCAAAGCTGTTTAGTCAGAGTTCCAGTTTAACTGAACTATAAAATAGGTATGCAAAATCATCATTTATCAATTTCGAAACTCTCTTTTCTTTTGAAGATTGTAAAGTACCTACTCGGATTATAAAAACGTTTTGTGCGATAGTAGGTATATTATTAATTATTTTTTACTTTTACGTGGAATTACAAAAATCGGCAAATATTTCATCGACAATCACTTAAGCTTTTAGACACACTTTGATGAGGCTTACAACGTAATACCTTCTCCGAGAATACTGAATTAACAGCTAAGGACTTATTTTCTGAGAAAACAGATTTTTATGAAATAATGAAACAAAATATTCCTCTCACACAACACGGACAATACATAATTAAGCTGGCCTTACTAAGTACACTTGATTAGGACTCAATTCTCATTTGTTGATTTACTTAAAGAGATTACAAGCTCCTTTAATATTTTAATAGTTAAATTGTTATATGAACCCATCAATTTCAACATTGTAATGTACATATATATGTAGAATATTTAAACAAAATTTCGCTGTTGAGCAAAATTTTGATACGAAACTGTGGAATAGACAAACTCATACAATGCCCAGCAAACAAAACCCAAACTAGGAAATTAAACTACAATATTACACTAACCGAGCAACTTCGGGTGTACATTGCAAATACCCAAAGAAATCATTGATGAGCAATACTAAACCTTCCGAACAAGCTATTCGGAAGCAATCGCTTAGAAACCCCTTGGCAACTTAAGGTTTTAGTTTGTTCTTGTTAGTTTTGTTATCATTGATCCCTTTTGATTTATTTTCGTCTTAGCAACATCATGACCTTTTAATTTAGCTTTTTCATTTAGGGTTCCCCAATTTACCTCTGGTAAATCGGAATCGGAACCAACCGGCCATTGTGGAAATCATTGGGGGAGGGCCTATGTTCAGCAGTGGACCTATGGCTGAATATAATAATGATGATGAAATCGGAGAGGGTGTCCTGCATAAGGATGTATGTAAAAACTAACTTATTATTACACAGGGCCGGATAGTTCTCGAGACTAGATTATACGAGTAACAGAGTTAAAGTATTTGGTGAAGAGACGAGTAGGTATATAATTTATACTCGTAGTAAAAGAATTTCTAAGCTTCATTTTACTCCATTTAATTTGCCTATTCATCAGGAATTTTTACTAATTGATAGGTAGGTAGAAACTATCATATCAATTTTATTTTCATCACACCATTTTAAAGATTATTACTTTAAATTGAGATTGAGGTCAAACGCGAACTCGGTTCAAAGTAAAATAATTCCATTTTGTTCACGGTAAAGAGAGCTTACTTTTCTTTATAATGGTTCAGAAAATTTCCATCATTACCTAGAATAATTTTTCCAATTCGTTTAAATTTTGTTCTCAGAGTAGATATTAATTCATGTAACATAATTGTTGGATCTAAAAGGGCTTCCAGTACTCGATTATTTACATATTTTAGGGGATCAACATCGTCATTTCCAAAACAAAATGTCCGTCTTCACTAAAATGACTTATTTTATTATTTAACTGATTGATAGATAAGCTGCTGAGATTCCAGACACAATGTGTCTCGTCCTAGTGACGGACACGAAAGGTTTAAACTTACTTACCCGTATTCACAACCATTACTATGAGACTGTAAGACCTCATAGTCTAACAGTGCGCGTGGACACACAGGGTGACACATGAACCAATCACAGAGCTCTATTCAACCCTGTGCGTTCGATTTGCAGCTTCACTTAAGCAAGCATCGTTTGTGAATGCGGGTGTTATTTTATTATTTAACCGGACGGATACGAAGAGTTGAAACTTATGTTTCAGTTCCAGAATCAGCCCTCTCTATCAAGATTTTTGCACACTGATGTACTCGTACATATTCTCCCTCAAAATATGAACACCCTTATTATCTCCGAAGAAGCAGATGTGGCACAAAAGCTAAACAGTGCAAGTGAAAGTACGCCACAACGCCATAATTGCGGGTACCATCAGAGGAATGAATGGCGCTGTGACGAGCTGTGATGGCTCTGCAGCACTGTGCGCCGCTCTTTTGATGAAACCATGATTACACCATACATACTCATACGTATTTTTGTACGCCCAATAGACGCTGGAAGTGTTAGTCTAAACATTTTAATGTTTGCATGTAAACTTAAGTATTAATTTAGGCGAATCTAATATTGCTGAAGTTCGCAAATCATGTAAAAATTTCGCGAATTAAAGGCTTTCTAGAAAAATGTTTCTTGTAACGTAAATTCATTACAGTAGAAAGATCCAACGTTTTGACTTGATAATTTTAGTATCCTACGAACCCGTAAATAATGAAATACCGAAATACAATAGCTGAAAAATGAATGACAAGGTATTTACAAGGTTCATAGACTTTTTGCTGACATGCGCGTATCTTTTGTAAAATTCGACATTGGGTGGTTGAAGAATGATGCTTGAACCATAATACTTCAAAAATTGGATTTTTGATTCCAATTCACGTCTGTTCTTTAACGCTTGCTTTGTGCGGCCACTCTATCAACTTCCTATAGTTTCCATAAAATGACGTTTATAATGGGCAGTAAGGAGTGGAGGCCACGTACCAGAAAACGCAGCGTGGGACGTCCACCCACAAGGTGGACCGAGGACCTGATAAAGGTAGCAGGAAGACGCTGGCTGGATGCAGGCCGCTACCAACTGTGCGATGTGGAAGTCATTGGGGGAGGCCTATGTTCAGCAGTGGACCTCCTGTGATGATGATGATGATGTTTATAATTATTTTCTGCCCCAAATTGTACTCCATAATGCTTTTCGATGCTTTTATTGACACTTTTAGTATTAGTTCTGTCTCTTCTAGCCGTTAAATATTTCCATGTACCAGTACCCACGTTCAGGGTACGTTGACACGCCTTTGTGCCGAGCGCATTCAGCCATGGGTTAAATAAAAACTGGGCTCTGAAATGTGAATATGAAACCACGCTCTCTAGTTTGCACACTCGAGCTAGACTATTTTGCACCAATTTGTATAGCTAAATATTTAAGGTTGCAATATTTTTTGATATTTTTTCCGCGAATCCTTGTGGTTGTGTGAAATAAAAGTAACAACGTTTAAGTGCAAACTGTAGCTGGTATTCCGTTGTTTTAGAACTTACTTTTTTTAATATTCCCTGTGTTTATTTAAGTTTAATTAATGGGACTTACTTTATAGACTAAGGCTCATTCATTCAAGCATTTCTTCGTGTATAGACCAAAGCCCAAATTATGTAGACGAACAAATAAAATTAATGAGCCCCTTATTAAGAAACCATTAGTGTTGCCATATTGCCACTAACACTAATGGTTTCTTTGAAACTATGACGTTTAGTAATGTAAAACCACCGACTAGCCACCAAGTGCTTCATAATATTGTGTTAAAAATGAAAATACTACAACTTCACTCGAGTGTGTATAACTAGTGAATTTTCCACCAGATTGCCTTTGCTCTTTGAATCGCCGAAGACTACCCGAGTGGTCATTTGGACATTGTCCAGTGCTGTTTTGCTTACCTTGCACGTAGAATTCTTGGCAGTGGAAGAGTTCGCGGGGTGTAATGAGTGCCATCCGCCAGCGAAACGTGGACTCGTGATCAGCACTTTTATGAGCGTTGTTTTTAAAAGTGCTTGTATGGTGCTCATAATGTTGCGCTAAAGGCCGAAACACATGGGTAGTGAATATAGCATGCACATAATTATGCACGTAACGCAAGATTTTTTCATGGGAATAATGAGCTACGTGTAGAGTCTAATACGCATTTACGCGTACCTATACGGAATTGATTGAGTAGTGGATTACTGTAGGTACTCTGTTTTATGTTCATTTATTAATTTTAAAATTATAATTAAATACAAATGACTGTCTTAATTCGGTCTATTTTTTGTTTGTTATTTTTTCCTTTTTCTAATCTCTTAATTTTTGAGAAGGATGTTTACGAGTTTCCTTATGGTGTCTATTTAATTTTATTCACAATGCAGAATAAAGCGCCGTTTTCATTAATTTCCACAACAACACAAGACAAAACTTTCTCGTTTTATTGCCATGCAAATAGAGTTCAAGTTTGAACGAATTAAAGCACATCTGGAGCTTGTGTTAGGCTAAACTTATTCCAACTCACAACACGCACCTTATTAAGGAGGGGTGTGCGAGGGCTTAATTTAAGCAATGTTATTAAATTTTGTATAAGAGAGAGCCTACCTAGTAGAGGGTCGTGTAATAAAATGAACTACTAAGTAAGCTCCTTGGGAGTCCTTCGAATAAATATTTATAAGAACGTCTTCGCAAAGAACGTGTCACTTTTTATTGAGATATTTTCTTTTGAGCTATATCGAGTTAGTCGTGGGAATATTGGCTTGTTTACGAAAGTGTAGTGAAAGTGTGTGACAGTTATTTATATTATGTGTAACAATTGGAAATTGATGTGTGTCAATATTTCACTGTTATTTGTAACGTTCTCGTAAATGTAGCGTTAACTCCTATGCGAATATAATTCTGATACGCTTCCAAGTTCCAATATAAAGAATCTACATAGTCATTATAAAGTTTTTTTCCACAACAGAAAAAAACTACTAAAATTAACCTCTAATAATATATTTTCTATTTCAATTTAATTTTAAGTAGGTATATTATAAAATTGGGGGAATGCACTCTTCAACACACCCGGCTAAAGAGAAATGACATACCGAGCCTGCATAAAAGATTTACCACCTGACATCAAGAGAGTCGTGTGAAATGTATTTTCACACAAGTATGGCTCTCGAAGAAAACATAATCTAAGGAATCAACCAAAGAAGTGGCTTATTGTTGAAAAACATATTGCCATGAAGCAGAAACATAAAAAAAAATGTTTATTGAATAAATAATTGATTTAGAGATGATGTCGAAATTTTTCCTTCCTTCCAGGGAACTTAACTTACAAGCTAAACCCACTGCTAACTATAATGGCATACCACATGCTATATTTACATACTCCAGTCGAAGTGTGCAATCAAGACTCCAGGGTGCAATTAATTATGATCGCAAATGAAGTTCAATTAACGAATGGCGCCATCACTCCGGCTCACAGAGACAGGGTGATGAATGGCGTATCGATGCGAAGAACATCTGGTGCAGTAATTAGTGGGAATCGGACCGAATATGCTACCTGGAACTTGTTAGGTGAGGTTGTAATAATAAGTTTCGCTATTTCGATTGGAATTGCCCCGATTATTTTTTATTTGATTGAGTTTTCCAAGTTCGTGTTGATGGTTGAACAATACAGAACAACAAGTAGATAAGATGTTCTCAACAGCTTCTATACAGGGTGGAATTTTGTAATGCCACCTGGAGGGAAAGTACTCTTAATACTATAGATAATATCAAAGTAAACATTACTTTATTTTTGAAAAGAAAGAGATCTGCAATCAAAGATTTTCGAAATTTTTTCGAAAATTCACCACCAATATTCTTAAATAATTTAAGAGTTCTCTAACGATTCTCTAGAGATTTCATCCTTATACACAACCCTATCGATCGAAGCAATAAAAATACAGGATGTAATTTTTAACAGATTTTAGTTGGTTCAATTCCCGGGTGCGGCAAGCAAATTTTTAGAAATCTTGAATGCAGTTCTATTTCTTTTCCAAAATTAAGTAATGTTTCCTTTGAGTAAAATTTTCTATCTACAGTATTAAGAGGATTTTCCCTCCAGGTGGCATTACAAAATTCCACCCTGTATAAATATTCCGTCTAATAACTTAGCTGCTATTAATGGCCTAGCTTTTTGTTACATCATCGGCTCCCAGCCACGTCCTAGCTTTTTTGTTAAACAAGAACTCAAACAATACAACGTCGAATTGCTCTCTTTTTGAAAAAAATACCACCCATCGCCTTTTTAAGTACCTACTAGGCCCTATCTAATGGGTTAACAGTAACTTTGTCAACAATCATAAAGGTTTTATTCTGATTCAAGCCGATGAAACTAACGGAACCTCCGCAAATCTGGGTTGTGATAAAAATAATAGAGAATCCAGTTTTGCCGGGATTGGACGCCCACTCTATGCCTCTAGCTTTTAGCGGGATACGGCACGTCAATAGCATTGCATTCCAAAAATGTGTTTGCTTTCATGTAATGGCACACTTTGGTGCACTCGTTCTGTTATGAGACTGTGGTTGGAGTTTGAAACAACCCGTGAATTTGAAATTGCTGGCAGTTGTGGTCGTGATATTTATGCAAACGTTAGTTAGTGCCTCTTTCCTGTGATGTGCATTTCAGCACGTGTGCGAATCTGAGGGCTTAGTGTGAGTTTACATCAAAAGTCGTCACTAGTGAGCGCGTTAAAAAAATAAATGAAAATTTTAGTTCTTGAAAGTTTCTTCTAGGGGCACTGTCATACATTTAATGTCACTTTTTTACGCAGTTGACTTCGAATGCATTTGACGTAAACTCACACTACGCCCCCTGTGTGCTTACCGTGAGTTTACGTTAGATGTGCTCGCTAGCGAGTACGTCAAAAAATCTATGAAGCTTTTATTTCTTAAAAGTAGCCGCTAGGGGCGCTGCATAATATGTCATACATTTTAATGTCATTTTTTTACGCAGTCGCTACGAAACACAACTAACGTAAACTCATGGTAAGCACACTGGTCTCTCTAATCTGTGGCGTTAAACATAAAGATACGGGATGCTGAAAAAACAAACATTTTGCAACAACAATGTTTATAGTTTATAAAAAATATATGTAAAGATTCGCATCTGAAACTACACAATGTATAGCTGCCGTCTGTAGGTAGGTACTAGAATTTGAAACATCCACACAAAACGCTCCGTCTGGAATCTCGTTATTAATCGTGTTATTAAGTCGATATTTAAATAATAAAACGAACTTTTATTTATAAAACAATAGTATTTCGCATTGTAACGTTAAGATATTAGATCTCAGCACTATTTTATCCGACATTTTAATTTGATTTCAATCCGACGCGGGGGAATTTATTTATTGAAATTCACGAACAAATAGCTTCTGCTGTTAGAAGTAAGATTGTAGATAGTTAATAAATAAAGATCTGGAATAAATCAGCAAAATGTAATAAACTTTTTCTATTAATTTAACGACTTTATGCAATATTTTTCATCTTATTCTCTCATTAGTTCTGATAAACTTAGCATGACTGAGAGAAACTCACCTGTGAAATTGCTCTACCGTACTTATAATTAGATATTTTTACTGTCCCACTTAATAAAAAGGTTCTGTACTTCTGTCTGTGTTTGTACACGTCATAATTTTATTAATATTGCCGTAATAAAGACAGAACTGCCCCAAAATGTAATTATATAGTACCAAGGTAACATTAAACTTCATTAAATTCTGTTTTTCATTTAAAAGAAATTATAACGTTTAAAAAGACACAATATTTTTTTCCTTTTGCCAGACGCGTTTACAAAAAATCGTTCTGACCAATAAAACTTTGAATTTTATGTCGTCTGTATGATATTAATTTATTTTCAATGTTTAGTGCTCATTTAATTTGTCTAGATATTTTTTTGCCTCAGACTGATAAATTATAATTAAATTCTCTAGGTCTAGTGAGTCGAGTATGAACATTGGTGGGATTCAAACTAATATTGACATAGAGCTCTAAGAACAAGATATAATTAAGTATTTACCCAAACATACGAAATTACAAATTCAGTTCAAATAGTAGGTGTACCTAACATAATGTAATTTTCTGCCACCATTCGCTTGCAATTATTAATTTAATGTGCTTTAAATTCATTAATAGGTATTCAAGCGCAGTTTATGATTTCTAACTAGAAACTAATTCAACGCTGTAGCGTAAATTATACGATTGTGTTTTCAGTTGTGCTAATACAGCGTGAATATTGTTAGAGAATTGCAGTGAAATTCGAAATATTGTTGAATAGAATGTTTTATGCATACAGCACCAGCCTAGATCAAACTCGTGTATGGTCTACTCGTATGATGATTTTGATGTTACCAGGAAATTACGAATTATAGAGCGACAATTCAATACAAATTCTGCGGTATTGGAACTTCTCCCCAACTGGCCGAGCATTTATCGATGAATCGTATATAGGGGNCCTATATGTATATTTAGTTTCTGCGGTTTTAGAGCAAAACCTCTCTTATATTAATGCCGGCCCTAAGTGTAATGCGGTCTTATTTATTTATTTATTTTAAACTTATATGCACATAGAACATCTTAAACTATTTAAAAAAAATCTCTCACGGCAGTGTATCGCGAACATGGAGTATTTCATTTCCACCGACTTCGATTGAAAACCACTGGAAGTAAACGCCGAACAAATGTCATTTGCAGTTTAATTATAAAAGTTATAAGAGTTGTTCTTGTTGGCTTGTTCGACAAACTTGTTCTATTGTTTCTGTATCGTAAAATATCAGTGTCCACGGAACTATTGGTTGGAGTGGCGAAACTTTTTCGATAAGTCGAGAAAGAGCCGCACTAAAATCCCTTGTTCTTGCCCCGATAGCTTTGCGCAGACATTATGAGAATGTAAGAATTGTCGTGAACATGTATTCCAGTGTTTAATATCGCAGCAAACCATTTCCTTTTGCTATCGGAAAATGCTTTAGTGCAGCTCGATTTTCAGCGCTAGTTTTCTAGACGTTTCATTGCGATTCCTGTACCTCTAGTAGGAAAAACTTTCGAGATCGTTTCGTTGCGTATTCAAAGTGTCATCGAAAAATTTTGTATGAAAAATTAAACAGCGCCCCCTAGGGCGGCTATAATATAGGGGGCGCTGTTTAATTTTTCATACAAAATTTTTCGATGACACTTTGAATACGCAACGAAACGAACTCGAAAGTTTTTCCTACTAGAGGTACTGAATACAAAACTGAGCTTAGATGCCATTGATTTTGGGTTTTGTTAAATATTTTGAAAGTCAATTCAATAGCCCGTGAAAGAAGCAAACTAATTTCAACTTAATGAGATTTGCCTCTATCCCAAAATTGATGTGAAATAGTCTAAAGACACATGGTATCTTCTACTAGCTAGGGAATCAGTAAACCTATACGTTCTCCTTTGTACTACTTTACATAAGCCTATGAGGAAGCGTATTTTCTAACAGCGTCACGTACCTACTTATCACACATTCTTACATAAGCCTATGTGATTTTTCGTGTACCTTTTTCTATGGAATTTCGTCTCAAACGGCATACGATTCCTTTTTAAGGATCCCATGGGCACATTAAAAGCGTGTTTTGCCGATAGATGTTACCTGGCATCTTACGAATAAACGCTCATGGCCTTACTATGGAACCGCGTCATCCGTTATGACGTGACAAAATTAATTATTTAGATGAATTAAACCGGCAGAGTGTGGTGACTGAGTTTCTTGCGGCGTTTCTTCTCAGCACTTGCTACAATGTTTATCTCAAAACGCTGATAGGACAAAAAAAATATTTGTTTATACAGGGTGTTAGGTAAATGGGTATATGAGCCAACACTAGCCCATGTTAACATGGTCATATAAATGGTATGGTGAAGTCAGAAATTTGATATCATAATTTTATTTTTTTTTAATTTTCATACAAAATAAATTTTATAAAATCCGATTTGTATGAAAATTAAAATAATTAAAATGAAGATATCAATTTTCTGACTTCACCATACCATTTATATGACCATGTTAACATGGGCTAGTGTCGGCTCCTATACCCATTTACCTAACACCCTGTATTAATTTTCATAGGTCTAGTCCAAACAAATGAAGACATTTTTGAATTTGATTTTAAATATGACGAAAAGTTATCTGAGACTGACATCTTGACTATTAGTATTCGTATTCGTTTCGTTATATAAAAAAAAAAAAAATAAATAAATGAAGAGGACATCGGATCTTGTTATTTTTTTTTAATATTCCGTTATTTAAACCCTCGTTTTCTGCACTTGCTGCGGCCCCGATATAACGATAAAATGAAGCGTGCTTAATCGCCTGCATCACAATTTCCGCACTTCAAAACTGAAAGACGTGCTCATGCTCATAAAACCTTTTGAATAAAAATACTTGCAGCCTTGATGTGAAGTGACGATGCTATCAAAAAGGATAATTATTTTATGGTCTTTTAAGTATGTTTTATGTAACTTGATAAATAAGTTATGCTAACTAATAAAATCTGTTAAGTAGGCTTGATTTCTACACCAACCAGTCACAAACCAACCACAGTTACTTTAGTAGGTCGATACTATAGCGACTAGACAATGTGTCTCTCTACGTCTAATGACTGATTTTCTAGATAAGATAAAGGGTCGTCCTACAGCAGTAGAGACGAAATGACCTGACAATGATGATAATGTCACACAGAACTACTTATTTAGAAGAGCCCTAACAAATATTTATAGCGCCAGAAAACCGAGAAGTATGGTTCCGTAGTAAGGCCCACATCTTACGATTCGACTAAACGCCGTTCTGAGTGGTGTGTCAATACAACGGGGGGCTTTTACGGGAGTAACACGGCTTAAGTACGCCTTTATACTGGCGGATAAAGCATTATTGAAAACGTCTTACAAAAATCAAATGGGTATTTAGATATTCAGGAATCAGGATAAGTTACATGACTGAAGAGGGGAGATGTACGAAATTAAGTTTGATTTTTGTTCGTCTTTGTCACAAAAGAACTGCGTTAAAACATTAGAAAAAGGTTTTTATAATTATGGACATTAGTAAAGATGTGGTATATTTATAAATTAACAATTAGGTAATAAACGGGACTATACACCCACCTCTCTTTACCACTGCTGAAACTCCTATGTAGCCAGGATCTAGAGATTGACCGCCAATAAAAATCCAATCAGTGAAGGTCAAGTGTTTCCCGGGGGAAAGCTAAACAGTCATTGAACCCGCAACGAAATTAATCAGATAATTAGATAATAGGTAAATTTTCTGGATCCTTCACCAACCAATATAGCGCTGAATGCTCTTACTCCGGGAACATCATGTTTCCACCACTCCAAATTTATTATTTTACTAGCTTTCCGCCCGCGGCTTCGCCCGCGTGGAATTTTGTCTGTCACAGAAAAACTTTATCGCGCGCGTCCCTGTTTCAAAAACCGGGATAAAAACTATCCTATGTTCTTTCCCGGGACTCAAACTATCTCTATGCCAAATTTCATCAAAATCGGTTGCGAGGTTTAAGCGGGAAAGCGTAACAGACAGACAGACAGACAGAGTTACTTTCGCATTTATAATATTAAGTTGGGATATTCTTAGGCTGGGTTGCACCATCTTACTTTAACTTTAACAAATGTCCGAAATCTATCAAACTCCATACAAAACACCGGTTATCGTTATAGTTACTGTTTAGTTAGGTGGTGCAAGTCAGCCTTACTCTACTCATTCAAAGTGGGTCAGTGTCCACCCGCTCCATAATTGTATGAACATAATAATATGTGCTACTTGTTACAGCAAAGTATACTCGAATTCCCGTTGAGGTGTAAATATATTACATTGTTACGAAGGGTCGTATTGTGATAGAAGGGCTGATACAAAGCGCCTGGAGAGCTGCTTACAGTATTATAGGAAGGATAAAAAGGGTTTATGGGTAACTGAAACTCACTCGTGGAAAGTTTTGGATGTTACAAAAGGGAAGTTCGTAATTATTTATTGTTACTGAAGTAGGTATATAGGTTTTAGAAGTAATTTTGTTGTGGACAAATGTTTGTATTATATTTTGATAAAAAGGCTTAACGTACACAACAATGAATTTACAGCAACCCATACATTTTCAGACCTTCAGGGATTCACTTAAAATTACTTAATTATTGAAATTCACTCAGCGATGTCTAGAAGTAGACAGATATAGACTGGTGCCTCTTTCGTATACTCATCATCAGATAACAGAAGATAAATTAATGTAGTGTTATAAGTCAATAGTGCTAATTGACATCATCTGCTATAATTCCTTAAATGTGCCTAGTACATCCTTATCTTACACACTGTTCTTGACACAAGTCAGAGATATACTTAAGTAGGTATCATTAAGACTTAATTACTAACGTACCTATATCATTAAATAATCGAAATGTACTAAAAGCAAATGGAACTTAATCCCTACAAGTTCGTTTATCCAAATCGCATGACCGCGATCCGTAACGTTTCGCTGACGCAAACCAAATTAAACACAGATCGCGTACACACAATGTAGACAAAAACAGTAGAATTGATGTGTGAACACATTTAATTTTGTATTAGCGATATGTTTCCCAGAGACTCATGGCTAGATTTTAACAATAATACATTAGGTCTTGAACAATTTTTGACGAATTCGGTCTACAAATTTCAATACGGTGCATATTGAAATTTGTAGACCGACCATCATCATGATCATCATCTCAGCCATAGGACGTCCACTGCTGAACATAGGCCTCCCCTAATGCTTTCCATGATGCCCGGTTGGTAGCGGCCTGCGTCCAGCGCCTTCCTGCTACCTTTATGATGTTGTCGATCCACTTTGTGGGTGGATGTCCCATGCTGTGTTTTCGGGTACGCGGCCTCCACTCCAGAACCTTGCTGCCCCATCGGCCGACCGACCGCTGATAGTTAATAGGTTTCCAAAAATCGGCAATGTCACAACTTTCCTCAGTCTCCCGTACTGTCATCGCGACTCTAGAAAAGAGAAAGGAGCTTAAATGAGATAAGATAAAGATAAGAAATTATTACTATTTAGTAAGAAACAATTTAAAACAGGATGACGACAACGACTACAACAAAAAACATCAGTGTGCCTACCATGAGTTTACGTTAGGTGAGCTCGCTAGCGAATACGTCAAAAAATTCTATGAAGATTTTATTTCTTGAAAGTAGCCGCTAGGGGCGCTGCACAATATGTCATACATTTAAATGTCATTTTTTTACGCAGTCGCTAGCGAGCACACCTAACGTAAACTCATGGTAGGCACACTGTTCGAAACAATTCAAAACAGACTGAATTACAGTATACCTAGCTTTCAGTAGTTCTGAAAATACTCCTGTAAATCTTATTACAATCAATATGATACGCTGGGTTTCTTAAATACTATACTTAATCTACTTAATGGACCTTCTGTTCCTCTCCCATAATGCGGAACACATGTCCAACCGGACTTACACTAAATTGGAAACACCCACAACCGTTCAGTATTTCCACTCAATTTAATGAGTCGATGGGACAGAAATATGGGAATGCGGGTTCAAGCAGATTTAATCAAAAGACATTTTGGTTCCTTTCATGTGTAATTTTCTCGGATGGCCAGTCGATATCAACGAAAAAATAGGCGAAACTCGTTTAATTTTATCCACGATCAATAATAAAACATGGGACAGGATAGTCCTTAGTGCGTTTTGATTACTATAACTATACTTACTCGTCTAAGAGTAGGCGCACACCGTTGATTTTTCGTCGGCCGATAGTTTAGTCGGGCAGTTGATCAGTATGGGCATGTATGGGAGTGCGGACACTACGCCGATTCGATTTGGCCGATTCTTCATACAATTTAAAATCGGACACAACTATCGGCCAACTAAAAATCAACGGTGTGCGCCTACTCTAAAGGATTTTTGGGAGGGGTGACATAGACATTTATGACGTGACAGAGTATAAATAAATCTGAAGAATCAGATCTTCTTCACTGACGTTTGACGTCACAAAAACACCCTCCCGTGCCGCTCTTATACCTCAGGCACTGACTGAGTAAAGCGCTATGAAAATATTTATATTCATATCGTTACCCGTTTCTGTAGTCGGGTTATTTTTGGTCTGGCAATCCACTGTTTTGTTTCGATTATTTTCAATTTTCCGCATGTCCATAAAGACAAAAGTCGAGAGCAACGGGCAGCCCAAAATAACCTGCCTCATACCGTATGTATAAGCTGGATTGCGTTGCGAATTATGTAAGCTTCACTACAAAATACAAATAGATCAGTAACCTCAGTGTAAGCACTATGTTATACAATAACACTCAGAGAAAGGTCTCAATCTAAAGTCAGGCCTAAGCATACATAAATATTGGAAACAAATCAATCACAATCTTGAGGGTCATTTTACAAATAAAATTACGCTTTCCATTTTATTTATTCAAGTAAATAATTGTACCTAAGGTCTCATTCATCTCCTTGAGTACGTTATTTGTTATCTAGCTAATATTTCTAAAATTCTGCTTAGTTGAAAAACATGGTTTTCGAAACATCAATTATGAAAGATTATGATAGAGAGCGGTCATTTTTTTATATTATTTGGGCCTACTGTAGCGCTACCTCTATCATGACTTAGTCAAAATGTTCACCAGTAGGATTTCAGTATGTATAATACAGTGAATTTCCCAGAAAGAGTTTCTATGTTGATCTGAAATGGGTACGTAATAATCTTTGTAAAATGAATAATTAAATTAAAGAGACAACACGTGTTTCAATATTTACCTACCGAATAAAATAAACCCTGAAACCGTAACTTTATGTTTTCAATGAGCTGCCTAGTAATTTAAATGGAGTCTGATTTGTCAAATATAGCAAAAAATTCAAAGTAAACCTCAAAAGCTTCATAGAAATTGACATAAGTACCCTCGTCGTGTTTTATTTCTAACAAACTCAAACAAGTTGTCTTGGTAAGGCAAACGTTTCTATAACACCGGTCAACAAAAAAATTTTTTGGATTTTACTTATTATATTCTGATTATATAAGCAAATTTATATAAAAAAGTGCGATTACAAATCGAAAATATTTGCTTTTTAAAGAGTTATAGCGATTTGAATTTTCCATCTTCATAGTAGAATGTCTCTAAAGATGCACGTCACATTCTCATTGGGATATATTTATAGATAATTATGGGGGCTTATTCGCAAGAAAAAGGGGCACGCTTTCATCAAAATATAGTGGGATTTGAGAGACGACGTTACCAAGGCCAGTATACTGAAAGCATGATAGGGTTAGATTTTTATGAGAAAAACCTTCTATGGAACATGACAGGAAATTAGAACTTTTCATTTTTAATAAATATTTGGACTCTATTTTAAATTTTCTATGTGAGAATGAATCTTAAATTGATGTTTGGTATGTTTTAATAATTAGAAAGAATGAAAGAAAGAAAGAAAAAAAAATATTTGGCAACAAATGAAATCATCTCTATGTTCATGTTTCATACATTCATTGATATGGTTTTTTCTATTTTTTACACATAAAAGCAAATTCAGAACAATTTTTTGTTGTTATTCTTATTTCTAGGTATTAAAGCAATAAAAATAAGCTATGCATAACCCGTGCGCAAAAATGCTGTAAACAGTTGTAATTGAAGTTGTTTTACGTGATCATTAGTCTTCAAACGAAATTTTTGTAATTTAAATACACAAAAAATATTCAAGTATCTAAATTATGTCTCAATGTTTCTGTAATGTGTGAGTTGTAACGGTTTGATATATTAGCTATAAGTAGCAAAAATATTGATTATCAAAGCTCTAGAATACATGAAAATACTAGCGTACGTAAAATTGAAAGTAGTTAAAGGCAGGTATTTTTAAGGTTTTAGGTTTAGGGCTTGAGTGGCTCGACCTAGAAATTGACAGTTAAATTATTTCAAATTAACTTCTAGATCACTCTTCACTCGCACTCTTATCATCTTTACTTCATCCCCTCCAATGTTGTAATAAAGTGCCATTAGAAAAGGAAGATAAAGTGAAATTTTCTCGAGTAAAGAGCTTTTCCATTACGTCGAAGACAAGTACACTTGAGAGATGAAGTATCAAAGGAAGTTTGCTTGTACGTCACTTTGCCGTGACTACACTATATTAGCATATCCAAAGGTCTGCCAGCATAAAATGGGCTGCTTTGTATCTCTTTTGTTAACAATTCGTGGGTTAAAATGTGGGATTTGAAAGGCTGGGGACGGGTCAGGGTGGGCTGGTCGCCTGTTAGTTGTTCGTTAGGAGATCGGCATCCGGTTTCCTTATCAAGTTGGATCCGGTTCTGGAGCCGTTTTGTTTCTTTGTGCCGTGTCCCGGATACTCGCCGTCCGGACCTTCGAGGGTAATCGTGTATTAGTGCCGCACGTGTATTCTTTGAAACTCTAATGAGGCAAATGTTACTTGAGGTGAAATTTTGTTAACAATGGAGCATGTAGGAAAATGTTGTTGGACTTGTTAACAAATTTACCTGTAACTGTTACAATTTTGTAACTTTTATGTAGTCGCTTTTAAATAGACGTTCGACATGTTTCAATTAAAGTAAGCATGACATACATTTCATCCACCCTTCTTCGTTCTCCTCTCCCCTTAGCAATATGGGGGCAACATAATAACATTCATACTACGAATTCGTTATTGTACTCTGTATCATTCTCTGTCTCTCTAATTTTATTCTTCCTTTGACACATTTCCATGTCAAAATATTAGATAACTTTGCCAATTTATGTCAATATCCATGTATAATTTCTACTTACATGACGGGTGCTGTACGCATATCCGTAGCAAATTATGCGATAAATCTATACCACGCATGCATCTGACAGAATGCATTAGTCCACTAGAAGCACGGCACGCCTATATTGGTTGAGCATTACCAATTACTTAGTTGATGAGATTACAATTAAAACGCCTGAGTATATTCACCGTTGAGTACGCTAGATAAATTAACCTACCCAATTTACCAAGATAATAATAATGCAATAGAACCGCAGTTAATTGCTTTATTTTATGTAGGTACCTACCAATCATTCCGAGTTTGTTCCGGCGTTTCTTCTCAGCACTTGCCATTATGTTTGTCTCGAAGCGCTGGTAGGGTCCAAAAGATAAGGAGACATGTAAAGTGCCCCATAAGGGCTACCTATTCTTTTTTACTACATTTTGACGTTCATAAGTGCCACTTGTGGTCTAAACTGAATAAACATTTTTGGATTTGATTTTGATTATGTTGCATTATCATTTTTATCATCCTACTAATTATTTATGTAACGTTCTCAACAATTTCGTTGCTCCAATTGTTTTTTCGACGTATCAGCAAGAGCAACATTCTATGTCCCCTAGAGATTATCCAAACCTCCTAACATACAAAATTCACCTCTCACATTTTTATCTAAGTATGGTGAAAAACGTATTATCAAATTCAATGGAACCGTACCCGTGGTAAGAATAAGTCCGTGTTTTGTAAATGAAGTGTTACTTATTTAATGCTTTAAAGCGGATCCGTGGTTGGTCCCGGAGTTACGTCACTCAAGTGTCTGCCAAGGAAGGTGTGTGGTAGTTGGTAAATAATTAAAAGCCGTAAGAGCGGGTCTGTGGCAGATTCACGCTGTCGTGCTAATGGATGCTGGGTTTCACAAAATAAAGACGAAAATTCTGGAACGGTCGGTCGGTAGGTGTTAAAATTCAATATGGGTCAGGACAGCGGCGCGCGTGTGGACAACTCGCTTACTGCGATACTCAATTTCAAGCTATATCCTCAATTTCCTATGTAAATCCAATATGAAATGGTAAAGTTGTTACTGTATGTAGTTTAAATGTCTTAATTTTTCTTCATTCGTCTTTATATTGATCTGAAAGGGATATCTTATTAGTGTTGTTAAAGTAATCCATAAATTAGCAACAGTTGGAAGGTACCAGAAGGCTATCTACAATAATAATTTTATTCCAGAAATTATTTGTTTATTTTTGTTATCTGTCCCACAAATGAATAGATAAATGGCACAAATGGATATGAAAAAACATCAATAGTGATGTGTGGCCCTTCAGTTTTTTTACCATACAGCAGCAATGCAGCAGGAAAAATAGAGCTCTGACTCGTTGAGCATCACTAGTTTGTCAAACAAACCGCCCGATTGCAATATCGCATTCGACGCAAAATCGCTGGAATAACGTCGGAACAAATATCAGCCCATTTATAGGCAGTGCGTGATCTAACTGCGAATGACAGAAACCTGGATTTTTACTCAGGTTTATACCTAATAGGTTTAAAAAGTGACAGCATTAAAATGATATTAGGTACTTATATTTGTACCTACTCTTACTTTATTATTATACTTAAAAGGAGACCCCAGCCACTTGGAAACAATATGTTAACNATTATGTAAACTTTAAAGATACTGAATAAATATTTTTTTCGTTTTCATTTTTTTCATTTATATCTGCTTATCAGTGGACACTACACATTCTGATATTAGTTTTCGTTCTAGCTTTACTATCTTACCTCATTAGGTAATTGCTCATTAGCAACTTTAATGAAAAAGTCAAAAGGACGATCTTGAACTGAACACTCCCCGGGTTTAAAAGGGGTACGATAAAGACACACCCTCCATTTGCGTCAGGTAAATTGGAGATAATCTATACTTATAATAAATCTGTAGAGAGGTCAATTCTGTACATCAAATATATTTTCAAAATAACTATCAGGGGGTGATTAGTGATCGATACTGATGCCAAAAATGCAATCAGTAAAATTTTTGTCTGTCTGTCTGTCTTTCTGTCTGTCTGTCTGTCTGTATGTTCCTTATAGAAACAAAAACTACTTGACGGATTTTAACGAAACTTGGTACAATTATTCTTCGTACTCCTGGGCAGGTTATAGGATACTTAGGAATTCCCACGGGCACGGGAATTAGCGGGAAAATCCTTTTGTATGAAAAATCTAAACTGCTTAAGTTAGACGCTTGAATTTTGGCATGCAGGTACCTTAGTAAACTTAAAGCTTAGTTACAACAGGATATTGCAAAATTCCCACGGGAACGGGAGTTAGCGGGAAAAAACATTNCAGGTTTATACCTAATAGGTTTAAAAAGTGACAGCATTAAAATGATATTAGGTACTTATATTTGTACCTACTCTTACTTTATTATTATACTTAAAAGGAGACCCCAGCCACTTGGAAACAATATGTTAACTTTAATGATACTGAATAAATATATTTTTCATTTTAATTTTTTTTCATTTACTTAACAGTGTGATTTTTCTCCACTTTACTAAATCGTTACTTAACAAATTGTATTTTATCTGCTTATCAGTGGACACTACACATTCTCATATTAGTTTCCATTCCGGCTTTACTATCTTACCTCATTAGGTAATAGCTCATTAGCAACTTTAATGAAAAAGTCAAAAGGAAGATCTTGAACTGAACACTCCCCAAAGGGGTGCGATAAAGATACCCTCCATTTGCATCAGCTAAATTGGAGATGATCATAATATTCTTGCAGTAAAGACTATATGGCTGAGTTGCACCACCTTACTTTACCGTAACCATAACGATAACCGGCGTTTTTGTATGAAGTTTGACATATATTTGAAGTTTGTCAAAGTCAAAGTAAGATGGTGCAACCCAACCCAAAACCTGATGATGATCACGATGTCACATCTATTTTAAGAATTTTTATGAAAGTTAAAAATACCATTTTAGCACACGCCACGCTTGTTTGGAATATCGCGGGAACAACATCAACACAAAATACCGGGTTCATTTGAATGCAGTGCGTGCCCCGGCTCCGAACGAGGCGCGGACGTATACGACACGACTTTTTACTCTATTTTGCATTATAATACAGAAAATTGATCCGAGGAACGTTTAGAAACTCTTGCGAATATTCCTCGGCATTTTGTGTTAGGGCGTTCCATCCACGTGTATGCTTCCGCGAAGAATAGATAACTAGACTATGGCAGGTCTATTAAAAGCGCTATTTTGCAACATGAAAGTATAAAAATTTTATAATAAAAAATAAAACCGACTCCAAAAAACCTACACTAAAACGTAGAAAAATAATTACTAATTACCTACTTATTTATTAGGACGAATTATTAATATTTATGTAGGTATACCATGATTGATACTTGGACCACCTTTGAGGTATTACCTATACGTCGAAAAAAGATTTGTTCAAATCGGTTCATAATTGGCGGAGTTATCGCGTAACAAACATAGAAAAAAAAAAACATACGGGTCGAATTGAGAACCTCCTCCTTTTTTGAAGTCGGTTGAAAATGATGTGCTGTCGACTTTAATCTATATCTATACTAATATTATGAATGCGAAAGTAACTCTGTCTGTCTGTCTTTCTTGCTTCACGCCTAAACCACTGAACCGATTTTGATGAAATTTGGCATAGAGATAGTCCCGGGAAATGACATAGAATAGTTTTAATCCCGGTTTTTGAAACAGTGACGCGCGCGAATATGTTTTTCTGTGACAGACAAAATTCCACGCGGGCAAAGCCGCGGGTGGAAAGCTAGTAATAAATAAGTTATTCTCTATTTCTCTAGACTCATTTGAAGTCTCTTTAAAAATAAGTATGAACTCTGAAAGGTATTACGTACCTACTCAGTCAAATATCATTAGCTGTAGTACCTACCATTTCACAAAGGATTTGTAAAAACGAAAGCTAATTCCTTGAATAGCTATTAACATTAAAAAGATGGTCATAAACAACGAAGACGTCCTTATAAAAACGAGAATTAAAACAAAACTACTTAAAGGCACCACTCGGAATCCAACTTTTCTCATTGAGCGCGTCTCAAAAAGTGTCTTAAGGCTTTCCAAGGATGTATAATTCATTTAAGAGGTATTACACGGCGGTTTCAGTGGCGTTCGCAACGGAATATTAAAAAGCAATCTATTTTAATTTCTCAGAAACTGGTTACAAAAAAGAGAATTCATATTTCTACCGGCCCTTAATTGCTTCCGTACAAAAAACAAAGTAAGGCAGGCAGCGGATGTACAGCGAGCCAGTTTCAATATTTATGCGATATACATGACGAGCTTTTCATTGGGAACGAGTGGGGGAACTTTTTGAATCTCCACAATACAGCACGAAAAATCGTAGAAAAACTTACTTCACGTTATTCAGAAGTTATGATGATGATACTGTGAAACAAAAAAGTGAGATCAATGAGACTTAGGCTCAGTTGCACCAGCTGACTTTAAGGGTAACTATAACAATAACCGGTGCTTTATGTATGGAATTTGACAGATTATGACTTTTGTTAAAGTTAAAATAAGATGGCAAACTAGCCTTAGGGTCATCTTTCCTGAACATTCGCTAATAGTTTATTAGGAACTAATATGTCAGATAAATTCTCGAATACAGATATCAGACATAAATAGTCAACTGTAATCAACAACCCCTATTTGTACGTAGTTATTAGATCTAACTAAAACTATAATCAACATAATAATATACTTATGTTTTGTTCTACTAAAAATATTCAATATTATTTCCTCTTTCTGTAATACGTTATTTATTATTTAAAACTTTTTTTTTAAAACCTGCTTCTGTACTTTTTTATCAAATTGCGTCCCGGCTTATTTTGAATAAAGTTCACTGTGCATTGTTTACAATACCCCTGAAGATTTTCAATAGACGAATCATGAAAATGGGGAATTGAAAAAAGAAACCCGATTCTATGTAACCTCTCTTTCATGAATAGGAGAAGTAAATGAAAGGTTATTTGAAATGTAAATCTCATTACTCTGTCTGCCACAAAATTAGATATTCCATATTAAAATCAAATAGTTTTCAAACGAGTCTTAATTAAATAACTTGTTTATATACGAACACTAATTACCTTTTCAACCGACTTCAAAAAAGGAGGAGGTTCTCAATTCGACCCGTATGTTTTTTTCGATGTACCTACTTACCACAAAATTATTAATGTAAACAAACAGTGAGTTATAGAAGTTAATTTAATTAGCGTGTTGTAATTAGCGTGGATATTATGTTAGTTTTCAGAATTTAATTCATTTTGTTCAAATTAGAAGAGATGCCTAGCCTTCAGTGCTTTCAATAATGAGCGTTTCGCAAGGACCAATGTTCAGACCCTTGGTGTTTGAGTTCAAATCATCAATTAGGTACCGTATTATGACCGTAAATCATATTTCTGTTTATTTCGATGATGATTTTAGTAACAATGATCTTATATTTAGACCGCGTAAAGATGCTTTTGATGATGTTAACAATCTTAATACACTGAAAAAAATGTTTCGTTACTGAAAACGATACACGTTAAATATACACAAACCTTAAAACCATAGTACCTAATTAGTACTTACTAACCTCCAGTTCGCAAGTCACTCTTTTGTGTAAGCAGTAACCAAACTAATTTGTTTTCAGTGTATTTTGTAATCCATTACTGAATCAATACTCCGAAATTTGCGTCAAAAAACTAAGTGAAATACCTACATTTTGAGGGCTTATCCCCGAGTCTACCGTACTTACGGACCTATTGTGGAGTGACAGTCGTCCTGATGCACTAATTAAGAAAGGTCCGTAATAGGGCCGGCGATCCTAACGTCCTATAATTGGAAAGCACTCGGCCAGCTGTTTACCTATATTAAGTTCCGTTTTGATGTTGTGTGATCCTATTGAATAATTTAATTAGAATGGAACCCGTGGCATTAGGATAAGTACGATATTTAAGGGAAATGTAACATAATTTAGCTTAGAGCGAAATGGTAAAATAGATGTAGGCAAAGTATATGTTACGGTCAATGTGATAAATTGAAAATTATTAATAATAACCGGTTATTATGAATAATTACCGACAGTCGCGGTAAAAGTGATAAATTAATCACATTTAACAGTGATTACTTAATAATTCAACCTTAGTACTATCAAATTTCATAAAAGAGAACAACATCTTGTGTACGTGCTCGTGTACAGCCAAACTTTTGAACGTTTTGATATCATATATTAATATAATTTGGCATAATGAGTTTGGAATGTTTCTTGCATAATATTACTTTTCCATGATGCCTATAACATAATGTTTTGATTTAATGCGAAAAATAGGTAAGGGTGCGGCGGGGGTGGCCCTTGGGCCACCCCTAAGCCGCCTATTTAGTTTTATACACACATAAATGACCTCATATTAATCACATTTACCAAATCATGCGGTAATTATTCATAATAACCGGCGATTATTCATAATTTTCACATTTATCACTTTGACCGTAACATATACATAAACAAAGTTCATTGATAAAATTAATGCTAAGTAATTTGGTTACAAAATAATTATAATAATCGCAACTTTAATTAAGCTCTTTATAAAGGTGACTATACCAGATACCTACGATTATACCAGTATAGATTTGCGAAAGGTCGACGCATAACGGAACCAAAAATACAATTTAAAAAACTTTAATGATAAAAATTGCCGTTGGTCACTTAAAAAACAATTTATTTCAACAATAAGCTAAAGATGAAAAAGTTGAATAGAACATTTTAATTAGTAGAGATATTATAGTGCTATAGAAATACAAGAAGGAAACGTCGGAAAGAAAAATATTACTTTAATATCAAGGTGCTACCAAGATAAAAATTGTAAATTGTAAATATTCAAACAGAACGTCTTGAACGCTGTTGCATTTTCATATAACATTCTTCGTTTTCCAGGAATGAAAGGAAAATATCAGTTTGCAGGATATTATAACACTGGGTTTTTATAAAACAATGTATTTTGTTCTACAAATTTTACTATCTTACCTGTAGGTATGTTACAGTCAGGGACGTATTTTTCGCGATATGGATGTTTTACAGTGCCCACAACGCTCTATGGGTTGATTTTTCCGCTAAATGAGCAATTCACTTTGATTTAACAATAATAGACATATCGTTTTGAACGTGATTAGAATTAAATGGCACATCTACAAAACTACAGGATTTTCATAATGAAAGTCTTAATATTATAAGATGGTCATCATAATTCGCAAAATTAAAGCACATAAATCAAAGCAATCTTCTTACAAACTTACACCGGTCCGTTTTTATTCCTTCGCTCTAATGCCATTAATTACTGCAGCACACATTTTCTCGCCTTCGCTATGCGATTGCATGCACCTCCCCACTTAATGGGTTTGTAATACCCTAGCTCGATATTATCACATTAGAGGTTTGAGCACGCAAATGTCATTTGCAGTTTTAATATCGTAATGCACTCGTGAGGTGCACCGCACTTAATTAACTTAACCCTGAGTAATACCATTAAACGGGGAATTTAGGATTGGTTAAGTCTTAACTGGGGAACGGCGAAAGTAACGGTAATCCTTTTTGAATGAAAAAAGTTTTCAGTGGGCGAGTTTCCACCGGCCGAGTTTTAAATTAAAATCTTCTGCGTGCGTGAGATTGTTTTTTATTGGAAAAGAGAGAAAGGACATGATTGCCAATTTTTCACCTTTTCACATTCTCATCATCATCAACTGCTGAACATAACCCTCCCCCATTTCCAGATTGGCGGTTGGTAGCGGCCTGCACCCATCGATTTTTTTTCATTGCATTATCTAAAAGTTGCCAGTGCGTTTGAATTTACCGTCAGAGGCTGAGATGATGACAGGTATTTGATTCATTCAATGAATGTCAATGAATTTGAGTTTTGAAAAAAAATATAGCAATCAATTACCGAGCTGAAAGACTACCATAAAAATATATTACTGCGGGAGATCATGCGATGTTATGAGCGTTTCATTCGGCCACAGCATCCGAAAGGAACGAGCAATAAAAACTCTGCGATGCAATATTACCGCGGAACCGCAAAGCCGTGAACATGAAAATCCGACAATCTATTCTCAAGCTTTCAACGTTCGAAATAAGAACAGGAAACAAAACTCGTTGAAACATGCAGAAACCGTTATTCCATTATCTGATAACGAAAACTACTTCTCGCCGTGTTGTTACGAAAGTTTTATTTTATTAGATTAAGCTCCTTTTGTGTTTAACTAAAGAAAGTTTTGTGTGCAAACATAGCGAAATAACGATTATTAACCTAATAATACTCTTAAAGATCTCATCAGAACCAGATTTCCCATGTTGCCTTTGCCTCCTTTCGCTATCACGTACGCAGCACAAATAAGCGTAGTAAATGTAAGATGGCCGATTTTATTGCTAAAGGAAACCGTTATTTTTTATACATGTCTCCCCATACAAAAGGTTAAGTGTAACTACGGCAATTTTATTCAATACTAGCTGACCCGGCGAACTTTGTTCCGCCTTAATGGCAATAAATAAGCAGACTTTTTTTTAATTTCGAACGGGATAAAAAGTATCCTATGTCCATCTCCTGGCTCTAAACTACCTCCCTGACAATTTTCAGCTAAATCGGTTCAGCCGTTCTTGAGTTATAACCGAAGTAACTAACACGACTTTCTTTTATATATATAGATTTCCCTATAAATTTGGACGTACAACGATTATTATTAATACGAGTGTTTCTCTACAAAACAGACATAAATAAAAGAGAAAAACAACTTCATGCTTTTCCTATTGCTTTGGACTAAATAAACAGACAGTATTCTAATGAAAACAACCAAGCTATTTTCTCATCAATTAGTCTTAGAGCATGCTTTTCTAGGTAATAAACTGTTTGCTTTAATATTACTGTAGAGAAAAAATACTGAAGATTTCAGAGAAAAGTAATTTAAAAATTTAAGTAAATAATAAATAAGATTTTACTATGTCAGGAATATTAAAATCCTTTTTTGTATGTGTATTAAGTTCTTTAGCGTTTATATTTTTTTTATTTAATCATTTTTTTGTAAAAAGATACTAGGTGAGATGATTAAACAAAGAAAGTAAGTAATTGGCTGAGATAAGTTTCAAAGTTCAACATCATTAATGTCAATTACACCCTAATCAATTTTGCAAGACCCACAAACTTCCGGTTCCCAAAATTAAACTTAAGAATTGTGAGATCTTTAACAGAAATTTCGCTTTTGGTAAAACTTAATTCCAACATCGATCGAAAATTCATAAGACGCTTCGAGTAGCATCCCATTTATAAAATATTTACGGGCGCGAGAAATCGCATCTCTTGAGAAAGTGCCCCTTTATCGTTTCGCTGCTGGAGCGAAATGCAGAACGCTCATTATTACCAATACTTGGGATGATGAAAGCAATTTATACTTTATTCCAAATGAGAAAACCCTTAAGAGAAGCTACAACCGACACACACGTGGTAGGGCCGCTACTCCATTATGTATTTGACACCATCGCTGGACGGCCAGAATTGAACTACGAGTTTTTACATCAAATATGAAGCCTTACAAGTCGTGTAAAAAATAAATTACATTAATATTCTAATAATAAGTTCATACGAACTTCGTACAAAGTTAACTAACTTCATAGTTAGTTATTTTTAAAAAGCTTCATTTCAACGAAGTAAGTTCTGAGTAAAAAAATAAGAACTTACCACAATTTATCATTTATTAATTTTCAAACATTACTTCGGTTCTGAATTATAAAACTAAGACTGGTTTGCACCATCTTACTTTGACTTAAAGTCAACGTTTCTTCAAAAATCTGTCGAACTTCATACAAAATACACCAGTTATCGTAATAGTTACGATCAAAGTTAGGTGGTGCAACTCAGCCTAAAAGACATAACTACGTCATTTTGAAATCCCTAAGTTAGATAATGTACGCCTGCGCACTTTGTGTCCATTATGCACAAAAACTGACTCTACTGCATTAACCTCTACAGTGGCGTACTAATGTCGCGTACGCCATCGTCGTTGCAATCTAAACCTTATATCAATGTGATAAAGTTGGCCGCACCAAACATCCATCCCTCGAGAATGGTACAGTGTCACAAAACACAGGAACGGGGCGGTTAGTCTCTTTTTTACGGTAAATTGAACTAAAAGGCTTTCAGTAGCAGGCAGGATGTGGCCAACTCCGTCGGACGTCCGGGCTTACGGCTTTACATGCTGCAGTTTTTCTCTCTCCCTCTTATTTATGGGCTCTTCTGTGCTCATTGAGTGTGAACGGCACTCCCTGAAGGTTTGGCAATTGTTTTAAGGCAACATTTAATAGTCAGGCCACTTGAGGTTAACCGTTGGCTTTACGAGGGTATAAATGAAACATTGAAACAAATACGATAAGAACATTTATCTATGTTAAACTTAAGAGGTAATTTTAAGGTGGATAAAATGAAGACATCTTAAATACCTATGACATGAATTGATACTTCTGCATTTAAAAATATAAAGGCACTGGGTCTCTATCAGAAGGAACTCTAGGGGTGGAATCTCCATTGGCGTGGGTTAACGGGCAAGGAGATAATATCTTGGATGGTTGACAATCACTTTTCCTACAATTTAACGTTTCACCAAACTCAACACGCTTTCAAAGATAACCTCGCAGCCGCCTGCTCACACTTGACATGACACAACTGATTGACAGTTATCTTTTTCTGCGCATCAGTCGGGTGTTACGTTTAGGAATCACAAACCTTCCGCTCTACAGATTTATACAGATAACATAATATTAAGATTGGTACTATTAATCATCAATAATAATTTGCAGCATCTGTTTCCGGCGCCGACACGGCCAGCCTGACTATCGCACGGCCTCGTGCGCTTAGTCCAGGGTTTGTCCATCTGTAAACATTCAATTTCTCTTTATCACAGCTCGTCCATTCCTGACTACAGAGCGTGCGAATATCAGATCGTAGAATCACAATAAATACAGCTGATCAGGGCGTGATGACCCTGGATCAGGAAACCAAACCATTACAGCTGGCCCGGGCGCGAAGCCCGACCAGGAAACCAAAACATTACAGCTGGCCCGGGCGTGAGGCCCCTTCGACCAGGAAACCGGGGTTTAGGTAACATGGCCCGACGCGCAAGGCTTAAGCCAAGGCTCCTTCAACCATTTACCTCAAACCGCACCACTACTACTGCTGATCCAGGCATGCAGCCATGCGACCAGGAAACCAGGGTTTAGGTAACATGGCCCGACGCGCAAGGCATAAGCCAAGGCTCCTTCAACCATTTACCTCAAACCGCACCACTACTACTGCTGATCCAGGCATGCAGCCGTGCGATCAGGAAACCAACATTACACCAGCGTGGCCCGGGCGTAAACAGCCCCTTCAACCACGGCAACAGGGTGGCCCGGGCGCCCTTGACCCGGCCCCCTCAACTCACTCACTCACAAAGGCCCTTCCAGTTTACGTCAATCACAATAATTTCCGTCAACCTGCACCAACTCTCAATGTCTGAGCCAGCATCCTCCATGTAAAACTTGATGAGTTGCGTAGCGTAGGTGTGCATGCTGAAAGATTTATCTCCTTTGAATAGTGCCCTTCGAATCCCACTTCTGATAAAGGCACTGGGTCTCTATCAGAAGGAACTCTAGGGGTGGAATCTCCATAGGCGTGGGTTAACGGGCAAGGAGATAATATCTTGGATGGTTGACAATCACTTTTCCTACAATTTAACGTTCCACCAAACTCAACACGCTTTCAAAGATAACCTCGCAGCCGCCTGCTCACACTTGACATGACACAACTGATTGACAGTTATCTTTTTCTGCGCATCAGTCGGGTGTTACGTTTAGGAATCACAAACCTTCCGCTCTACAGATTTATACAGATAACATAATATTAAGATTGGTACTATTAATCATCAATAATAATTTGCAGCATCTGTTTCCGGCGCCGACAAATATTATTTGAGTGTAGTTATAATCTAATACTAGTACAGACAAACGCCCGTATTCACAAACAATGCTTGCTTAAGTGAAGCAGCAAATCGTACGCACAGCGTTGAATAGAGCTCTATGATTTATTTGTCACCCTGTGCGTCCACGCGCACCGTGACACCTCATAATAATGATTGTGAATACGAAAATGTCTTAACAACCATAAGGTTATGAGAATTATTCTAATAATAAAGCAGCTAATTCGTGACAAAAATCATTTCATCAGTTATAAAATTCAAGGTTCGTATTTCATTTTTAATAATGCGCGGTAAAAGTGTCCTCTCCACCGCAATGTTTGCAGACCAACAAGGAACAAACTTGGAATACGGAGCATAATATAGCAAGTAATAGTTTCAGTGTACCGCAACTCCGTGAAGTTTTATATTACTTCAGATCTCCAATGCTTAAGCAGTAGGTAAACGGAATGTGGGTGGAAGTTTGCAGCGACATGTTTAGTCTGGCCACTAATAAAAGTTTTTTTTTTTAAAGATTATTAGCAATTTGAATTATTGTACTGTACTGTAGTTACGGTCAAAGTTAGGTGGTGCAACTCAGCCTAACTCGTGGAACTAAGTGGTCGCATGTAAACGCGGTAACAATTGATTACTATTGTCTCGATTCGCTGTTATGTATTCACTTGAAGGGAGAATTCAAAGAATTAATTACGTTGTAACGTCTTATTATCTTAGTAGTTCGTTTGTTCGTTTCAGCCGAAAGATATCCACTGCTGGACAAAGGCCTCCCCCAAGGATTTCCACAAAGACCGGTCCTGCGCCGCTCGCATCCAGGCACCTCCCGCGACCTTCACCAGATCGTCGGTCTACCTAGTGGGAGGCCTGCCCACGCTACGTTTTCCGGCTCGTGGTAGCCACTCGAGCTTAATAACTCGATCTTAATTGAAATTTAATAAAAAACAGATTTATTAAATTTTAACATCAAAGAAAATCATATCATAAAATGAAAAATGATATTGTTAAAAAAGTTTAAATGACAGTAATTCTATTTTGGGACAAATGGTTATCAGATGACCAATTTAATTCCAGCAACCGAATTCTTCACCAAATTAATCAACTTGAAACGTAATATTTATTATTTTCGCAGTCTGCGGTAATGATGTTCAACCATTTTGTGTTATTGATGACGAAACAGATTTTTACTCTGTAGTTATCAAACCATAACCACGTAAAGTTTAAGGCATGTCTAATATCTAATATCTGAGTAATATAACGCGAACCTATACAATTTATCTTTAGTATCTTTAAAGCTAGTTCTCAAAAACATTCTTCATTTACCTACCTACAGTCAAAAGATCAAAACATTTTCGTTGCAAAGCAGCACATTACAATGACATGAAAATGACTATTAGGATTACTTACAGGTACAATTTCATAAGAATAGAACATAGAAAACAATCAACTCAAGATAATGAAAATATCGTCATACGGATTATGTAATATGCTCATCATAACGTATAATATTAAATCGCGAATATTACTCTACTCGAAATTTTGGTTGCATCAGTACTGTACCTGTCTCTCAGCCGTAATAATTATAACGAAAAAATGAAATGTAGCTTAAAAAACTTTCCTGGAAACAATAACGGATAGTTTTCCATTACATCTCATTGTTTAAATATTGAAAAATCCAAAATCATTAATTCAGTATTTGTCTGGTTCGTGTTTTATATAGGCAGGTATTTATTAATTCCACAGAAATAGGAAATATTCTAAAAACATTATTTTATACAATTCCGCAGCAATACATAGGTAATTGGAAAAAATAATTAAATAGCAATTTTTTAGTTTTTAGTAACACAGTTGCATAAAACAGTCTAGCCCACTGATGAGAAAATAATGCCTCTACCCTGATATTATTAGATGATTCTTTTGCATCTTAGTCACGAGTCACAGTGAGGAAGTGAAAATTTGTTGATCATCAATATGCGCTCGCTAGCCGAACACTGCTCGCGTGCATATGCGCAGACATTTGCTCTATTTTCGTCGTTCCCTGCATATCACGTATCGACCGTTAGTAGTGGATTGACGGAAATTTCCAATCATTAAATGACATTATTGGTGCTCAATAATGTATGGCAAAGTTAACCGGGTCGTGATTATAAAGGAACACACAACAAGTCCTAAACAAGCCGTGGAAATATAAATTGACGTAATTATGAAAATGAAGCTATTCAACTGTGAAACTACTTTGGTAATGGGTCGGCGTGTAATGTTTTAAAGTGGAATAAGTTCAAATTAGGTGTTGCAATTAAAGTCAATTGTTTTGGGCGTCTGGCGTTATGAGTGTTTTAGCAAACCATTATTATTATGATTACAGTGTCATTATTTCAATGAATTTTTAGCATAAACCTTATAAAAAAACGTGAAACCACGTATGTAAGACGAAAAATAAAGTAAATCAGTAATGGAAAATTTATAAAAATAATAAATATCTTTGGACATTTTACACTGCGCTTCTACTTAGTCCCAAACGAAGCAAACTTGTACTATGGGTACTAAACAACGGATATAAACATACTTAAATACTTTTTTTTTTGTAAATACATACATATTATACAAAGAAAACACCCAGTCCAATACAAACAAATATGTTCATGCACACAAATGTTTGTACTGTGCGGGAATCAAACCCGCAACCTCCGGAATAGTAGTCCGCTTCGAACCACTACACCAAACAGCTGATTTCACCACTTGTCGATTAATTATGTTATTATTTTCTTTAGCATTTACTAATTAATAAACTTTAAACAGTATCTACACCTGAGGATAACTTAGGAGATATTATTATCTGTTTGAATTGAAATATCGAGACCTACGTGCGGAAAAAACCTTTATTAACTCAAAAACCAGATAGCTTTCAAAACACAAAGAAATTACAAATCGCGGACTGACAGAGGGGTTTGCCGATACGAAACGGCGCCATTCTTGTTTTTGTTTATTTTATATTCTGGTGACATCACAAGCAATTAGTATTCTGTTTCTGTGCGGGCGACTAATTGGATTGTTAGTCAAATTGACACACAAACATTGGTTGTGGCGCTGACAATGGCTGAGCAATAACAGCCAGGTCATAAAGATAGACGAGCGGTAGAATGGCGCGCGCACAAAAGCCGTCTTGTTACGGGAGACTGAAACGCGCTTGTAACCGTATATGCGTTTGTTAAATTTATCATTGTATTATTTTGAATGAAACGTAACATTCACAGAGGACTGAAGTTTAAATAGCCTTATCGGGGGAAAAATGTTAGATAACACGTAGTCTCCCTTCTATGAAATGGTTCGATTATGTAGACTAAGATTACTCATCATTGTTTTTTTAATCTATTGACTCTATGAAGACGATGACACGCGAAGCAGGCACTGTAGCATCTTACTTAGTTGTAACAGGGTCGATTTTCGATCAAAAATTTTGTGTAACAAGCTGTTATCATACTTCCAGCTTTTCATTTGCCGGGCAACTGGCCTAAACGCTGAACCACGCAAGCTACTATACGAGTATGTACTGTAGCACATCAAAATCCTTGATTATACAGTGTGTCCGGGCTTGTAGTGATCAAACTTTAAGGGCAAAATCTAGGGACAATTTTATCGATAAAAATACTTCAAATTTGGGGCCTGACCCATTTCTCGAAAAATTACATCGATTTAAGTTTTTAATTTTTAGTTTACACCTCTTCTTTAAAAAACAAGTGAAAGCGTGGGTAGCTTAACATTAATAGGCAAATATTTTATATCATACGATAGTCAATAAAAATATCTATTAGTAGAAGAAGAAAGCAGACACAAGTTTCATACATTTTATGAGAGTAAGAATGGATTTAATTAGAAAAATACATTACTTTTTTCACTTATTTTTCAGTTATTTTCCAACACAAGAAAAACCAGGTCGTTAAGGTATGTTTTATTTGCATTGTATTTTTAGTATTTGAGCTATTCTACAAAACGAATGTAAATTTATTAGTCTACGTCTATTAGTTTCGACGTAATTGTTGAACAAAGATACCCCTTCCCAGTGGTTACTAAAAATTAAAAACTTAAATCGATGTAATTTTTCGAGAAATGGGTCAGACCCCAAATTTGAAGTATTTTCATCGATAAAATTGTCCATAGATTACGCCCTTAAAGTTTGATCACTACATGCCCGGACACACTGTATAAATGTAAACTCATATCATTGCTCGGCGTTGTGTTTAGAACAATTTGTTCTATTCCCACTGTGTACCGGTTGCGGCATCGGTGGACGCGTCATTTTGCCTCTTACGTTCGGTCTGCAAATGGAATTTAATCCGATTATTTATTGGGGCGTGCCGACACGGATAGCGGCGGAGTGAGCACGTAATAATTGGACTGTGATCATCCAGATCGAATGTCCTATCCAACGTGCGTCCGATTGAGGGCGATGTAATACATCAATATCAATATTTCAAATTGGATTCGACGAAGAAAAAACACGTGATATTCCCAACAGCAAAATTAGTCGATTTACCGTTGATTTAAGGATTCTACTTACTGTAGCTGCCGACTTGCCTACCTATCTATTTGTGTCTATACCTTCAGGCAACCTGCTATTAATAGCGCAGGTAATTAGAATGCTAATGCCGATGACAGTACGCCAAATTACCGGCTTCCGGAACATTAAAATCTAAATGCCTGTTTAGCTAAATATCGTGGTTGTATACCCAACCTGTTATACACAATTATCTAAACATTGACTCAATGTAACTTTGCAACAAAAATACATTATCTGTTGTTCCGCCGACTGTGCTTATCTGCAGACATTTTTACGCCGTACATTTTTTAAACTCCATTAGGTACACAGCCAAAACCGACAATGTAACATACAGCTTCCACGGCACACATACATCAAAACTCTTTTACGTGTAACATTGATGTAGGGACATTGGCGGTATCTCGGTTCACGCTCCATAAAGCAAACAGATCCACACGAACAATGTATAAAACAAATATACAAGTCTGCTAAAATTTCACGAAATCAGCGGAACAAGCCTGGTTGGCTTACAGTTTAAACGCAGGTGTAGAAGGGTCACTCGGGGGCCACAGAGGAAAAACGCTTACGACATATTTTCTCAGTTAATACAGATTAGTTCTCTGCAAAGATCAGTTACATTAGGCATCGTAGAATGAGTTAGCGCATCTGTTTTTTGTATAGTAATATAAATTTTCGACTATAGAAAAACTTTGCTTCATGCTTTATTTGCATGGACTATTAAAAATAGTGCTTACAAATCGACAAATAAAAAATAAATAAATGACTAAAAAAAAGTTTTGCTCTTAAGAAGCCTTCACATGTCTCATAATCTTTTTGCCCTACCAGCGCTTCGAATGCGAACTAATACGAATTAGTCACCAATCATGACTGCTAGGACTCATCATCATTATGATCACGAGGTAGGGAGTCTACATTACCCTTTTTCGGTAGTTCCCGATGACATAATTTACTATACGAAATAAGACTACTTCGTCTCTCTTTACTGTCACAGGCAGCCGTTGTTTGCCTTTCAAATGTAACTGCTCATCAAAACAAGCCTCTTCGTTAGGTAGCATCAGTGTTTAATATAACTGTAAATTCTCCTCTTAGGAGCTGTGAGTTATTCGGCAAAGTTAGTTAGGATTCTTTGTTATGCTACGAGTAGGTATAACGTCTTTATTGTTAAACAGGTTTTGATATTCTAATTTTTTTTTAAATTTATTTAATGAAAGAAACATACAGCTTTTATATTTCATATAGGACACATTCACATGAACAGTTTTGTTAATACATAAAAAGTTTCCAACGTTAGTTCCTTAATTAATTTATTTTTTTAAAACTTATATGCACATAGAACGGTGTACATAAGGCGGACTTAATGCCTTTCGGTTAATAGCGAAGACATATAATAGGTTACGTAATTACTAGGTAATTTCATTCATCAGAAACAATTAGGTATTTTCAATTAGTACCGCTTTAAAAAAAATCCAAATTATGATCGTTATTAAGTTTTGTTTAATATTACCTACGAATACTTATGGTGTTTCTATTTCATTGTGCTAGTTTTATTAAATAAGTTCTGAAATAACGATGAAAATTATTTATTGCTCTCGATTTACTTATAAAATACTGGCCGCACTACAACAACATCATGCGAAAAAAACATTAGAGGTACCTATTCTAAATTCAAATTTTAAAAATTTTAGGCACATCAAAATTCCCACCCATTTTAGGTCTTTCCATAATCCGTCAAACGATCCTTTCGCAGATCAAGGCTTTAGGACGCACTCCGGCTGCAGACGAGTCTCGTATCGAGCCGAGCCTCAGCTGCATTAGTCCAAATCCTCCAGAGGCCACTGGCGATCTCGCCTCTAGCAAAGAGAAAAACTCGAACAAGAACTGGCTTTTTAATTAAACCGCCCCTGGAGAACACTGTCAAAATAAATCGAAAAGGTCCCACACTTTTTCGGGGATTATTTCTTAATTAAAACTTTTCACTATTCCATTAAAAAGTTAATTATACAATTTAATGTAAATACCCAGATAGATCAAGGAGCTCGGTGTTTTCTCCTCAAATAATAGGAATGTTAAGTTAATTTACACAAAGTTAATTAAGTTTTTTCTAAATCGTACAATATTTTTTTTACAAAAAGTAAAAACAAGACAGCGGTGTTTATGTCTAATTACTTTTTGGTTTCAGCGCTTTGATTTTGAATTTGAAAAATTCAAAAAGACCACTTGAACATCTTTTTTTTTTCATTTATATACCAATTAAAATTACAGACAATTATTTTGTTTTACCAGCATTAATTCTACTTTTAGATATAATGAATCACCTACTTAATTTAATAACGTTTTGTACCCATAATTTTATCCAAATACATTATTTATTCTCTCTAAGCCAGGAATTATTGTGGGAATTTTGTCAATTGTCCCACCATACCTCCAATTAACTTAATTTCACCGGACTGAATAGTGATTAACTAACATAAACTAGTTTCATGCAAAGTGGATGGTGGATTCAAAGTAATCTATACTTATAATAAATCTGTAGAGAGGTCAATTCTGTACATTAAATATATTTTCAAAATAACTATCAGGGGGTGATTAGTGATCGATACTGATGCCAAAAATGCAATCAGTAAAATTTTGTCTGTCTGTCTGTCTGTCTGTATGTTCCTTATAGAAACAAAAACTACTCGACGGATTTTAACGAAACTTGGTACAAATATTCTTCTACTCCTGGGCAGGTTATAGGATACTTAGGAATTCCCACGGGAATGAGAATTAGCGGGAAAATCGTTTTGTATGAAAAATCTGAACCGCTTAAGTTAGACGCTTGAAATTTGGCATGCAGGTACCTTAGTAAACTTGAAGCTTAGTTACAACAGGATATTGCAAAATTCCCACGGGAACGGAAGTTAGCGGAAAAAAACATTTGTATGAAAAAATCTAAACCGCGTAAGATAGATGAAGGGGGTAAAACGGGATCCACGCGTACGAAGTCGCGGGCGGCCGCTAGTGTGACATAACTTTACACTTTTTAATTAGATAAAAAGACTTTACAGTACCGGAATATTTGACGGACAAAACTTTATCTTACTGAGTAGCCTGACTTTCTTGATAACATGTTATGTGAATTTATTATCTTCAACATGGTATAATTGTAATTTAATTTCACTTTGACATTATATATTTTTCAACTTTTAATTTTTTAAGACATATTTAATAATATTTAATTGACTTTTGTTAACTTTCAATTCTATGACATTGTTTCTGGATTGAGTTTTAAAATTGCATGTCTGAAAGAAGGAAAAATGCGAAAAATATTGTTCATGTTTTCATCCTTTGTTACCACTTTTTAAGCAAATAAATTATTTCTATTTCTATCTAAATAGAAGTATAATGCTTGTAATAACTCTTTCTATGTGGATCGTACCTCTCCTTGCGTTTACTTACTCGCATTGACACGATGAAAGCACTCTCACTTATAGCTGAGCGCTATCTATTCTTTCTACATCGTTGTATTGCAGTGGCCTTAATGCGAGTACACACGCGGAGCAGAACGCGGTCGAAAAACTTTAACTTTGTATGAGAATTGCAATATTTTTAGACTATTTTAGTCCTTTGATTTTAGTTCATTTATTTTTATGAGCACATACTCCAATTACTAAAGTTTTTATTTATACTAAGGGTGGATTCGAACATACAAGAGTAAATATTAATCTCAGAAATAATCGTCAGTTTTGACATATTTCCCATACTGAAATTGTCAATGTGTCCGTTTTACCAGGAGTTATTCTCGGATAAAAGTTTGGTCAAATCGGGCCTAAGTGACTTAGGCTGGGTTCCACCTTCTTACTTTGACTTTGACAAACGTAAAAAATCTGTCAAACTTCATACAAAAAACACTGGTTATCGTCATAGGTACGGTCAAAGTTAGGTGGTGCAACTCGGCCTTAAATGTCGCTTGTACCGACGTACGAGTATACCATAATTACTTAGCATTTAATTTTGAAATTCGCTTAAACCGCTTAGATAAAGGTTTGGCTTGACAAGAACGAAAAAATGTCAACCGGCCTCTTATAGAGAGAAACGTCGACATGAAACAGCAGTGATACCTACATAGTTATTACTTATTTGTAGAAGAATTTGATCAGATCGGATCAGTTGCAATATTCTAATACTTAGCGAGTTTTCACGGTTTATATGGGTCGCAGTGCGTAATCACTCATCGATATTGGATGTCACTGTACCTATGCCGTTAACTGTCGGTCTGAAACCGACATTTCTCAGGTTCTGATCAGTCGTCGTCTTTNGGTAGAGTCGGTGGATGTAGTGGTTTGCACGGCTCAAGACGCGTCTGAGGTGCGGAGCGAACGTTAATCTCTGGTCGAGGGTGACACCTAAGTATTTGGCCTCACTTTTCCAAGGAATTGTTTGGTCAAATAAGGTGAGATGGGTGGGGACATTAGGACGAGTGCGAACCGGAGGACGTTTCGCAGACAAAGCCCTAGAAAAGTACACTGCTGCACTTTTTTCGGGATTTACCTCGATACGCCACTTCCTGAACCATTCGCCTAATTGTGTGACTGCGCGTTGGAGCGCCAAGATGACAAGACGACAAAAAAATGTCAAACGGCCTCTTATAGAGAGAAACATCGACATGAAACAGCAGTGATACCTACATAGTTATTAATTATTTGTAGAAGAATTTGATCAGATCGGATCAGTTGCAATATTCTAATACTTAGCGAGTTTTCACGGTTTATATGGGTCGCAGTGCGTAATCACTCATCGATATTGGATGTCACTGTACCTATGCCGTAACTGTCGGTCTGAAACCGACATTTCTCAGGTTCTGATCAGTCGTCGTCTTTACCCAGATTTACCCCTGTATTCACAAGTCATTACTATGAGGTCCTCCAGTGCGCGTGGACGCACAGGATGACACGCGAACCAATCACACACAGAGCGCCATTCAACGCTGTGCGTTCGATTTGCTTCTTCACTTAAGCAAGCATCGTTTGTGAATACGGGTGTATTCTCTCATATCTCTCATACAAATATTGCTGTTCTGATAGGATGTTGAGACTCCTTAGGCCAGTTTGAATTACGCTCCTCGCTCTGCCTGTGCAAGACTGCAGCCTTACAATAGTGCCGACTATTCCCGCCTAATGCGGACACAATGCATGAGTTGCCGCCCGATTTATCCGCTTTGTTACTGACACCAGCTCAGTGCCAAGAGGATAGCCGTTTAGCGCACCAACTTTTCTCGACTCTCTTTATGCGATTTTTATTATTTTGTATTCTTTTTAGTGTTTTTTTTTTATATAGAATACGAGTAGGTACTGTAGTAGGAGAAACCCTACTTTCAGCCAAATAGGAGTTTATTTATTAATTGTTCCAAGCTTAGCACAACTTTTCTGAACGTGTGCCATGGAGCTTATCTAGACACGCGGCAGAGTGTCAAGCCAAGTTCAATCAAAGGAACTGGCTAGCCAGCGCCGAGTGTAATATCACACGAACCATTTGGTGCCACTTTTGACCCTTCTCTAACTAAAAACCTCTTTAACGTAGGTAAACACATAAGACTACGTGTGTTTAATTTTTTAGTATCAAGTGACGTAGGGTTTCTTACAGTCCCCTCTTCGTACTATAGGTAGTCCCATTTACCCCTGTAGATAAACTTAATGTATGTTTAGTTAAAGCTTCAACCACATCAACGCGTGCAGATCGCCATCGCCGGCGCGATCAAAGGCCAATGACAGGTCGCGCGAGCCATGACAGTTCACGCGACATGTCATTTCCCTATGATCGCGCCGTGATCGCGCGCGATGGCGATCTGGGTGTGGTTGAAGCATAAGAGTGGGTTCATCACAATAGTCTAGCGTTTAACGGACTATTACTACTAACTGCAGTCTGACACTGACACCGTTGAACTACTGTCTCAATTTTCGTCATCATCGACTTTGTAATCGCTCTATTCTCGCAATAAGTTTTGAATAAAATAGTACAACATTGACTCTATTAAATACGAGACTTATGTGGGCTGAATATTATCGTATACCCCAAGCATTCAATAAGTTTAATTTTCAAGCCGAGAGTGAATAGGCACTTACAGGGCAGATATGTACCATCCTAGACTGCATCTCACATAACACCAGGTGCGATTGCGGTCAAATACCTGCCCTGTCTAGCATACACAAGAGGTTATGTAGGAAGGCAATTAAACCAAATTTTGCAGAGCATTTAAAATAATTTACTTTATCTGCGTAACTCTACTACGCCCATTCAAAGTTTAAATAGATCACACTCAAATAACAAGCTAGCTAGTATTCGTTGATTCCTAGAATTTGAAATTCACGTAAACTAATCCCGAAATGTAGTTTCAACTAACACAGTAATTAAAATAGGTGTACCGGTACATCGTTTATTTTGTTTAATGAACACTACGATTTATCGTGAGTCCAGGCGACAGCACTTCAAGCTCAATTGTGATATTTATGTAATTGTAATACGTGCTATTTTACAACAAACGTTTATGTTAATACTGGGTGATTTTGTTATCAGTATCCATTTTTTTTATAAGCTCTATAGAAAAAATTAAGAATACAACTTTATCTTAGTTATTTTTAATCGTTTTTTTTTTTCGTGAAAAAAAAATGAAAATCTAATTCGCTGGTGCCCATATCTTAATTTTTAAAGTTTAACGCTTAGTTTCGCGTACCATTATGTCTATTAAGCTTTGTAGTTAACTTTGTGTACGTAGGTATTTTTCTATGAACGAAGCTAATTATCCACGTGTGCCAATTTTGAAACCACGCGCTGCGGATAAAAAATAATTAAATATGAAAAAAAAATGTCTTATTTACGTAAATCGATTAAGTTACTGATACTGAGTCGCTCCTAAAAATTTTGACACTGATTACAAAAACCACCTGTATAGTTACTCGTAGTTGAATGTAAATGCGACTGACACCTGGACATTCCCTGGCGTGTCACAGAACTCGTTACATTTGAGCTGTACAATAATACATTATGGGGTGACACGTTCATAATTAATTGCTGAGATTGCATAGGACACGCGTTTTGTCATGTTTAATTTCTGTTTGAAACTAATGTGAATTCAACACTGATGTAACATGTTGTTGATGATTGATTGATGAATGATAAGCCTGTTTTAATTAACAAATACAGATGAATGTTTAGATATTATGTATGATCTTCTCTAAATAATAGTGATCAAACCAGCAGTTATAATAGAGTGTAGCTGATATGTATCTAATTTGAATGATAAACAAGAAAAATCTAAAAATAAGGTGACGACAAGAGTGCTGTTGTCCATGTGCAATAAAGTTTTAAATAAATAAATATGTCTACCACACACAGCTTATAACAAAGCGCACTGCGACACTGAGTGAAACATAAAATGGTCGCAACATTTCCTACATACACGGTTCAATAAGAATAACCTAGTTTAGTATCAATAAATAATAGCCCAAACTACCGCCATAACTTAGCGTTCAGTTCAGTATTCTGGGAATTAGATTAAGTACTTATAACCGCCGACGTTATACAAAACAATAAATTTCACCGGCGATTAATAATGGTTTGGCCCGTGACCAAGTTACTGGGCGGTTGGGTACCGCTTTAAGTCCAAAGGCCGTGTAGCAGTTGTTGTCTTATACTGCTGCTGCATAGCCAAAACAATAACAGCTAATTTAGTTATAAGTAACTTGAAAAAATCGAATTGCCTAAGGTGGGAATAGAACCCACGACCTTTCGCTTGCTGGGCGACTGCTTTTCCATCTCATTTATAATGTAGTTTGACGCCCGTTTTCACAAACGTTACTATGAGGTCTCACAGTGCGAGTGGTCTCACAGGGTGACATGAACTAATCACAGAGCTCTATTCAACGCTGTGCGTTCGATTTGCTGCTTCAATAAAGCAAGCATCCTTTGTGAATATGGGCGTGAGATGCAACTCTAAAAGCTAAGAAATTTTAATAGCTAATTTAGTTTTGTTTTTCAAATACCTACATGCTGTTTTCTAGTAAACATAAAATTCTATGTAACTTAACAACTACGAATCCCGTAGCAGTTTTGTAGCGTTCGTAGCAACACGTACGTAGCTACGAATGAAGCAATAAACTGATTAATACTACAGCGTAACCGAGTAGAAATTCTGAGCATTTTTTACAGGTATAGGACATTGTAATGGATACTACAGACATTGTACAGTTTTTATGTTGTTATCACATTCCAATAGACTGTACTAGTTTAACTGTGGTTCAGGGTAACATCACGAGTATAAGTAAGATATTAAGGGTCTCAAAGTTACTAATGACTAGGGAGACCGCTTCCCGCAAATATCTTTGTATCGCATTTTGAGATAGGTTCAAAGTGGTTAAGTACGACTAACTTTAAGTAAGTATTTTATCTCAATCTCTATTAGTAATTTTAGAGTATTCTAGCTTAGCCATTCTAACCTCAATCACTAAAAAGGCTTCGAATACAAAGAGTCGAAACGACTTGTCGCCCGAAGCTAAGAGCTTACTGACGTATTTGAATTTAGGACAGTGTGGTTTAAGACTTGATGGATACAAATCAAAAATACAAAATTTGTATTAAACATGTTTGATTGTCACATTTTTTACTACAAAATGCCACGTTTGTTCGTATTTTGTTTGTCTTTTTTACGTGAATTGTTACAATAATTATAATGTTGTAAAATAACATCACGCATAACGTCGAGGTACCAAAAACATAGAGAATACGTAAAGCTTGGAAATGTAATCAAGTTCTATTTTAAGCAAGACTTAAATCCCTGAGATTTCCCCTGTTTATCTTCGTTTCTCTTTCTATTTTAATTAATCTGTCACCTTCTAAGTACCCCAAGAATACCAACCCTCCTCAATTACATGTAATCTGCGCCGGTGGGTCGGCTATTATCTCTACGTAACTGGTGCTCATTGTGGCTGCCCTAATAGCTAACTGGTAAAGTTACTATCCATTGTTTCAAGATAATTTTGATGACCGCCAGTTTCTATCTGACGCGTATGCAGTAATGACTTGCTCTCAGATGTGGCTCTTTAAAAAGCCATGTTTTAAATTAAGAATTCATTCCTTTCCATCTCTATGTAAAAACGTTAATGAAATGGTGAAACCTTCGTCAAATTATTCCTGGATCAAAAACTACGTAACGTAGAGCACGTTTAATTTAAGGTTTATTTTTAAGCCGTGAGTACATAAACCCTTATCTTTCTATTCTACGTTACTTTAATACGTACCTCTAATAATAGTTTACGAATAGAGCATCATCATTTTAAAATATCCACCTAAAAGGTCATAAGCGCTAAACGTTAGAAAAACTTCAGCGCACCAAATGAAACAGTCGTTGTAGCGCGTAAAATGCTTAAAAAATATACGAGATGATTTCCCCTTAATGGAAACTCTTGAAAGTCTCTTTTGTTTGGCTGAGTAAATGTAAAGTCGCGTTTTAATTACAAACATTTTAGCGGTCCAACCTGCGAATGCACAGGATAAAATTCACAATGCGTTTTAGAACGGAGGGCACCGATCCACAGCCATAAAACTGTGGAAGGGTTATAATTTTTTACACACATCCTAATAAAATCTAAATGGTGCACACGTGTTACGACTGTATTTTATTCTTTGGTTTTATGGGCACATAGGACTGATGCCACAGTGGAGGTGATTTGAGCAGTAGTCACGTAGGCGTACAATGTGACTGTAGGTATCTGTCCCGCGAATAGGAAAGTTATTCGTTAGAGTAATCAAGTAATTAATAGAATAGAGGATTTTCACGTCATCATCACGTTACTTCATCATCATCATCATTTCAGCCACAGGACTAGGTTACTTGATTGAATATAATTATTACGCCTTACATTATTTTTGAATGTTTGGGACTTTTCTTGATCTTGATTCTTTGAGGCTTAAATAAAGATTTTCATCATTATTTTAACATCGTTTCAACAAAGTGTGACGATAACAATCAAACATTTTACAGTGCAAACTCCTAAAATCACCTTGAGTGTTCTCTCCCAGTAAGTAATTTTGGCTCAATCAGTAATGCAAAATGATAGTTTCTGTGGCAGGCTGTAGGTAATGCGCTGACTTAGGCTGGCTGGGTTGCACCATCTTTCTTACTAACTTTATCAAACGTCAGAAATCTGTCAAACTCCATACAAAGCACACTGGTTATCGTTACAGTTACAGTTAAAGTTAGGTGGCGCAACTCTGCCTTACTGTCTCAATATCTCTTACACAGATAGATAGGTGTCGTTACCCCAGCCCGTATTTCAACTAAGTTGGTTGGCACAATGACAAATGAAATACAAAATCTGACTGGGGTAAAAATAGAAAGTGATTTGTCATGGAAATAAATCATAGTGTTCGTATACAGTCATCTATCTATCTATAGCAGCCTTTAGGGTGTTCGCCTTCGAATATAGGCCTCCTCTTCAACCCTCCACCGACTTCTGTCATGTGACAGTAATAGCAGGCCTGTTCATCTCCGCGAGTTTACATCGAAAACAAAACACGCACGATGGCCCACCTACAGGATACTATTCGACAAGGCCTCACATACGAGCGAACATAGACTCACGCACGCGTATTCTTGTGTATGATGGTGCTTGACTCTTGAGACAGGCTAAATTACACCATATTGTTAATAACATTGAGCATACATTTTTTTAAATACCTTCGCGAAGTAAAACTTCTGTACGTAGTACTTATTATTATTATGTGGTAATAGGTAGTCATGAAAAAACAATAACAAGAACGTTAAAAACCACTAAACGATGATAAACCGATTTATGAATTATATGAATTCAAATTACTGTCGGTACAATAATACACTGCTTAATAAACTGTAGCAGGTGTGAAATGTATAGAATCTATGGATATGTTTACCTTTGACGCACTTGTGCCTATCTGATCGAATGCCTAGCGTGTAATATTCTGATCACTNCTCGTATTCTGATCACTCTACTATGAGTGCAACTCACATAGCAATAATAGTAATCACACATGTAGATAGGAACATTGCAATGTATAACATAACAAACCTGTACATTGTAATCAACATCACCACTATAAACCGTACGAAAATGTAGGCAGAAATAGCAGAAGCTCTACCAACACTGAAACAAAAAAAGCAATAAAAATGTACCCCCATTGGGCATCAAACCGGGACATATGACTACAGGTCTAAGACAGGTGGTGAGTCTGTAATAAGACCACAGATTACAGAGGCGGTTAAGTAGTTTAAGTATGAGTTTTTAGTAATACGAGTACCTATTGAACTTGTTACATGTGCAACAGTGTTACATGGCAGTAAGGCGGTTAAATAGTTCAGCCTTACTTTTTTTACCAGACCGTCGGTCCACCTAGTAGAAGGCCTGCCCACGTTACGTCTTCNTTCTGATCACTCTACTATGAGCGCAATTCACATAGCAATAATAGTAATCACACATGTAGATAGGAACATCGCAATGTATAACATAACAAACCTGTAGATTGTGATCAATATAACCACTATAGACCGTACGAAAATGTATATGGTAGTTTAAAAGGCAAAATTATTATAAGAAGAAGCTCTACCAACACTAAAACAAAAAGATATCAAAATTTACCCCCTTGGGCATCGAACCGGGACATGATATGACTACAGGTCTAAGACAGGTGGTGAGTCTGTAATAAGACCACAGATTACAGAGGCGGTTAAGTAGTTTAAGTATGAGTTTTTAGTAATACGAGTATATACGAGTACCTATTGAACTTGTTACATGTGCAACAGTGTTACATGGCAGTAAGGCGGTTAAATAGTTCAGTACTTATTTTACCAGATCGTCGGTCCACCTAGTAGGAGGCCTGCCCACGCTACGTCTTCCAGCCCGTGGTTGCCACTCGAGAACTTTCCTGTCCCAACGGCCATCGTCTCTACGAGCTATGTGCCCCGCCCACTGCCACTTGATTTCGCGGGAAGAGCCTGTATGCGGGCAGCGCAGGACCGTTCCAGCAGTGGACGTCATTTGGCTGAAACGAACGAACGAACTTTTTTTAGTCTATAATATCTAGTGTATTTCCAGTGTTAAAACTATGGCAGTGTCCGCTCAGGGCAGCCATTAGGAGATTAAAACAGAGACACACCTGTAACGCCACCGCAGCCTGCGAGCCTTCCGCCGTAAATAATGTTATCTTCCACTATTCCCGTAAAACGCTACAAACTATATGCACCGAAAACACGCTCTATAGGCTTGGTTTAATGCATTTTAAATGCGTTCCTAAGTGAATTGACCTGCACCACGCTTATTTAATCGTGCTGTTAGGTTTTCCACTCTAATAGGTACGCGGTTTTCAGTTAAGTAAAACAGCGAAAAGTGGACCTCACTTACTCAATTACTACTTATTATCAAAGCATTCTTCCATACAATTTGACACACGGAACCACAGTAAACTATGCCTTAGTACAGCGTGACTAATCGTAGCTATAGCAAATGTCTAATAATGTTGTGTTCATCACAACATGTCAATCAAAATGACTGTTAGTGGTTATATTATTGCATTACAGTTTCAGATTTTAATGGTATACCTACTTCCCTTATCTTTATAATATACATTTTATATACCCGTAAACTTGCCGATTGTAAAGTTACCCTATCTGAGGTGTGTAAAATGGAGTGTTCTGTGTGCCTACCATGAGTTTACGTTAGGTGAGCTCGCTAGCGGATACGTCAAAAAATTCTATGAAGATTTTATTTCTTGAAAGTAGCCGCTAGGGGCGCTGCACAATATGTCATACATTTAAAAGTCATTTTTTTACGCAGTCGTTAGCGAGCACACCTAACGTAAACTCATGGTAGGCACACTGTGCTTGAACGTAAAAACGAATTACTTTTTAATAATACATATAGCAATTTTACACGTATAACTATTATGTAGCCTAAGGAAATTGTAATTGAATATTATTACCTAAAAGTAATTTTAAAAATGTATCGTAATACTAAATAGTTTCATATTTAGGAATGAAATTAATTAATTTTAATTTCATTTTGATAAACATTTTAAGAAATTTGAATTAACATAATTTAAATTACTCTGTTTAATGATAAAATACCTAATTGTTTGGGTATTACAAAATATTGTATTTGTCTTAAGGCTAATTCAATTAATGTCATACCTATTCTCTAAATTATTAAATGCTTAGGATACCTAAGGTAGCAAAGGGTTGAGAAAACTGGCCGGTTCCAGTCTTAGTTATTTCAAAGTCCCTATTAACCTTTAGCTCCGTACCCTCGTCTTATAAGATCATAACATGAAAGACATATTTTCGTGGAATCCCTAAAATTCGGGAAAGGTTTTAAGCAAATTTCCTTGTTTGTGCATTCTGAGCAAACTTCTAAGCATCCAAGTTGTAGGAATAGTATGTTTATAATGCGAATACCTCCTTTCTTGGAATACAGTTCTATGAAACGTGTATTTGCTCTACAACAATATTGTTTGTATACTAATTGACTGGTTCCCCTTGAAAATTTACTATTTGAAAGGATCCACACACATACTATGTATTCATCTAAATGTTTACCGAGTTGTTTATTTTAAGATGTCATGGTTTTGGTGAAATCCTGATGCTTCCATTAAAATGTAACTATTTAAACAGATCAGACACGTCATAAAGTAACTTTCGTTCATTCGTTTCAGCTGAAAGACGTCCACAGCTGGACAAAGGCCTCCCCCAAGGTTTTCCACAAGGACCGGTCCTCCGCCGCCCGCATTAAGTTTCTGAAAGTTAATTTTCTGCTCTTAAAAATTTGCAAAGTGGTGGGTGATCGTTTTAGATTTTTTAAAGTGTTCTAGTCTTCTTCATTCACAACTCATAAGTTGACGTCATCTTCCGTGGTCAACTCCTTGATTTATTCCACACTAAACTTAGAAATCATATCTTATACTCGTATTACATTAGCTTTATTACTTAATCAGAATTATAGGCGAATAGCTAGATTAAGGACACAATCATGACAAAGTCTAATACCCTATTAAGAACCTACCTGTGTCGGATATATCAACAGCCGGCCAAGCTATCTATACGTATATCTAATTTCTATAGATTAATCTCGATTACTACATACTGTTAAATTGGCTTATTCCACTTTTTCTAATAAATTGTAACAAATTAATCAAAATAAACACAAGTTCATCTTTCTTTTTTGATCCAACTCGGGAGTGTAAAACGCAGCGCATTTTAAAGCTAGTCAGAGACTTATTTGACACCGTCTAAGACACTTTACACTTCGCCGACGTTGCTCTAAGACTTAGTCTAAGTGGTAGTAACAGTGTTTTGCTAACAAACGACAGAGGATCTGCTGGAGTCAACCTATAATTGGATCCTCCTGTACAATTACGGCGCAAGATTACTAAAGCCGCCGCTGATTGACACTGGGACCTAATCCCGAATGGTGTCATTCGCTACACACGGCTTGATAGTAAAGCAAACAATTGCTATAGCGACTCCAAAGGTTTTCTTTCTGAAAGAACAGTAATGTCCAGTCACAAGCATATGCGATCTTTATTTTATTTATTTTAATTTTATATTTATTGAGGCATACCTACACAACAGCTAACAATCAAGGGATACAATGGTAGGTACAAATAACTGCAATTATTACAAAATAATGCTTATTATATTTATTGTAGAATCGCTAGTAAAAATGTCTTAATATTCAGCTTGATATTCATGATGCACACAATGCTAAATTTTCATTTCATTCAATTCCATCCAATATACAAATACTTGTCGGCCGTTTGGTGTAGTGGTTCAGAGCGGACTACTATGCCGAGAGGTCCCGGGTTCGATTCCCGGCCGGGCAGAAATTGAAATGATGAATTTTAATTTCTGTGACGGGTCTGGGTGTTACTATGTATAATATGTATGTATTTTAAAAAAAGTATATTAAGTAGTATATCCGTTAAGCTAGCACCCATAACACAAGCATAAACCCTACAGTGGTCGCGCGGATTACACCCGTAATCCACTCGTGCAAATTCTCGAATATTTTGAAATCGATCAACGCGATCGTTTTGATACTTCGTGTACTTTAAGTTGCATAGTCGAAGATCACACTTAATGACGTGTGAGCGCTAGGTCTCTTGTGTATGTGTCGCAGGAACCCCGTAAAGGCCGATGGCCTACCCGTGTAATCCGCGCGACCAATTACGTAAGTATTTTTTAAGTTACCTTTTTTACTTAATGTGTTTGTTTTTGCATTTTTCGTGTAAATTAATGCTTTAGAATAAATAATTACGGCATAGGTATGTATTTACATTTGTGTTTTCAATAAAATCATGAACAATAGACAAAAAGCACAAATTGCAGAATGGCTAGAAGTAATTGACAATGAAAGCGTATCTTCTGGCGACTCTTCGGTTTCTGATGAAGAAGTGCACATTCTTCCACAAGAGAACAAGTTTCTCAGACCAGTGATTAGCCATCTAACTCAGAACCATCACAGCGGAGATTTTTAGGTCGCTACTTTGACTGCGGAAGAAAGCGAAATCAAAGTACTGGAAATACTTGTAATTCGTGCAACCAATTTATTTGTCCTTATCATTCCATTATGGCCTGTATCTCCTGTTCAAAATATAATTAATAAAAAAGTGCAATTAGTACTGAATAATTTTTAAACTGCCAAAGTTGACATTTTCTTGACGAAAAATGATGATTTTTATGTTTTGGGTAATTTATAAAAACTGAGAAGAACTGCTCGTTTGTTTGTTTGATTATTCATTAACTAATACATAACAATAAATATAAAAAATAAAGAAACATGTTTTTACAAAGAGATGTCTTCTTTTTTTACTCCATAAAATGGCTTACGCATGTAATCCGCGCGACCACTAACGTAATATTTTGTAGCGCGACCACCGTAGGGTTAAGTTGCTTACTTTGGGGCTAGCTGGCGCTGTGTGAAATTGTCCAAAGATTTATTATTACTTGGGAACGCAACTAAATACATTTTTTGCTTGTGACAAAAAAGAAGATAGAGTTATAGCACTTGGTTTGATGATAAAAATTACGACCAGCAATTCACCATTATATTAAAATGTCCTAAAAATCGTGCAAAGAAGAAAATAGATGTGTTTGACACATTATGTAATAGTTTAGTAAACACAAATTAAAGTTTCAGCTCCTCAAATTACAAAGCAGTAAGTAGCGAACGGCATGGCACTGATCACGTAAACAGCTACAGTTTGTATTGGTCGTTAGCAAGTCTTGCACCTAATTCCTAATTACGACAAACACTATGGCAGCCAGCTGACTAATTGGATACCTACAGTTAAATTGAATGTACTAGTATAACTTGGTAACTTCTCAGATACCTATCAAAACTATTTGAATCTGAGTGTCACATACTGCTATATAGTCCAGTCAATGAATGCCTTAACGACGGTGTAGAGAGAAATCCGTGGAACACAATTTCTTACCTCGGGACTTTATTTAGCCTAGTTAGGTGGTGAACATAGCAAAAGTCCCCGCCCTTAGCCCTTGAGCCGGCAGGGAGAGGGGGGTTTAAAGGTACCACTTTTCGGTTTTTCGCTTAATCCTTGGAAACTATGCGTCCTAGTGATATGACTACTATGAACCAAAAAAAGCTTATTCAATTTGCTACAGGCGAGACCGTCAAGTTTTTCTATATCTTGTATAGTTTTTGCGGCATTTGCTTTAGAAGGTCTGTAAAATTGGAAATTTAATTTTTGTCTTACATGTTCCTATCAGGAGAAAATCGACTAAATCAACATTGAGCAAACACTATAGACATGCGGGAGCATGTTAAGCCTAGTTCCAGGGAGGGGACTGCACCGTGTGTATATTTAGACGAACCAATTGGAGCCACTTTTGACTCCTCATCATTCAAAAACTACTGTGCATTAACTCTTCAAATTTGGCTCATGTATTGAGACTTGCAAGATATACATCAGCTTTAAATTTCATAAATATACCTAAAACTGTTATTTAGGTATTGACGTTCAAAAATCGACATTTAGCACACTAAAATCTATCTATCACCTGTGAAATGTTAAAATTTACTGGTTTTTTATTTGTTCCTTTGTATTTACATAACTACCTTTCTGGATGCCAAATTTGAACCTTCGAGGTCATCTGGAAGTGGTTAGAATTTGGTCTATAGGTCAGACATGTAGATTTTTGGACGTCAATACCTAAAGAACCGTTTGAGGCATATTTATGAAATTTGAAGCTGATGTATATCTTGCAAGTCTCAACATATGAGCCAAATTTGAAGTGTTAATGCACAGTAGTTTTTGAGTGATGAGGAGTCAATAGTGGCTCAAGGTGGTTCGTCTAAATATACGCACGGTGCAGTCCCCTCCCTGGAACTAGGCTTAACATGCTCCCGCATGTCTAGAATGATTGCTCAATGTTGATTTAGTCGATTTTCTCCTGATGGGAACATGTAAGACAAAAATAAAATTTCCAATATTACAGACCTTCTAGAGCAGATGCCGCGAAAACTATACAATTTATTNAATCACATGAGATGCCTTAGAGTTAGCTTGATGTCCTGTCGTCTGTGTACCTCTTTAAATCATTATAAAAATACTTGGTTATTATGGCGCATGCAATTTTAAGACGCATTATTTCATTTGACTTCTTACAAATAAGTTGTGCCTATTAGTAAATTTCCATTCCCCATTTGTAATTTAATAAATATTCATTTCAGTTTCATACGCAAAAAGGCAAGCGTTTCAGCGTATAACAAAGGCTTTCATTAAAATTTTCACTCAGAGCAAAACGTCGCTTGAGTTGTCTTTTATCATTTGTCATTACTACCACATTGTCGAACATATTCAGCATCCCATTCTTGCTTCCATTTGCTAAAGCGAGGTTGAAGATTCAGAAGAGTTCTGGCTCTATAGTGGGGAAAACACAAAAGAATGGAATTTTAAAACCTTTATTTTTAAAGCCAGCCATACAAACGCAGTTTATCCTCTACTTTTTGATCTTCAAATTCTTGACTACAAATAAATTAACGAAATAAGACTAAATACTCGCCGAGAAGTTGCTATTTTGGTTCAAAAAAAAAACAAACTCATGTAGGTACACACGTCTGTTTTCTGATAATAATTTTGAACTAAATAGGTACCTAAGCAAAATAAAACCAGTGAATCTAAAATGTTTTTTATACAACATGATACTTACTAATTATTAGATAAATGATTTTCGTCTAAATACATCATATCAGTCACTCTACAGCTAACCTAAAATATTTGTCAGGTAACATGATACATTACTAATTAGAAAATGGTTTTGTCTAAGTACATTACCAGTCACTATACATACTCATTGTGCCCACTTACTTGTTTTGGTTACCTAGGCAACCTCTCACATTGAGCTTTAATTAACACACGCTCAATCAGCTCCCAGAAATAATTGGACACTTCAATTACTCAAGATCGATTTGGCACACATCATTCTGCTTACACACTCGCACTAATTAGTGAAAGATCACAGAACCCTGATCGGGCCTGGATTTGAACTCCGCAAACAAAGGAACGAACTCGAAACACTTTGAGTTGAACGCAATGATGGAAAGTTTATCGACATCAATAAGTTAGGTGATAAGTGTTGCGCGTAAGGTCGATATTAGTATTTACAACTTACAAGTAATAGTTATAACAGCTGTGATAGCAATTGTATCTCTGTAAATATCACATTGTGTCATGACATGAGTCAAAATCCACCAAGAATTTATTACTTAGGTACTTAAAAACTAACTAAACTTTTACTCCATGCTCATTAATTTAAAATGTGACCATGAATAAAGGTTAATTACTAGGTATTTATCATTTATATAGTTCATATTTATTTAAAACTATGTATAATGAATATCGAAAAGGCAAACTGAATGCCATACCTACGACATTCTCTACCAGCTAACCTTTTGGCCAAAAAAGTATCGAATGTTATCGATAGTCGATAGAAATAGTGATACCGCAAGGTTCATTAGTACTGCTTTGATATCTCGGCTTGTTTATCGAATCGGCCTTCCGTTTCACCGAAGGAAGGTTACTTCACACTACTGTCACTTAGTTGTGAAGAAACTATGCAACTAGGGAGCTAAAATGCGACTCCACGTTATTTTAGATAGATAGGGAGGTACGTATTCTTGATTAAATTTTGTAATCCCTATAAATGAAAAAGTAACTCTGTTTGTCTATCTGTGTGGCTTTAACGCCTTAACCACTGAACCGATTTTGATAAAATTTAGCTTAAAGATTGTTTGACATAGAACAGTTTTTATCCCGCTTTTTGAAACAAGGACGCGCGCGATAAAGTTTTTCTGTAACGGACAAAATTTCACGCGGGCGAAGTCGCGGGCGGAAAGCTAGTTTAACAGTAAGCTTTATTATATTCTTGAGAGATTCAAACCTGAGCTTCGTTCTAAAATACGAGTTAAAACAAAATTATATGACCAAAACAGATGTGTTATCCTCGTACCCAATTTTAATTCTATGAACATTTCAAATATGAATTTATAAGAAAATCTAGAAAGCTTAAACGAAATTGTTTACGTACACGAAACTATGTTCTTTTGATGTGTCTACAGCCTTATGTGAGATCTAAAGGCGCGCTAACTCAAAGGGCCGAATTATGCCCTAATGAATAGACGAGGCGGCCTCTTGTAAGGAAAGATGTTAATTTGTTTCTCTTAGTTTCTTTATTTGGTTACCAGACTGGAGCTGTATTTGAGCCAATAGACTTCTTGATGTGCAAATTATTATTCTGTCGTTCTGTTAATGTAAGGAATACATTGTCACTTTCAATGGTCGATTTTGTATCTAGATACCTACTGTCAAAAGCACGTACGTTTCAGCCGAATGACGTCCACTGCTGGACATAGGCTTTCCACAAAGACCAGTCATATCGATAAAAAGCTCATTTCTAGTAAATTATAGCATACCTATCTATATGTTACAATAATACTGTAAAGATTATCATCCGAAAAGTAGTTTTTTACATAAAAGAGTAACTAACTCACTAAAATGTTAGCTTATCGCTACAGGCATACAATACTGATTCCGAGGTACCCCATGAAATAATGTTGACTACGGGCAACACCGTATGAATCTTAAAACAATTTGTTTATAATTTCACATGCGCCTCAAAATGTAACTCTAGTGCATACAATTAAAAAACTAGAGCAACTATCAACAGTTGCGAAAATGTAAATTGCAACGCGTAGCGGAGGATGAGTACAATGGCAGCATTGGAAAATGCTGGTGTGGAATAATAAGTCACGCGTGCTTTTTGCAAAAGGGCTTTAAATAGTTTGCGTAGCCTCTATTTTGCCACGCTTTTTGATTAACAAAATATTCAATTACTTAAAACAACATTATTTAGTTTTCTGTCCATATCAGTAACTCTATATAATGTAGGTTATTGTAATGTTATCCCATAAGCTAGCTACTAAAATGTATGCAAATCAATCATCATCTTGTAATATCTTAACCAAAGTAATGATTTGCTACTGTATACTGTGTCCCATTCTGGGGATCAAATAGAGAGCTCAGAGATGAAAGAGTCTCTCTTATGTACCTACCGCCGTAAAATGGTTTATACAATAATTTAATAACATACTTCTCGATAAATCCTCTAGAACGGATTAGTGAAATGAAAAGACGAAATAAACGGGAATTTTCGAGGATGAACGGAAATTAAAGGGCGCTATGTTCCGGCCATTTTGTGTCCGTATATTTCGGCGACATGGAAAAACAACGTATCCCTCAAATAAACATAAACCGCGCAAGATTAATGTTTTTATTAGTGTTCTGTAGGGGATTGTTGGACGAAATGTTTGCGACGAATTGGCTGTGTTAGGCAGTAAATGTTTACATTACAAAATTACAGATTTAACGAGAATACTATTCATGTCTTCTTTTATTATTAGTTATTATTACAATAATTCTAAGTCCAAACTAAAGGAAAACACCGCCAAAGTGCTCTCTATTAGATCTTCATAAATTACGTAGGTACTATGTCGGCTTTTCCATCTCTTTATCAAAAACTAGCTTTCCGCCCGCGGCTTCGCGCGTGGACTACATTATCTACATATTTTACGGAACCCTATTTTTTCCAAAATAAAATTTAGCCCATGTTACTCGTGGATAATGTAGCTTTCGAATGGTGAAAGAATTATTAAAAACGGTCCAGTAGTTTTTGAGCCTATTCGTTACAACCAAACAAACAAACAAAGTTTTCCTCTTTATAATATTAGTGTAGTTAGAAAGAGAATATAGAAAACAATTGAGAGAGTTGCCCACTGCTATTCTTTTTTCGTAACCTGATGTTCGTTGAATAGCATATCTAGTGCTGGTTATTTATAAGGACTTATTTATCAACACAATTTGTAGCGCAAATGAAAGTAATTTAAATTGAGTTCACAAAATACATTGCTTGCAATGGAGATTAATTAAAAATGGATACCAACCAGCAAATACCTACGTATTTAAACTGTACAAATCCGAATTCCTGTCAAATAAGAGAAACGTATCAGCGTATGTCAGTGTCCGTTTTCAGTAATTTACTGAGTTTACACACGGCGACAATTTAAAAAGAGATTCAGCAAAAAGGATTTATGTTTAAACTGACAACTTTAATTCTGCTATAGTTCCAAAATACTGGACTGTCCTGTCGATGACATTGACAGTGGGGCGCCACCGTCAATACCGGATCGCTGGTTCAGATTTTTGCCATGTTTGAAACCATATAGTTGAACGATGGTAGCGCCCCCCTGTCATTGAGTTTGGTGGGACAGTTCAGCGTGGGTCATCTATATCAAATAACGGCAACTTTCAGTTCTACTAACATTTACACTGTTGATATCAACCCTATGACTTGAAAATATCATTATTAGGTAAAATGAAAAATAAGAGGATATTTAGAGTTCATCAATCTTTAATTTTCATTATTTTTAACATAGCAATAGAGAAATCGATTACCACTACGAATGGGATTCCATTGATACTAAAGACTCAGAAACCCGTTATCTTCTTCTGTTTCTTTTACTATGAGGCGAAATCCTGTTTCAGATTTTGTGATTCTAAAAGTATCTCTAAAAAAATCTGGCGCGTAGTCGGTTAAAAAGGATTTACGTTTCAACTGACAATTCGCATTTAATTCTGCTTTAAAATGTCGGCACGTTTTGAGTTTCATTAACGATATTGTCAAGCAATCAGTCGCGATGGTTCATAATTATCTACTTAAATGCGTACAGCCTGGTTGACTGAGCAATTTTTCAGGATAATAAACAGGATTTTTGGTTGTTATTGTAGGTTTAAATAGAGGAAAGAAAGGATGACTAAAAACAAATCATTTCTAAATTATACTCACAATCAAGAAAGATTTTTGTCTTACTTATTACAGAAGACGGCACAGCAAACAAACTTACTTATATTTAGCTCTGTACTGCTTGTATAAACACATAGCTTAATAGGTGCAATTCATGAAACAAAAATTCGTATTCTGATGGGCTGGGGACTATAAAAACACAAAATTAGTAGGTAGATATTTATGTAAATTCATTTCCTCTACTTAATAAATTTTGTAATGGCCTCAAAAGCAAAATTCTGCGAAAAAAAAGTTCCTACGATATTCGTACGAAAATTATAATTTCAATTTTAATTGAAAGCGAGCACATAAAAAGTAACTAAGCCAAAATTAATCGATGATAAGTTGTCAATATCAGCGGGCGGCGTGTCGATACAAAAAGGCATAAATTGTTTTTTGCGATTCTGAGTCTGACCCATCCATGATCCATGCTGACGGTTAAAAAAAGAACTCGTTTGGGGCGGCCAATATTTTTTTAGCGGCGCGAGTGAAATTATTCATCCTACGAACAAAGCCAGGCAAACCGAGTAGATTAGCCGAAGATTAGTGCGGTTAGGTGCACTTTTATTGTCTCCCTTTTGTTGAAAAACAATAGTTTTAAAAGTAAAACCTCTTAAGTAGAAAAAATCTGGAATGGCTGTGGATTACACTTTTGTTTAATATTAGTAAAAAATTTCATAATGCCATCCAACCTCAATTTAACACTAGCTTTTGTCCGCGGCTTCACCCGCGTGAAATTTGTTTTGTCACAGATCGTCATAATTTATAGTCTATACTCGTATGTTATTCTGGGTTATAAAAAATAATACTGTAAAGTTTCATCAAAAGTCGTTCAGTAGTATTTGCGTGAAAGAGTCACAAACATCCATCCAGACATCCAAACATTCGCATTTATAATATTAGTAGGATAGTAAGATTACTTTATGATATGTATGTACGAGTACCTACGTACGTTCAGTTACCTATCTAAATATCACCCAAAAAACAAAACGTATCTTTTGTGAATAAAAAGAAAATATATCTAAATTGCTGTCAGATTAACCGACCGGCCATTTTCCTGTTCACAACGAATAGGCGTAATCAAATCATTTGTGAAAACATACAGATAAAATCGGATATCGTTTCGTTTAACGACTGATCGTGATTATAAAAGACCGTTGAATGCGGAATAGCTGATAGCACAACCTTTGCGATACAAATTACTTTCTCGAATAATAGGATCCATTATACAGATTGCTATGCGGTGGATCGGCCATTAAAGCTAGCCTTAGGTCAGCAGCTGCTGTCGTATACTGTACAGCATGAACATCTTGCAGAAAATATCGTACCTATATGAATTTCTGCAAGATACGTCAGAGTTTGATTTTCTATCGCTCCAAAAATAAGCCTCTAGTTTTATAATTGAACTAAGTTAAAAGTCAAATAAAGGATCAGTTTTTTATGCACAACTAAATCTATATATTATTACTATTTTTTTTGTTATTAAATCTATCTATCTATATAAATAAAAATGTATTGATGAACATCAATTTCGTTAGTCTGATTAAAACTCGAGAACGGCTGGGCCGATTGAGCTGATTTTGGTTTTAAAATGTTTGTCGCAGCAAATACGCGCGTGATATTGTTTTTCTGTGACAGACAAAATTCCACGCGGGCGAAGCCGCTTGACGATTAATGATCTTTCTTTGGTAGAAAATATAGTACACAGGAATAGAGATTTGTTTTAGGACTGGACAAAAATAGTACGGTAATTTAGACATCTCTACATTATTTATGAATATTCACCACGCTTATTCTTCAGCGAGTAATACTCGCACATATGATGTGGTTGTACACTATTGACTACACCATAAACAAGGTTAAAATGGCACGTAAAAATGTTTATTTTGTTAACAGTTTCACGCATTCGTTTCAAAATGGGCAAATAGATGCGATATCAATATGCGCACCATCGGACAAAAACCGCAGTTACATGAAACGCACTTTCGGACCGCAAACATTGATATTAAATTACAGTTTAACGTCCAGTTATAGTGTTACTGTTCAAACAAACCGTAGTAATTAAATTACCCACAGTGTTTGAAGTTGACCATTTTACCAATAGGTATTCAAACGTCGTTTTTCATAACTAAAGCGATGTTTTAATTAGGTGATTTTAGCACATGATAATTTATATTGATATGCCGGTATTTATTGCTGAGTAGGTACATGTGAGTAATCCTGTTCCAGAATTTGCATGGGAAATATGTCAAAACTGACGATTTACTCTTAGACTTGTTTGGTAGAATTCATCCTTAATCGATAAATTGTCGTCTACTATAATCAGCAATATGCAGTTCACTCACCGCAAAATATCAAAGATTTTTTAAAAATAACGTCTTAAGATCAGTCTATCGAGCTGTTTATTTTACAGGGACTTAGTCTTCAAACAAAAAACCCTTTTACCCCGCCTCCCATCGGTTTTGCGACACATAAGCTACGAGTATTTTAGCGTGCTTCATTTTTAGAACTTTGGTCGTCTGCCGAATGACCTCGTTTCGAGTTTTATCCCTTAACGAGATCCCAAGCAGCGGCCTTTCCATAGCTGAGTGACGTGAGCTGGGCCAATTTGAGTGGCTCTGAAACAAAAAAGCTCTTTGTTTTTAAAATGTTTTTTTTTTCGCTACAAAATTATTAACCTGTTAATGTATGCGTAGTTCGGGCAGTCCCTTGACCTACATGTAACACAGTTTTAATAAACGTTATTTCTACGCAGTTCACTGGTTCCAGCAGGTTAATGTTCAACAAAGCTTGGTAACTTCGCTAACGAAGCGTAACTACCAGTTTCTGTGTTAACCACTGCAATTTTGTTAATAATTCCAGCTGAAAACTGTGTAAATACCAAAATTGCTTTAACTTGTACTTTTAACAAATTACAGTAGCCATTTTTGGTGTCAGTTTTGTAAGCTAAAAATGTTACCGAAGAGCTCAAGGGCAGCTGTTATAGCTTCAGTCATAAATCGCTGAAATGCAAGAATTTTCATTCACTCATTTTTCGGAATCGAAAATGATCTCGTGAAATGTATTCCGTTGCTCTTGGTTTCTTTTAGTAATTACTCTAACACTCTAGTCCGATAAAGTGGGAATATAAAACCCGTTCCGTTGGAAGCTCATATCTGAAGATCACATTTCAGCGGCAGCTTATTCACTGGAGGGCCATTCCGGATCTCGCCGGCTGAAATAACTGTCCTATAACGGTGATATACAGACAGACGCGCAGGTGACTGGAATTATACTGATGTAATGGACACCAGAGATAACAGCACTAGCATTTTATGCACTCGGCTACGAATGTAATCATTTATGCAATATGGAAATATTTTTCAGGTTTTCCGTATATTTTTTCGAGGAAATTGGATACGTCGCATAACGTTGATCCGTGGAATTGATGATATGAATGAAAAATAAGAGAATGTTGACGGACAGCGACCGCATCAACACTTCAATTAAATAAAGTGAGCTTGATATGAAAAAGTGAGTACTGTTGCCGCTGTATTGTTTGAAATGTTTCGGATAGCATGACAGATAAAATAATGTGATTTATTTCATAAAGATCTTTATTTACGTAGTCCTAAAATCAGGGTGTACAAACAAATGTGTTTTTTGTGTTTTGGCAATAGATGATACTTTAAGAAGTAGGAAGCTGCAATGAAATTATAAAAACCAAAATATGATCTTTCAACCCTTTTTTCATTCATGCATTCATTCATTCACTATAAAATTCCAACTCTCTGTATTATGATGATGAACAAAAGATAGCAAGCCGAATTCAATAAAGTGTACAAAACTTTTCCTACCTCGAACCGTTTGGTTCAGTTTTATAGTTTTCCTAACTCAAAGCAGCATGTAGTTCAACTTTTCACTGTTTTACGTTCTCTCTAATGATAAAAGTTACGTAATAAATCGTATCCACATTGGAAACCAATACAGAACCCTCCTACTGCAAAAATAACGGCTTGCACTCCCCCTAACACGAAACGTTAAGTTTGTTATCTCTATAACTCGGGAAACGAGACAAAACTTTCTCAACGTCAAACAAAGCGTTCCGAAATTCACTTAAGAATCATTTAACACGGCTCAGGGGCAATAAATGTCTCTTAACTTTGATATACGACATGTATTCGGGCAGATGCGCGAATTATGCCGTACAATTGGTGCCCATCTTCTAAATGAACACTTTATTTTGATGCTATCTATTGAAAAGTTAATGAAAAATCAGATAAGAACGTTAAATTTTACTTTAAAGATATTCTAATGACATGGGAAAGCTAGCAAGTTAGCAAAAATATGTGTTGAAGTTTTTTAATAATCTCATAAAGTCGGGAGCTTTCGTGGTTTTTTCTTTAGATTCAATTTTGATTTGTTAATTTACATAACCAATAAGTAACTGGTTAAAATTTAAAACAGAAAAAATTCTCATTTTTCATATTCAATGCGCTTGAAGCATGAGGTAACACTACAGCAAACATTACTTCTACTTTACAAGTCGTAAAATATTGAGCAAAATTATGACCATTGCGGTCTCCGTACCGTAAAATGTTGTACAACAAGCACATAATTATTAATAGTACAAGACACGAGTAACCCTTTCAGTTTATAACATGTACTCGTAACAGGATGGTTCTAACAGAGAACATAGTTCACATTCAACTTGTCCAACTCGTGGCTGAATTTTGAAGAGCTATCCAACTATTCTGACACAGATGAATGCGACAGTATAAACGCCTAGACTTCTGTATCCACTTTTATAACAATATCTTAGCAAACTTGGCATCACTAGGAGCGAATTTAAAAAAAATTAGGAGGTTTTAGCCATACGGATAAAATCGGTAGAACTGTTTTTGTAATTTCAAAAGTCCCTAACTCTACTTTGATTAGAAAATATATAAAACATGCAATAGCTTTTCTCTGTCTCTGATTCTATTAATGGTAACATCCAGTTAAAGTTAGTCCAAGCTGTAACTTAATTAACGTCAAAAACATTGTTCATAAAATGCATAAAAGTGACATTAATAATAAAGTCTATAGTAATAATACCTGTGGTTTGGTAGGTAATGTAGTTATAATATCGAAAGGATGCAAGTTTATAGATATAAGCCTAAAATACATCGTATCAAATGTGAACCACTTTACTTTTCACATATTGATTTTACGGTCAGAATAACAGTTTAGATAAACAAAAATGGAGCGAATTTTTCAGGCAGAAATATAATATTCAATAAAATCGCTGCCGAAGGTAATAAACACAAATCAAAGCCCGTATGCACGCACCGTGAAATTTAAAACATCCAATAAATCAAGTTAAAATGCGGTTCCAGGACGCGATAGTTCATAAAGGATGACACTATAATATATCTCCCAACTTTTCGTGGATTTTCGGGGAGTATAAATGTAGGGTAAATCGACGATTTTACGATATATCGATATTACTGAGTTTTGACAAGTGAAATGTAGGTTGCACTTTAAATGACATTAGATTAGAAATCAGGAAATTGAATTTAACTTTGTTTTTATCGTCAAGTTTGTCTAACTCCTTTATCACAAAAATAGACTGTTTTGGCTGAAATGAAACATTATTTTACACACGAGAACAGTACGAACTTGCATGATTCCAATCTACTCGTACTACTCGTATTTCAACTCCAATCTAGTTCTAATACTTCACCTGCCATAGTGATTGGCATTAATTGACAAATACCAAAACAAGTGTTGTGTTTTCACGTCGAAAACGTTACATAAAGGTTGCCTAATGGCGTGTAACAGTTCGGAAATTGTGCCACACTAACAAAACTAATTTAGTGTAACATAACAAAAGTAACGTGAGCGGCACGATAATTATTTCGCTAGATTATCGAGGATTTTATTAACTTAGTTAATTGGATTGAGAAATTGTTAAAAATACGCAAAGATCGATGCACGAAGCTCAGCCTGGAACGCTTTTAAAAAATAATTATTATTTTGCTGTTTATTTAATTGACGTTTTTTTTTTATGTTTTCTCTTATATTCTTGTCCATAACGGGACTATTCCCACCTCTCATTCCCACCGCTGCAACTCCTTTGTGGCCAGGATCTACTGCTTGACCGCCAATAAAAACCCAATTAGTGAAGGTCAAATTAGTCTCGGGGGAAAGTTAACCTGTCATTGGACCCGCAACGAAATTAATCAGAAGAACATAGGAGGAGTTTAAAGTTAAGGTTCGACTTCCCTCCAGTGCCAAGCGGATGACAGGAGTGACAGGAGACGAAAAAAAGGTTAAGTAACCTTTAACAAGTCAGCACACCAAGCTTTAAAATATTTGTTTCAAGTAGCACCTACTACTTATATTAATCATAATCGTCATTTCAGCCACAGGACGTCCACTGCTGAACATTAGGCCTCCCCCAATGACTTCCACATCCTACGGTTGGTAGCGGTCTGCATCCAGTGCCTTCCTGCTACCTTTATCAGGTCATCGGTTCACCTTGTGGGTGGACGTCTCCCGTCCGTTATCCGGTACGTGGCCTCCACTCCAGAACCTTGCTGCCCCATCGGCCGTCAGTTCTGCGAACTATGTGCCTACTTACTACAACAAATACTTAAGATGCTCCAATATTCAACTTCATGTACTAATATCTGTATACTATCCACATTTATGTACTTAATACTCAACAGTAAGAAACCCTTTAATATCTTATTACCTTTTTAAGTGTATCCTTTTCAGAGTTACGTTTCTCATTAAGGCTGCACACTGCGTGATTGGATATTATTGGTTCGTGGTAAACGATAATGCTCTCTTACCTGGAAAATTGCATCAAGGTAAATTATTCTCGGACAAAGTTTGTTTTACTTCAGTTATGCGTAGGGTTTATTTGTCCTATAAATTACAGCTTTAAAAATACCAGTGGTATTTAGATAAACAGTCTGTTTACATTCATGTAAAAAGAAATTAGAATATTTGCTTCGGTGGACACGTTAAGCCTTCAGTCCGGTAGAGACAGAAGCGCCTAAAGGTCCTCGCTAACGGCGACTTTTTGTAGTGATGCTGTCGCGCGTTTCGTAAACGAGTGACAGCATCGCTACTAACGCGCGTTAGTCGCATTTGCAACGCACTGCAGAAGCGATGCCAACGCGCTACTAACGCGCTACAGCAGCGCAACTGTATCGATGCGAACGCGCGACAGAATCGCTACTGCATCGCTACAAAAAGTCGCCGTGGTGGAAAGGCCTAAGGCCTTTCATTATGGCTAAAACCAGAGCTGATAGCATACAATAATAATGACTCGACTACGATATTTCAACTACAACAGACTCAAAGAAAGAAATAAGCTCATTGCAGGACCCCGAGAATCTAACGAGCTACAAAGGGGGGTATAAAGCGTATGATGTTCACATGTTAAACGTCATCAATTTCGTAACATATGACTAGTTAACCACCAAAATGTCGCAGCATTTTTAGCTTACTCGACCATCGTTAAATGCCGTCGCATAATTACTACCGGTGGGGACGCAATTACTCCGCGAGGGTGAGGGCTGTGATGACACTCCGCCACTAAAATGACTTCCATTCAAGGTTAAATCAGCGAATATTGTGCCTCCATGACTACGGCAATTTTAGACCACAACATTTATTACTTTTGCAAAGGTGTTTAATTTATTTAAAAGCTGATTTAATAATTTATTCTTTATCCCACTCAGTCTTGCAAATCTAACAAAATGACAAAAGAAAATCCTAGCTATTAGATTTGAAGTCAACACGCACTGAAATCAATTTCAAAAAGACACGATCGAACTTTAACTAACACCTTGGAGGCACCCTGGTTGGAATGATTTAAGTTCTAGAGCGAGTAAAACGTAGTTGCTCTTATCCCAAAGTGATTACACAAATCCACACGTAAAATGTAACCCAAACTACAACGAAATGCAGCAACAGTTTTAGAGCTTCGCGTAATTACCCCGCCACAATTAGGGGGACGCAATTAGCCATTTCACGTGGCACGCCCGTTGTCACTCCGCCACTAGGATCTCAGCAGACATGCTATTTTTTTAGCATCGGCAATTGGCGATTTTAAAAGAACTAAAGTCGCTGACATAGCCCAACGTATTAGCTAGCTGATGTGATAATGGGCAAGGCATATAGTACGCAGAACGGACAGCCGATGGGGCAGCAAGGTTCTGGAGGCCACGTACCGGAAATCGCAGCGTGGGATGTCCACTCACAAGGTTAACTGACGATTTCATAAACGCTACCAACCGAGCAATGTGGAAGTCATTGGGGGAGGCCTCTGTTCAGCAGTGGACGTCCTGTGACTAAAATGATGATGATTATGATGATTGGCGATTTTACGATTGTATCGATGCAACATCGCGAATTCGCGACTTCATCCGTTCGGAGCGTTTTAGCGACTGCCAAAATTCTGCTGAATCGAGTTTCCGAAAAGAGACTAATGCCTGTTTTTACCATCAATCCCTAATGTTTAATAAGTGACCCCTATGGTAACACTTAACAGAAAATGATTTTTCATAGGGGTCACTTAAAAATTAGAGATTGATGGTGAAAACGGGCATAAATCGTTTGGCGTTTTTCAATGTGCGGTGTTGAATCTGTGTTCGCTGTATTAAGCTTCTAAAACTGGCTGAACAGCCGATAACTGATGCTAAAAGTGGCATGTCTGCAGTAGCCCTTAATGACTTTCACCCGACAACCCAGCCGTCTTTTTGCCTGGTGCAGTTGCTTGTGAATTTTATTGTGCAATACCACATTTTATAACGCGCAACGGAAGACGCTAAGTGTTGGGGTGAATGAGTGATTTGCTTTATTACTTCCGCTTTTGTCAGGGGAAGTTTTTAGTGGTATTGCTTGAGTGAGAAGTTTTAAGTATAAGAAAATATTATGTGGTTGGGTTAAAAGTCCAATTCAGAAACTAGCCAAAAATTTTGCGCAATCAGGGAAAGTCAAGTTGTTTTTTTTTTGTAAGTAACCAGATACCTGATTGGATTCTCTCTACAAGTGGCGAAATCTTTGATAACCCGTATTTTGTTCAAACTGTTTATTTTACAATAGCAAACTTTGAAATTCGCAAAAATCTTAAGGGCTTACTCCCGTATTCACAAACCATGCTTGGTTAAGTGAAGCAGCAAATCGAACGCACAGCGTTGAATAGAGCTTCTCTGATTGGTTCGTGTGCGGTGTGACATCTTGTGCGTCCACGCGCACTGTGAGACCTCATAGTAGGTAATGTTTGTGAATACGGGCGTTATTTTCGTTTTTAAAAACTAAATTGGTTTTATTATGCGCGTGACAAGTCAAACGAGTTGCGGACTTTTGTTGGCGCAACACAAATTAAGCAACATTCGGAACACCATTTTTACTGTCAGAAGTTGGAACAAGGGCGGGCAGTTAAGAGTTCGCAGCGAACAAAGGCGGAACTTCTCACCTGTTATCTCCGCCGCAATAGTTTTCCACGGTACGGCCAAACGCTTAACATTTCATTATAATGTTCGCGGTTTATTTAGAGTTATGATTTTAGTTATTAATAGAACTAAGTCACATCTTTATAAATACTGTACTAAGTCATTGTAGTTATTTTTTTTTAAGTTTAGGTTTTATTTCTGAATATTTCGGTAAAGTAAACATATATCTTGTTTTATGGTTATCGTCAGTTACTTAGACCTTTTTTTCTATACCTATTCAACTGAATTTAGACTTTTACTTGTCTGTGTTTACTTTGGAGTTTATTTTTTGTTAAAAATACCTCCCTAAATTTTATTCTCATCTTTTACACTTTCTTTCATCTAAAGAAATTATATTTTTTCTTGAAATTAAATGTAGTAAAATACTACATTTTACTTCATTTTAATTTTTACCAAAATCTACTACGTGGTGTTACACAAAGAGAGATTACAAGAGGCGGCTTATTTCCTGGAATTCGACGCTACTGCCACAGTGACAAATGAAGCTCGTACAGCGCTAATCTCACTGATTGGTCAGATTCTTCTGCTAATTCAGTAGTTCGAACATAATCCGGGTTTACTTTGACCGGATAACAAAGTAGAAAGAAAAGATACAAAATATTAATTATTCTTCAATGAAACTAATTTACCCGTATCCCTACCAGCTACTATTATAAATATTGAGAATTTATCGAGGTAACCGTCATTTTATGATAGAGGGATTTTTTATATGAAATAACTATAAGTACTCAACTTATTAAATGAGCTATAATATGGTTTCAGAATAGCTTAAAAAGGTATTGCATCATTAAAATAATTAATTTGCTTCTGTATCAAGTCCATAAATTCATTTGTTTATATGTGTATAATAAAGCAGGCTTTTAAAATATGATAGGTAATTATGGGATACATCGCTATAGTAATTAATTGTGATACTGATAACTATTATCTACAAAATATCAATTTATAATCACTTTCGGACACGCGCTGCAAATTACCAGTTTATTTACGGTAAATGATAATATATCTTAGTAGGTATCAACTGCATATTTTCAGATATGTAATTATTTTAAATTTTATGGCATACTGTAACCTTTTCCGAACATTATCAATATTTTCTTTTTCCTAATTGTGCTAATAAAATAAATAAGTTACGACAATAGCCACTATTATAATGTTGTGCATATCTAAAAGTGAAAATATATTTGAGGACGGTAGTAAGTTCAACTTTTGCAGCAGTCATCATACAGCAAGAGTGTAGCAAAACATAATGTCATAATTCAGCGAATTCGCTAGCATTCAACGTGTTCCAAGAACAGTCTTTTATAGTAACGTTACCATAATTAGTCTCCCCACAAACTACAGATTTTTTGTTGACCGATAGTGTGATCAGGTTGCCCATGAACATGTATGAAAGTACGCACATTACACCGATTTGGTAACGGCAGATTCCTCATACAAATTTAAAGCATCAAACTATCGGCCGATACGAAGTAAGTAGTCTGCGGGGACTTTTAAGCTGACACACGGTCAGTTGAACTGATCACAAAAGCGTTTCCCTATGATCAGTTTAGAAGTAGGTACTTACTATGAGTACGTCAGTTCAACTGATAAATTTAACTGACCGTGAATGCCCAGCTTAACTCTAACCATATTTTTGGTATCATTCCGGTTTTATAGCTTTGTTTTCTGTGGCCAGTTCAGCCCCTCCTGGCCCTAATTAGTGCACTGAAATGAGGCTATTGTTAAATACCGGAGTTAATCCTCCTCAAACAACATTGCGGCCAATTAAAACAATAATGAGATCCGAACGCGGGAAGTTCGTTTAATGACATAATACCTTCATATTAATGAAACTATGTGCTTATAGATCATGGTCTTCGCGGAGTTCGTTAACTTAATTAATGCGGGCTTAATGATGTATTCGTTCGACTCGATTATTGGCGAAAGTGAACAGCCAATACAATACATTTGATAAAAGTTGTAATTAAAATTGAAATAACCTGAGGTCGCCCGAACACTAGAGGCCGAGACCGTTAGATTTTTATTCCATCTGTTTACACATTTACGTTTTCATCTTTACATCACATTTCACATTTTTATGCACACAGTTTAGTAAATGCATTTAACTGTATTTGTATACTTACGCGGTATGTCAAATATGCTTAGTGGCTGGTAAACAATTTTCCAGTTTTAGTTATAGAACTAAAACCAAAAACGTCTCTGAATCGCCTTTCACGATTGAAAAAATACTATATTTGCGATTGCGTGTTGAAGTGACATGAACTGGCTGCTTTCATCGGGCTTATCATTTCAGATATTGTGTACATTTTTATATTTCTTTTTGCAATTTATATTGTTCTGCTGCCAGCATCAGACTCTAATTAATTCTGTCTCGACCAGAGAACTCGTTTATCCAATGTTTAAGTCTTTAATTGTACCAAGAGAATGTTTGTATTTAGTTATACAAACAACTTTAAAAGTACATTTATAGAAGGTTGTAACTTTTCATTTAGGTAGGTTAGTTCAGCGTATTTTGGCTTTGTATTTTGTTTTGAATGTCTGTCATCGGCAAACGAAATTTCAATGAAATGTTGTTCAAACTTAAGCCGTAAATACACGTAAGGTAAAAATAAATACATTGTTTACAAATCAGGTTTAGTCGCAAGAACAAAAGAAAACATAAAAGTAGAAAACCAATTTTTACGGAATAAATACATAAACACACAAAAGAACAACTTTACACATCATTGTGATACAATGTAAATCGGCACAATGTATTGACGTGTGATACAGAAACTTTTCCAATAAGCGCACAAAAAAACTCCATTCGGAAAAGATAGGTAAACCAGTGAAACTTTGCCAGTTTCATTTGTTTTCGTATTTGTTTACCTACCTGCTGGGTTCGTCTGGAAAATGCGGACGGATATATAAAATGTACGTTCGTAATTACTTTGTTGTCAAACAATTTAGGTCTGTTTTGTAATAAAGATAAAGTTGTGTATGCTGAGACGGAGAGCGGAGAATATATTCTAATACCGTATGAAATAAACACTCCTCACACTGATCAACCCGAGACAAAGTAACAGAGTTTTGTGAGATTCAATTGAATTTCGTGATCGCTTCACGAAGCGAAATAGTTAAAAGTACGTACAAAATAAAGACATGGAAGTGATTCATTGATTCGCTCATGAATGCTTTTTATTCTTTGTCCTTTGATTTTAAAAAGAGATAGAGATAGATCACTATACACTTATCANAGGCCAGTAGGCCTAAGATGCGCGCCGTGATAACTTTTATCGACGTCAAAATGTATGGGCAAAATCGATAAAATGGCGTGATAACCGCTTATCGTAGCGCGCATCTTAGGCCTACTGGACTTGGTATTACATGGATCTCACAACTTTTTACCGTAGAACAACTGAGTTGCGAGACATGGTTTTTTTGACAAGTATTGTTTTTGATGGGATACACTTATCAGAGAGCTGAATCTTTTCTTGAGTGTAGATTTGTACTTCAATGTCGTTTCGTATGTCCTTCAATTACGTAACACTATTATAATAATTAGGATCATGACATTTTCACTCATTTATTATCATCATCATCATCATCATTTCAGCCATAGGACGTCCTCTGCTGAACATAGGCCTCCCTCAATGATTTCCACAATGGCCGGTAGGTGGCGGCCTGCATTCAGCGCCTTGCCGCTATAGTACGCAGAACTGACGGCCGATGGGGCAGCAAGGTTCTGGAGTGGAGGCCACGTATCGGAAAGCGCAGCGTAGGACGCCCACCCACAAGGTGGACCGACGACCTCATTTATTATACAGTACAAATATATTTATTCAGAATATTCTTATTTACCAAACATTTTCATCCTCCGCCCACGCAAAAGGTTTCCGCCTACCTTTGAACCTAAATTTCGGGGTCTTGAAAGTTTTATATCGGGTCGACGAAATAAATTTCCATAAATAAACCGGAGTCCGCATACGAATACACCTTTTGGCTCGAACATTGGCGCATTATTGGTGCCAGATTTTACACGTCTCTCTCGTTCATCACGAACATACTCACTCATACCTCTTTACACGTTCGTGTAAATTCGTACCTAAATGATCCTTGAACAATGTTTGCCTAAGCTTTATTGCCCTAGGTATCATAAAGGTTAAGAGGGATAATAGACAGATTTACTTAGTAGGTATTCAACTAAATGAGACCCTTCGGTTTGCCCACGTTTTAACCTTCATTTTTTCTTTGTATTAAAAAAAAGAACTTCATCTATTTTCCGAGAAAAATAACAAAGTTTTCTCACGTCATTTAGTATTAAGTGATTGTATTTCCCGCGGGTCTACCTGACGAAGTTAAGACTACAGAAACAAGTTATATTTCATGTGTCTCGAGGTACCTTATAATTTATTAATGTCTCCTTAGACCCCTGAGAAATCAGGCACGAGCAAAATATTATTTATTTTGATCACGTAGTACCCTGACCACAAGTGTTCAACTTCGGTCGGCTATTAAGAATGCATATTTATTGCTGTAGCTTTTTTGATTGCTTTCAAAAGTAGGTTCGAGTACTTGTCAGAATAATACACCAATCATTATATATGTACCTATGCGTTAATATGATCTAAATGATGATGAAAAGTTATGATGATGTACATTTATGGAAATTTAAACGCTGAATTCGATTATTTCTCTATTTTTTATAGTACTGTTTGGAGATTATAGCCTACTTTACTGTTAAAATAAACAAAGTCAAAAAAGCTCCACAATCATAAATCACAATTTCTAATAACACAAATTCAATAATAATGCTTGTTTATTCTTTGTATTTCAGTAATTTGGGTAAAAAAGATTTATAATGGGCCAAAACCAAAGGTCGTTGGAAGTTCGTGGCTTATCTTCTATCACCTTAATTGGATTTGGGAAAAGGTCTGTTTAACATCACATTGTTTTTTTAGGAGCCAGAATTTAATTTATGATATTTTAATGGGTGAATTTCATTAGCCTAATGCGGATTTGTTTCCGACTTCGTAAAGTGAGTTAGACTATTTTGTTGTTTGTTTTGTGGAATTTTTACACGTGTTCCTTTTTCAGGCTGGATAATATTATTTGTGTTTCTTTTTGCGATTAACATGTAGGTAGGTTTTTTTTTCTGTTGTTTGTTTTACTGGCTTATTTAAATTCACACTGTGTTCACACAATTTTCATAGATCATATTATTTTTTTAAGAACGAAATGTATAGGATGTAACAGAACAACAAGCAACTCCATAAAATGTCTAGTGTCACACCCTGTTACAAACCAAACGTCATACATTTTAACCGAATTCTACCATTCGCAAGAGCGTAACATTACATAGAAATGCTCTAGTCCAGGGATGGCGAACCAATGGCACGCGTGCCATCGATGGCACGCGCCTGAATATTTAGGGCACGCCCGCCAGTCACAAAATCCACTATAAAATAAAATTGTATATAATGTGTTTTGAATAACGGCTACCATTTGCTCTTATCAGTTAGTGCCACTGTAAAGTAAGGTTCTGTCACTCGCCAGCGGCGCCACTTGTACTATGCCCCTCATTAATAGCATTAGGTGTTATTTGATGGCACGTCTATGACTACATCAAACATTTTTTTCGGAAAAGTGGCACGTTGATTCATAAAGGTTCGCCATCCCTGCTCTAGTCTATACTCGCCTTAAATCTATTTTTTTCTAAAACGAAACAAACTAAAGCTTTGCTTTTTTGTGAATTGTTTTAGTTGCACGCTGCCTTTCCAGCTCAATCTGACGAGAATTTCCATCCATCAACAAATTCAAACATCCCCGTCATTTCGGATGACACAACGGTTTTCGGTACCGCAATACATTCTGTGCTGACTGCGCAGCAAATACATTCTCGATGGAATATCGAATTCTAGGTATGACTGGAAACTAACTCGGAATAGGTATTGGTGAAGCTTACGGGCTACAAAGCTAGTGACAATTTGAATTTTATTACCACTGGTAACGAGTGAGACTTTTTTACTCCATTTTTTACCATTACCAACATAATAATGTAACCATTACCAGTGTAGACGACGCTAACATTTGTCATAATCTTAACCAGTCATAATTTTAGGTCTAATTTCTAGAATATATTTTATATCCTAACCAAAGACTTGTAATCCTTTTATCTTGTCTATCAAGTAGTTTCTAAGTAAGTGGAGATATTAAATTTCGTTTGTTCGGATTTATGGAAAACTAAACATTTTGCCTATTCTCGCAAACACAAAATTTTTGATGCTCTGGTTTCGTATACTTATTGTGATCCACTTTTCCTAGTCAGTTGCTTTTATAACAAAACCTAGACGAACGTTTGTCATGTCTTCTAATACTAGAATACAGGACAAGCCAGGCGAGCCGGATGCTTTGGATGTAGTTTAGAAGAAACAGTCCAATCGTAATCTTTAAAATTAAAAAAAAATGCTGCCCAATGACAGCACTTGCGAGCTTTCACTTGACGAGTGACTTCTTTTACCACTGAGCAATCAATCTATTTACGTGTGACACTGTCCTGAAGTGAACCTGAACCGACCTGACCTAAACGATATTTCAGTTTCAGTTTTCATAAATCGTCGCTTGCCTCTCTAACTGACGTATGTGGCATTTTTTTTAAACTGAGTTATCTAAGTACACCATTTTAATCAATTTCGCAAGACGAATCGATATGTCTAATCGCCTGAAAATTTTACTAAATAATGTCAGTTACGTCAGTTAGAGAGGCAAGCGACGAAATACGTGCATCAAACTTGTTACATCTTTATACTGCTTTCCGACCTGTCAAGTGAGAATAAAATAACTATATTATAGCCTCACAAAGGTTAGTTTGCTTATTTATTTGGGCTGTACAAGGCCGTCACTCAACCACTTCCCTGCACATTTCTCTCCGTTCGCATGGTGACGTCACAAAGCGACACAATGAGTGACAGAATTGGAAGTAAGGGTGGCGCAGACATATTGAAATTTTATATTTATCACTTTGAAGTTATACAAGTTTATTCGTGAAATACTTTGTGACTGCAATTTTAAAAGCGTTTCATTAACTGTTGAGAACAAGACTCTCACCTTTCATCTCACACTGCTCTATTGAGTTCGCAAATTATATTCATAAACCTTCCTAAATTCTAATCCAGGGCTAAACTCTAATTATTTACTTCATGCAGCAAAATGAAGTTATTCCAAGTTTCTCGTGGAAAACATAAAGTCTCATAAAAGCGAGGCCATAACACACCGCGCTATGTAAAAGAAAAATTACTCTTGCCTATAAGTTGTCAAAAGTATGATACTTCTAACTTTGGCATTATACTTTTAGGCATCATTACTTCCATCAAGAAATTTCCGAAGTTGTTTCAGAAGAAAAAGCTGTAAACGAAATTCCGATCGGCGTAACGATCGTAATCGATAGGTATATTATTCAAATCACCGTGGGGAGTTTTCGGAATAGCGGGTTCTGTACCAGGAATGAGGGTATTTTTGGAAAATATCAAAACGCAAATTACGAACTTCAAGGAAATTCTGACACGTGCACGATTTGGAAATTATGCTATGAATAATAAGAACTGGACGGTACGTTATTTGTTTCTACTCGTATACTTACTTGTTTATTTTTCATTTATGAATGTTGTAAAGCTGAACTTTTCGTTTGGTTGGGTGAACGCGCTAATCTCAGGAACACTTGAAAAAAGCTTTTTGTGTTGGATAGCCCATTTATTATGGAAAGGCTATAGCTACGACCAATAGGAGCGAAGTATTAATGAAACACACACACGAAGTCACGGGCACAGCTATCCAAATGTACCAACATGATGCAATAAACATTTATGACTATGACTATGACTACCTATTGCATCGGTAAAATAGTGCACTCGTTTCAAATTTTGAAGTTAGTGCAGAGTTCTCACGTACCTAACCATTCAGCAAAATGATTCTACTTTTACTGTCTTATTCAGTTGGCACGATCATGTCGTTTGGCTTTCTCTAAACTATGCAATTTGGAGAGGATGGAAAAGTATATTTTATCTCCTTTATGTCATCAACCGGATCTCACAAAAGTAATTTTATTTGAATTACCAAGGAAGCAATAAAATATTTTAATCCTTAACTTACTAGTTAACCGGTCTTCGATAAAGTTACGGTTAAAGTTAGGTGGTGCAACTGAGCTCAATATATTTCTCTAAGTATAGAGACCTTACTACTAAGTACACCAGCTAACTTTAACCGTAACTTTATCGAAGACCGGTGTTTTATGTATGGAGTTTGACAAATTTTTAATGTTTGTTAAAGTTAAAGTAAGATGGTGCAACTCAGACTTAGTTGTCTTACTTTAGTTAAAAATACGTGCCACCCCCAGATAAAGGCTTTTAAAGACTCAGTATGTTAAGGTAGCATTTTATCGTTAATCCAAAGCTGTTAATACGGAACCTTAGAGTCTTTCAATCCTCCCGTAATGAGGGACGGAGGGTCAGCTGTTACATGTAATACGCCTCGCCGTTTTCTATCGGTTATATCTTTTAATATGTATGACGGTAGGAACTGTAATTTATAAGTACTTTGACTATTTAGTTAGAAATAACATTCAATAGTACCCATTAATATTTTTATAAATATACACCTACGAATAATTAAATGAAAGTTAATTGCTGATAAAGTAGGACGATAAATCATGTGTTAAATGCTTACAGTGCATCATGCTCAGTATCTTTTTCTTGCAAAATCGCCTCTAATACAACTACTTAAAATGCCAAAGCGCTTACCCTTATCTAGTCTACTCTTCAACTAGCTAGAAATTCATATTTTTTACGAAAAACTTTACAAAACAAGATTGAAAAAGCTTGCTCAAACATCCCGAATTTCATACCTTCAAGACCGTTTAGCATAAGGTATACGATGAGATGAAAAGAAATACAGGGACGCCCAAGTAAAAAAGGAAAGGGTCGGCATACTGTATACGTCTTTAGTACACACAACTTAATATGCTAGAGTGCTACATGTGCTGGTGTTAAGATTTTATCAATCGGAAATGGACCCCGAACGGAACTTTAGAAGAAGGGTCATCCCTCCCACTGGGTGGGACTGCTAAGTAATAAAGCGTGGCAATTTTCGACCGCTTAGGCGTTTGTTTGTGACATGTTTTTGAGGTCGTAAGAGGTGTGAGGTAAGCCAGCTCTATTCGGAAATAATAGGGTTGTCTATAAAAGTACTGTTCGAGGCCGGTAGACCTATTCTATAAATAAAACACTGGATGCTTAACTTCCGCGCGCGTTCCTTTATTCTGACGTTTTAATGTGACATTGACATTAGTCAATGTCACTATGACAGCAGCTCATTGGCTATAACGATACCATTATTTTAACGTTTTAAGTTTTTCACAATTAACAGCACATAGATATAAGCCTAAATTACGTTTTCGTTGTTGTCATTAAAGCCAAGACGTTAAATTTTACAGGCTAATACGTGGCTCAGTTATGATCATTGCGAAAGGTGATTGCGTACCTACGGTCGCTTTCTGTCTCAGATCACGAGGTCGTGATTTTATTTTTAGATAAATACCAGTTTACAAGCACATTATAATAAGTGAACTTGTTTTTATCAAAAAAGTATTATCACACCTGCCATTGTCACCACGCGTGAATTGATAGCAGACTGTTCTATTTTAGCTGTGTTTATTCTCGTCGCTAACATTTGTACCTATTCCACGGACATAAAGTTCAATTTGGTATCGATAATATGTCATCAGAGTACCCTTAGAGGATTTATTTGAGCAGAGTATACGCGATACCACCAACTTAGAGATAACAAATCTAATTCCACTGAAACATTGTTCAACAACTCGCTACACTTTGATCAACTAATCTTCTAAACACGTTGTTTTGCTACCTGTTTTACTTGTATTAAAGTATAGTCAGCCTCTTGAAAATAATTATGTTATTGTAATGTAGTTTAGCGCAAAGAAAAAAGCAAGGAAAAGTTTGTTAAAAAACAGCTGCTGGATTTTTATTTAAAGAAAGACATGAGTTCACTTTCTTTTCAAAGAGCAACCAATCAAAATTATCATTATTTCAACCTCAGCATTCTTTTAATTTGCCTTTATTGTTGTCGTATTAAGAATCAAATTTTTAGCATTAGATGCAAAAGTTTGTGTGGATGTCTGGATGTTAACATGTTTGTTGCTCTTTCACGCAAAAACTACTGAACGGATTTGTATGAAACTTTACAATATTATTGTTTATAACCCAGAATAACATAATAGGCTTTAATTTATGACGATCTGTGCCAAACTAAATTTCACGCGGGTGAAACCGCGGGCAAAAGCTTGTTAATAATAATGTTCATACAAATGAACAATATGTCATACCATATCAATGTCTCTCAAATGCTTTTACTGTTTGCGTAAAATCCATTTGAAATTACTTAAAGTAGGTAACACTAACGGTAAGTGTGTTCTCGTCATTAGAATAATGTCTCCATTTCACTAATGGAGGAGTGTTATACCTAAAGTGGAATATTAATTAGCCTCCTTACTGGCAGCTCCAATGCAAAGTACCGTACTTAGGAATACCTAGGCAATTACACTCAAGATGTAGTTAAATCTAACTTGATATTGTAAGTTAGGTAAGGTGCTGAAAGTGTGAGACAACAATTGTAAAAGCATAAAAGAAGCTGTACAAATGGGAGGTGCCTGGATGCGGCGCAGGACCGGTCTTTATGGTAAACCTTGAGGGAGGCCTTTGTCCAACAGTGGACGTCTTTCGGCTGAAACGAACGAACGATCGAAAAGCAGCTGTGTGAATCATTATATTTTTAGCCTACATGACATATTGGTAATTTTCAGAAAGTGATCAGGTCCATGATTACATTAAATCAGGCCTCTCCAACTTGTCTGGTGAAGAGTGTAGGCTAAATCCGCCTCGGGAAAATTAGAGATGGTTGTTCTCCTGTGGCAGAGACGAAATGACCTGATGATGATGGAAAGCAACAGGGATACAAAAGATCCACTTAATTTCTAAGCAAATTGAAAAAAGATTTCATTTATTACAAGAAGACTTCGGGGCCAAAATAATGTGAGCAGCCCTGGGCACAATTAGTCTTATGTATTATTCATCATCATCATCATTTCAGCCCTAGGACGTCCACTGCTAAACATAGGCTTCCCCCAACGATTTCCAAATGGCCAGTTTTTAGCGGCCTGCATCCAGTTCCTTCCTGCTACCCTTATGAGGTCGTCGGTCCACCTTGTAGTCATTATAGTAGTAGTAGTAGGTAATATTTTCCAATTGCCCTTTTTACAGGTTTCCCGCGCTGGCATGACGGACGTGGCCCGCAGGGACACGCCCAGGGACGCGATGGGCAGACGGAAACGACAAATTTTGGAGTCGGTGCTGGATACTTGGCAGACCAGATGGGAGGGGGAGACGAAGGGTCGCGAGCTCTTTCAATTCTTCCCCGACGTGGCTGGGAGACTCGGCATGCGCTGGGTCATAGCAGATTATGTTACTTCCCAGATACTTACGGGGCATGGGTGCTTTAACAAGCGCCTGTGCGATATGCGTCTCCGGACCGCCGCGGAATGCAAATGTGGGGAACGTGAAGAGGACAGGCACCACGTCCTGTGGTCCTGCCCTTTGTACGAAGACTTACGCCAAGCTCTGCTTCAAGGAATCGTGCTCGAGAGACCCGGACCTGCCTGGTACTCCGATCTCGTCTCTTCGGAGGCGAACTTCGCCCGGCTGCGCGAATTTGCGTACGGCTGGCATAGGAGGAGGACCGCTAGCGCTGCACGGCACCAGATGGTGCCATCCGTGCCGTGAATGTCAGGCCCCAGAAGGGGGAGAACTGAAATATAGGGACAAGGACATAGAAAAATAACTTGTAGGGAGTCAAGAAGTGTGGCGCGGTGGAGTGCAATCTGCCGTAGGCAGCCGCAATTCCGCGCACACCTCCCGCGATTCGGCCAGTATAACCGCAAGGTTGGTATGGCCATGGGTGGTGGTGGGTTTCCCTTTTTACAAAGACAATTGAAATCTAAAATCATAAACCACTGCCAACTGTACCTACTTCAATGAAAACAAGAGGCGCTGTCAACGCAGTTAGCGATAGTTGAGAATTGATGCCAAGTCTGAATCTGACAACTCAATTTAGAACTTGATTCGTGGATGAGAATGATTGAACCAACTCGAATTTCTGATTATCAAAGATGACTTTGATACCTTTTGAAATCTGAAACCTTATTCGCTTTGATATTACGCAGCGCCCAAGACATATTGAATTAAATGTATATTTGGCACTTAAATGAAGCCCTTAAAGGGGTCTAAGGGTATTTTTTATCAGTGTGCCCAAAAATATGTTTAAAAGATGAGTTTGATACCTTTTGAAATATAAAACCTTATTCGCTTTGATATTACCCAGTGCCCACGTCATACTGAATTAAAAGAATATTTTGCACTTAAACGAAACCCTTGAAGGTCCTGTGGGTCTAGACAAAGTGCAAATTATAATCGCAAACCAGTCGAAAAGTGGTCGAAAAGCCCCTTTTTTGTATGGAGTTTTGACGGATTCGATTTTCGATTCGATCAAAAAGTGCGTTTTGTCTAGGGGGACTGAACTTCGAATAAGGGTATATTTTATTAAACGAGAATCAGTGTGCACAAAAATATGTTTGTAAACAAGACAATAATATAATTTCCGTTAGTAAATATTTTAACATAGTATTAAATCAAATTTTAAAACTTACAAAACAGAAAAAAAAATGTATAAATGTTAACTTGTTTTTTTAATTTTATAAAGGTAAATTCTTACTTAGGGTGGATTCGACCAAAAAAGAGTTTAATCTCAGAATAAATCGTCAGCTTTGACATTATTTCCCATACTGAAACTGTCAATGTGCCAGTTATACCAGGAGTCATTCTCGGATAAAAGTTTGGTCGAATCGGTCCTTAGTAGACTAATAGACACACACACCGTACACGTTATATTTATCGGTAGACAATTCATAAACCAATCCCATTGTCCTCACTAACCAAAATGGCGAACCAAAGGCCACAGCCCGAGTACACACTGCATTTAAACGTCACCAATTTGTCAACAGCATTCGATCACGGAACACAAACAGCGGAATGAACTCGTGACAAAGCGGGGCTCTCCCATTAGTAAAAGTAAACCATAGTAATGGAGTTTGGATTGCTTTAAAGATTTATTCCCACTATATGGAATCCCTATCGGTGCAAATACGATCCCGTAATTTAATTGAATTTGGGATACGGGATGCGGCCTTTTATGTGATAAGTAGGGTGTAAATCAATGAGCTCACCATGAGTTTACATTATGTGTGCTAGCTAGCGACTGCGTAAAAAAAAACAAGAAATGTATGACAGATTGTACCCCTTGCGGTTACTTTCAAGATTAAGGCTGAGTTCACCACCTACTTTGACCGTAACTATAACTATAACCAGTGTTTTTTGTATGGACTTTGACAGATATTTGACTTTTCGCCCAAATCTTCATAGATTTTTGACGCACTCGTTAGCGATGACGTTTAATTTAAACTCATGGTAAAAATAATCAACATTTTAAATTGCATTTTACATGCTTTTAACGGAAACTCCGCATATTTATTAATTTCATTATTGTGGGAATCCATTTACGAACTACCACGTTCATTAACAAAAGAAGCCATCCGTTTTTTCCGCTTCATATAATAAAATTACGCTCAATTATCGACTTTATTGCTGATTACAACCCGCTGTCCGTGGATTGTGTATCTATATCGCTTAATATAGTTTTAAAACAAAAAAATACAGTATTTTATGTTCAACATAAGGTATTAAAGATATGTCATAATAATTTATAACTTTTTTCATCGCCAATATCACCCTCTTAATAAAGAACCTTCGATCAAATCAATATCTCTACCTACCAAAATTGATCCAAGTTATTGTGCAATTCAATCATAAAAACGTGACAAATAACAATATTATTATTATACAAGAATTATTTTAATTTTCAAAAGTTAGTGAGTACCTACAAAAGGAACTTTCAAAAATAGTCGCACTTCTAAAATGAATTAAGTGCGTTGAAACTTATGTGCACATTTATTCGCAAATATATCTGCATCTGCAGTACACTTGTAACACAAACTAGAGATTTTACGGAAACCGTTACATTCTGATTTTACCACATATTTGCACCAGTGGGCAACACCGAGTAGCTCATACACTATGTATAATAATGGTGCAACAAACTGCACAGCATATTGTGAACTCCGCGTCATTTGGTTTCGATAAATAAAATATGAGAAGCAAGTAGTATCTACTTATTTAGGGGCGAAAAATGATCTTTATTAGGTACTTGAAATTAAATCCGTTCCAAACATTAATATCAAATTCATATTTCACAAGCATTCATATCAAAACCTTTTTACAATAAAATTTTGTTGCACTTACGATTTGATTATACGATCTCGTAATATAATCGATGTCAATTTACAGCTTTTAGATACCAACATCATCTGAGCTAAGCCGTGAACAGACGAATGACTGTCAAAGAAAATCCGGGGATTTCATGATGACCACAAAAAATAATAAGCTATTAAAATAATAACGAAACTTTACTCTTTTTCTCTCAGTTAGTGGCAAAAAAAATATAATTGGAAAATAAAACGTATTCGATGAAAGCAACGAACCAACCTGATTGAAATTGACGGCAACAAGACAAGATAAAACAACCTCGATTTGAACGAAATCTGTTCGCAATTTATATTCAAACTGTTTTATTTAATTATTTAGTTTGTCAGGCTTGCGAACTCTATTTTATAAATCCAATGTATCTAAAATATACGTATAAAGAAAGGCCTGTTAAGAAAATAAATAAACAGACAGAGTGAAAAAAAGTATTTAAACGAATCCTGAAACTATGCATTCTGCACATCGAAATGCTTATTATTTGGGTTTTTTTTGTCAGGTATGAAGTCAACCTCAAACAATATTTTTAAAAATACTTTTATACGCCAAAATAGAGTTCAAAGACAATCATAAAATAAATTCACTGCCTTTTAGTGAAAACCTTTTTACTTGAATCCAAACCGTAATCAAGATTCATTGTGGTTTTTACTCCTTTCTCAGTGGGTAGTAACTTTTAGTCTTCATTAGGCACATTTCAATAAAATATTTTATCATCAGCAAGCGAGGAAAACTTATAAATAGAAGATAATTTCGCTTTTACATTAACGGCTTCCCGGCTGTTATTATAAATAACAAAATTCCAAGTAGAACAATAGGTGATTATGAGATACTTAAGAGAAAATAACATGAAATATTTAAAAATACAAGGCATTAAGATACGAGAATAGAATAATCCAAATTGATAACATCGGTCTCATTAATCTTGCATGTTTGTGTTCACAGAAGCACTAGAGTTTGATTCGTGAAATAAATGATGATTTCTAAGAAAACGTAATATGGCGACGGAATAAGTGCCAGTCACTAACCTGGAACGACATAATATTCCGCTCAATATTTACATTCTTTTGTTCTCAAATGAATTCACGGTCTGAATATTTCGTTTATAAGGACTTAATATTCGTTATAAAATATTTTAGACTGGGCGACAATGACTAATGAGATAGCTGATTTGCGGGAGGAATACTTTGAAAGAAAGAAAGAAAAATAATTTATTTTCTTTTATGAGTGACTTATGCCCGTTTTCACCATCACCTATTTTTTTTAAGTGACCCCTATGAAAACAAAATTCCTGTTATGTGTGTATAAGGGGTCACTTAAAAGTTAGGGATTGATAGTGAAAACGGGCATTAGACTCTGGTTCTACTCCCGATTATGGCTTAAGGTGAGTATAGACTAGTAGAGCATTTGTATGAAATGTAACGTTTTTGCAAATGGTTCAATACAGGCAATAGGTAGGTATGTACTTGCTAGACATTTCACATTGAAGCTCTTGTCTTATTACTTGTAAATGCACTAGTCTATACTCACCTTTATAATGTACATCTTAAGATTTCACAACTCCATTAGGTAAGGCATAGTAATAATTATTTTTAAAGAGCATGTATATTAAACTTTTATTATAAAAACTAAGCTGGCCCAAACTTGAAAGTGCTACCTCAAGCAGTACCGTGTCATTAATTTAACATCAGTAGTTTCACATAGTCAAGTACCTTACATTAATATCATTAACCACAGCTAGTAGTAGTACCTAAAACACATCAATTAACGTATTAATATGCCTAACATATTCCGACCTCCCACCACTTACGACACACGAAATTATTCCACACCGTATAACGTTACTCACGGGTCTATTCATTATTCGAATAATAACAACGTCTATTTATTCAAAGTGAAGTGTATAGTACACGGAATCGGCATTAGCATCCCACATTTCTACAATATACGCACATGTAAGCATTATTTGGTTCTTAACTCCAACTAACTACCAAATTCAAAACCAAATTAAACAATCATTTTCAGCCTTTCAGTACACACTCGTGATAGGAAAACTTTATTGCTTGACTCGTTGGTTGTGAAATTCTTAGTGTTTTGTATACACAAATAATACACTCAGCGGCACGGAATTTGGCCCAAGCCTAAACACCCAGATATGAGGCCAAATAGGTGTTGTATACCTAAGTTTCGTGTGACATGTTAACAGAACATTTGTTTTTGTTATTTTAAGAGGCTAGATTAATAAAAAAATGCGTCTGTTTAACTTTTTTGACTCTAGAAACGCATTTCGTTGTTGGAGCGTAAAGAGTACGGGTAAGTTTAAATTCGATATTAAATGTTGTAAGGGTTTGGCGTTTTGTTTTTTGTTTTTAAATTAATCTTAGGGTTATTCTCGTTTCCATAATTTAAAAATAATGCCTATTACTCCAGCTCAAGTTGCTCAAATGTGTTGCTTAGAAGTCAAGGGCGTATGCAGCGGGAGATGGCTGAAACTGCCAATTCATGGCGTACAAACTTAAGATACACGTTGAAAAGGCATGAACAGATCGCCTTTCACACAAGATGACCAAGAAGTGGGGAATTAAGGTGTATGTCAACGCGCGATGACCCGATTATCGTGCTTGCAATATCAAGAAATCGGGTTCTCACTACGTTTGAGATACGCCAGCGTTTACAAACAGCAAGCCCAGTGAATGTTAGTGAGCACACAATAAGAAGAAGGATGGAGGATCATAANCAGCACATAGACCGCTTCGTATACTCGTAGTTCCGTAGCAGAGTTCGTAGTCGACACTGGTAGTAGCCGTAGCACGGAGGGCAGCCAAGTAGGATGGTGAATTTCGAGGCGGCGCGTTATCGCTTTGGTAGCCGAATGGTCCGGGCACTCGCACAACACGCACGAAGACACAAGTTCAAATCCACACAGTCCAAATTATTTTTCGTTTAAAATTTTAAAACATTTACGAGACACAAGCCCACGCGCACACGTCCGCTCACCGCAGCGTCCGAGGGGGAAGAGGTATATTATGTTGTAAGAATCATTATTCTGTAGTAAGACCCGTAACTAGTACTCAAGTAAGACACTAAATACAAGAACTACCTAATGAAGATATTGAAAAACCGAAACAATTATATTTCATTATGGTTACCGTTATCAGAAGTCGGTTGAAAATGTTGAAATTTTTATTACAATATAAAATTTTACACACTGAAGCATTACTATCAAATACACTAATATTTCAATTTTGAAATGGAATATTAATAAACGCGTAACAAAAGCTTACATCTGGCAGAGTGAATATTATTAATAACGACAATGTAGAAATTTATTTAATACCAACGCATCAACTGAGCAGATTAGCCAACATTTTTGGTGATGGATTGTTATGAATTTGTGTAAATAAATAATAATTTGTTATTGAGCATATAAATGCATAATATTTTCTACTCTTTCATGTTGTGTATAAATAAATTATAATAAACACTATTTTGATTCGACCTAATTTAACAATTGCTTCTCATAATCTCAAATATTTAATTGTGTTCTCATAAAATACAACTAATTTCAAAACCGATGGAGGGCTGTTTTCGGTTATTGAAAAGTAAATTAAGATATTCAAATTGTTCATATAGGTACCATCTTTTGTACAGTACCTCTATTACGAAAAACTTTCGAGTTCGTTTCCCTAGGGCGGCTATAATATAGGGGGCGCTGTTTAATTTTTCATGCAAAATTTTTCGATGGCACTTTGAATACGCAAACGAAACGAACTCGAAAGTTTTTCGTAATAGAGGTACTGATTAAGTCACACGAAACGGCACAGCTTAAAAGCTCTATCTTATTTAGTTTACAATACTATGGCTGAGTTACACCACCTTACTTTAACTTTGACAAACGTGAAATGTCGAACTGCATACAAAACACACCGGTTATCATTAAAGTTACGGTCAAAGTTAGGTGCTGCAACTCAGCATAAGTACAACAAAAATGTTATAGTGTGTTGCCGACTTTACATATATTTAATAATAATATTCCAATAATTTCTCAAATATGATTAATACTCCTCAAATATCGGGTAGTGTGTCAGCATCCCGCTGCATCTCATAACTCCGCCTTTTGCATGCAGCTGACGTTTGACGAACGGCAGCCGTCAGTAGGGACTGAATACAAATCATATCGCAATGCGCATAGCCGGATAGATTTGCAATTGAAAACCACTTTCACGTAGAACTAACTTCGAAGACACATACTGTCTGCCTATAATTACACATCGAATTATCTGACGAAAAATAATAATGTCCCTATGTAACGTCATAGCGCCCGTATAGCAAGCATACTTACGCCCGTATTCACAAACATTACTATGAGGTCTCACAGTGCGCGTGGACGCACAGGGTGACACACCGACCAATCACAGCTCTATTCAACACTGTGCGTTCGATTTTCTGCTTCATTTAAGCAACTTATGTCATAAGATAAATAAAAGTTAATTTTTTTTTAACTTTTATTTAGTATTTATTTAGTATTTCTATTATGTTTATTAAAGCATTACGGTCGTGACCTCTCATACCGTCTACATACCAAATCCGCCGATCCGCCGACATGAGTCAAACAAAAGTCAAAAGTCATAGAAAGTACAAGTTGTCGACATGATTATTTTAAAATGAAACTGTCAACACCAAGCCGCCGGGTGTGTAGAGCCCTTTATACATACTTTTCTTTACCCTATTCATACATACTTTACCCTTTATGGACATTTTGTGGGTCAGTGATGAGGAGAAGATTAGCAAACACAACTGTCAGCCTATTTCCAAATGGATTATGTATGTACAATAAATCAAGAGGTTTTCAACCAACATTAATTTGTACTCTGTGATAAGAAAGAAAATTATCGAGGGTTTAATGAAGCAATTTTAAAATAAGTACTTCCTGTTTCCCTCGACGCTTAATAAAAGCAAGAAAATTAAAACAAAATGAAAATTATCTGTAAACATAATTAAATTAATTAACGAACATTCCATCGACATTGTTTAATAATCGTAGCTTTCTCGGAACCCGCGCAATGAATAAATCGATTTCGATGTTTAATTTCCATCAAAACAGCAATTTCCAATTAGCGCGATATGATCAAATCCCATTTCATTAACGCGACGTTTTACGTTATTTAATTGAGGCGCCCGAGCTTCAAATATTTGTCGAATGTTGATTAGTTTCAATCATGTGGAACTAGCTTAACTATAATTAGAGAATGCAATCAGGTCAATACGGGCATTATTTAAATGTCAATAACTAAACAGGAATCAATGCGATAATTGACTACAATTGTGGGTCAAATAATTTAATTTATCAGTCCGCTCATAGGTACTCTTATTTATCAAATACTAGCTTTTGCCCGCGGCTTAACCCGTGTGAAATTTAGTTTGTCACAGATCGTCATAAGTTATAGCCTATATGTTATTCTGGATTATAAATAATAATACTGTAAAGTTTCTTGAAAATCCATTCAGTAGTTTTTGCGTGAAAGAGTAACAAACATCCACACAAACTTTCGCATTTATGATATTAGTAGGATTTGACATCACGACAGCTCTCTTCAAACTTCACGAAATGAACTTCTCACGTTCGCCCCGATGAAAACAGGAATGTCTTAATCTGCAAAAAGTGGTAACGGAAAATGAAAACGTCAGGGAAAACGCAATATTGAAATGTTTATACACACGAGTGTGTTGTAAGAAGTCTATGGATCCAGATGGATGCTCCAAATTCTTTTCCCGATTGAAAACTGCACTGTTCGAGTATTTTTTCCTGGAAACAAACAAAGCCTACGAGGGAAAATCAAAACCTAACACAATTGGGGCTAGCACAAATTTTAATACCTACCTACTACTTCCTAGAAATAAGTACATTTGTTTCATTCCATGACGTATGGATCTTTATTACTTGATAGGTTACTCGAATACTTGTAAAGAAAAAATATGTGTTTTGTAAAAGAACAAAAGAGCTATTTGTTTCCGATATAACAGTTCATTGATAGTTTCATGTATTGTTTTATTTTTAATTTTATGCATTTTCCTTCATAGGTAAAACACGTATTATATGTACGAACAACAGAACTGTCCTTTAGGTTGTCTGGAAGAGAACGTCCTATAGTGATAGGACAGCCTAAAGTGTGCCGTACCATTTGCAGAAATATACTTTATCTTTTTTGTCTTCTATGGGGTACAATAAAGTGTGTTCTATCTTTCTATGGAGTCCGTAGTAGGTATAAGCTAGCCAGTACTTCTTAAAAATATAATAATCCTCATGATGGATTCAATCCACAGCCAAGTGATGGACGAGGGGCAGGCTTCGGCGTCAGGTTTCGCAGAAGGGAAGTGNCGGAAGTGATTCATCACTCCACGAACGTAACGAAATACAGGTAACACGTGTGTCGTTTAGGTTATTATCATTGCACTACGATTTCGAGATTGTTCTATTATTTTAGTGGGACGGCTATCATCATTTGACTTTAGACAATGGATGTCCTTGTCGCTGGATATGTTATTGTAGAATCTAGTCGAAATAAATAGAGGAGTATGTATTTCCATTTTCCTAGATCATATTTTGCACAAGTGTCTCTATTGAAACTGGATTGATACTGTCGTGAAGTCATTAGAAATTAGCGAAAGTTATTTATTTATGGTTGTGACAACACTTTTGTAAGTTTAGGCGATTTAATTGAAAAAAAGAACGAAGAAAAAAGAAAAATGATTATTCAGTCTATAACATAATATTACAGTGGGCTAATTCAAATGCATTTGTCGAGAGTAGAAATCGTCTGTCAAATAATTTTCTAGTAATCAATTTTGAACTGATTGTCAAGGTAATACAGTTGAAAATTGAATATCAAAGCCAGACTACGCCTAATGTCAGATCAGCCGATGGTAGATGCCAAATTTCCAATATCGCGTACGAAGACGGAGAACTTTGTCAATATAGTGGTACTTAAGGGTCATAATTAGTGGATGCCGACGATTTTCGCGCTGTCATCTCAACGACTGCCCACCCTTGTCGTTAGAGCAGTCGACTGGATAGAAAGCATGGAATTAACATGGTGATTGATAAACTAGGTGCAAATAAGCATAGGTATTTTATAACCACAGAATGCTTTTTGCTTAAATTTGAAAATAAAGGATATTGTTCTGCGTCCATACATTTTACTCCATTAGCCTTGCGTCCAATTTGCATGTTCTCTAGAAAACGTAAGTTGCACTTCGCGAAGGTATCGGGGAAGTTCTGGTCATCGAGCTGGTCTTCAAGTATGCAGGTTATGATCCTCCATCCTTCTTCTTATTGTGTGCACACTGACATTCACTATGCTTGCTGTTTGTAAACGCAGTCGAATCTCAAACGTAGTGAGAACCCTATTTCTTGATATTGCAAGCACGATAATCGGGTCATCGCGCGCTGACATACACCTTAATTCCTCACTTCTTGGTCTTCTTGTATAAAGGGCGGTCTGGTCATGCCTTTTTAACGTGTATCTCAAGTTTGTACGCCATGAATTGGCAGTTTCAGCCATCTCCCGCTGCATACGCCCTTGACTTCTAAGCAACACTATTTGAGCAACTTGAGATGGAGTAATGGGCATTATTCTCAAATTATGGAAACGAAAATAACCCTAAGATTAAATTAAAAACAAAAAACAAAACGCCAAACCCTTACAACATTAAATATCGAATTTAAACTTTCCCGTATTCATTACGCTCCAACAACGAAATGCGTTTCTAGAGGCAAAAAAGTTAAACAGACGAATTTTTTTATGAATCTAGCCTCTTAAAATAACAAAAACAAATGTTCTGTTAACATGTCACACGAAACTTAGGTATACAACACCTATTTGGCCTCATATCTGGGTGTTTAGGCTTGGGCCAAATTCCGTGCCGCTGAGTGTATATTTAATAAGCTGCAATGTTTTGGAAATTGTTGTGTATACCTGTAATTGGCAAACATATTTAAACTAAAACCCTAATATGTGTTGTATACTGTGAATGTCTTAAATGTGTATTGCTGTTGGTGTACCTTTATCAATAAATAAATAAATAAATAAATAACTCACCTACTTGAACTAATAATAATGCGAAGTTAGTTGACTATCGTAATCTCTATTACATTGTGGTGCTTTTGATCAACGAAATTGCTTGTTTATTATGTTTATAAGTTATCCTTTGTTTACAAATATTTTTGAGCACATTATGATGGTTGAACTGGCCTTTGAAAGACCTATGCACGCTGTCTTCCGGTCCATCTGTACTACCTATACTAATATTATAAATGCGAAAGTAACTCTGTCTGTCTCTCTTTCACGCCTAGACCACTGAACCGATTTTAATTAAATTTGGCATAGAGATAGTTCTGGTTCTGGAATGGAGGCCGCGTACCGGAAAACGCAGCGTGGGACGTCCACCTACAAGGTGGACCGACGACATCGTAAAGGTAGCAGGGAAGCGCTGGACGCAGACCGCTGCCAATCGATCAACATGGAAAGCATTGGGGGAGGCCTATGTTCAGCAGTGGACGTCCTATGGCTGAAATGATGATGATGATAGAGATAGTTTGAGTCCGGGGAAAGGACATAGGCTAGTTTTTTTTATCCCGGTTTTTGAAACAGGGACACGCGCGATAAAGTTTTTCTGTGACAGACAAAATTCCACGCGGGCGAAGCCGCGGGCGGAAAGCTAGTACTCAATAAGTCTGACTGACCACTCGTGCTGTGACGACGCTATTTTACTAAAAGTCATCTTCTAAAAGTCAGTTCTTGTTCCAGAGTGCTACTGCAGCAAGATAATTATAGTTAATAGATCATTTAATATTACAAATACAAATACAATACAAAATACAAAATTGTTTATTCAGAATCAGGTTTGAAAAAACAGGGTTTCGATTGGGGTTTTCTTTTAAGTATAAGTAGATACTTGTGTTAGAAAACCCCGCTCTCCATTTACAATAANGGGAAGTGATTCATCACTCCAAGAACGTACCGTAACACAGGTAACACGTGTGTCGTTTAGGTTATTATCATTGTGCTATGATTTCGAGATTATTCTATTATTTTAGTGGGACGGCTATCATCATTTGACCTTAGACAATGGATGTCGTTGTCGCAGGATATATTATTGTTGAATATAGTCTAAATAAATAGAGGTATTTACATTTTCCTAGAATATATTTGTGCTTTTGTAAGGTTAGGCGATTTAATTGAAAGAAGAACAAAAAAAAATGTTTAGAAAGAAAGAAAGATACGTTTATTCAGTCCATAAAATATTACAGATTCCTTTCTTATCTTTAGACAAAAATATTTTTTTTTTGCCGGCTGATTTATTTTCATGTAATAGTGACGGAATGAAATCCACTAAGCCATAAATTAAACCACGACAAATGTAAACCATACATCGTCAAACACGTAGCAAGCATACCTTACGTAACGTTACTCGTAATATTCCGTCTCGAGAACATTAATTGAATATTGTGTTTACTTCAACTATCTCGCAGATCAATTGTAATGAAATGCCCTTCAGTTGTATCCAGTGATGTTCTAGCTAGATGGATATAATTCCACTTACTACTCGAGTTTCAGTCGGAATGATCATACGAACACGAGTAAATTGAGTCGATTCATCTTACTTCTTAATGTATATGTAGATACTATAAGGGCTGGTGTACATTGGAGCTTGTAATAAGAGCACTCTGTAGGAATAATCATCATCATCATTTCAGCCATAGGACGTCCACTGCTGAACATAGGCCTCCCCCAATGTTTTCCATGTTGATCGAATGGTAGCGGCCTGCGGCCAGCGCTTCCCTGCAACCTTTATGATCTCGTCGGTCCACCTTGTGGAAATAAACTAGAAAGTAATTACTGCTTTTTAAGCCTTGACGCAGTTGGGTCGGGCTGTTAATCAGTATGAACTTGTATGGAAGTGTGCACACTATACCGGCCGATTCCACATATTAATTGGAAGTGGACCCAAATACCGGCCGACTATAAGTCGGTAGTCTGCTAGGAGTCGAAGGCCGAGTTGCACCACCTAAATTTAACTGTAACGATAAGTGTTGTTTTGTATGGAGTTTGACAGATTTTGACGTTTGTTAAAGTTAAAGTAAGAAAGCACAACCCAGCCCAAGACTAAGCTTCTTTAACCTATAAAAGAGTTTTAAAATTCTGTATTTAACGATTCACCATGCTTAGTTAAGTGAGAGATAGATAGATAAATAATTTATTTGCATACACTTAAGTGCTCATTACGCTGTAAACTATATCATAGTTCAACACCAGATTATTACTGTCAGTTATGGAATATGTTTCCATGCTTCGGAGTGAACGTCAAGCCGTCGGTCTCGGTTACTACCCTCGGGAATTTCGTTACAAGATCCGTAATAGACGCACAGGCGTCTTTCGTAAGATGACGTAACAATCGTTACAGCATTACAAACCCCTTCTGGTAGAATGGCAAATACAATTATGCGCAACTATTACAAAGGGGGCATTAAGTTCGCCTTTTATACCTACCGCAATTATAGACTATTAAATCATAATCTGGTGTTTTGGAAATAAAGTGAAACCCTAATCTACTAGTACTTACTAGATACATAATATTATAAACTTATCACTTGATTGTACACCACACAAAACAAAAAAGGAAAGAAAAGACACGGCGAATTTTATTTTCCAGACAACCTACCCAGAGTAATATGGAGTTTGACAGACGTTTGTTAACCGACTTCAAAAAAGGAGGAGGTTATAATGTTCGGCTGTATGTATTTTTTATAGTTAATGTAAGATGCAACCTAGAGTAAAGGTACCACTACTACTGGAAGACCAATTAGGGAAGATTCTATTTTTGTAAAAAAACACAGTAGAAACTAGTCCTTATTATCCTCAGGCAGACGAGGTCAGCGATATGGGCACTAAGGTGATCTTAAGTGACAGAATTAAGACAGATGCGTTTATTGAGCAAGCCTGTTCCATTTATTTTTTCATAAATGATTATTACAATAATTTTTGTACATTATTACCGATTTAATTTTTTTCATAAGAAAAACAGTGGAAACCAGTCCTTAAGTTCCCCAGGCAGACGAGGTCAGCGGAATGGGCACCAAGGTGATCTTAAGTGACAGAATTGAGACAGACGCGTCTATTGAGCACGCCTGTTCCATTGAATTAACATAACTAAATCCACTCAACTGTGATTGATAACGCAATAGGACATCGAATCTAATCAACTGATTTACATCTGACAACACTCCATTCGTGTTATTGTGACACACTTGACGTAATTCAGTTGGTCGGGGAAAATTAAGGCTGAGTTGCACCACCTAACTTTGACCGTAACTATGACGATAACCGGTGTTTTTTGTATGGGGTTTGACAGATTTTTGACCTTTGTCCATGTTAAAGTAAGATGGTGTAACCCAGTTGAAGATTCTCAGTTAAATTGGTTGATAGGTTCGTTGGAAAAATTGGTCGAACAGAACTGTAGGTTTCATTACTGAGAACTCCTCTTTCCTTTCAGAAATGAATAATTATGTTACTAATTAGTAGTAAATATTGAGATTTGAGAATAATTAGTAGCAAATAGGTACCTATTGAGATTTGAGAGAGAAGTTTAGGGTAAAGCGATAGATTAAATTTTGCAATATACAGGGTGACTTTGAAATCAGTATCTAATTTTTAATCGCGAAAAATACCGCGATTAAAAATAATTAAGATAAAATTGTATTGTTAAATTATTGTTCTATAGAGCTTATAAAAAAAATTGGAAACTGATAACAAAATCACCTTGTATCTTATCCACCTTATCCACATGACCGCCAGTTGCTTTTACCACAAACTTTTTCCACAAACTGTCAAGTTCTCTCAATTAGTTTAAAACCGCAAAATACATTATTTTATAAGCTCGAGCCGACGCATCAGCCAAGACTTTTTTATGATGTAAATATTTTGGTATAAATATTTGATGTAAACATTAAACTGGCAATTCTAATGCATTGCATTCCTGCATTTCACATAAACACACTCCATCAATCTTTAAGAGATAGCCATCACAGCATTACCTCGTGAAAGGAAATGTATCGGGGAATTTATCGAAGGCCGTTAAGATGCTTTGCATGGGACTCTACTCGTTCACGATCTAGTAAATAGCACTTAAGTGTAGACGCCGGGGATATTAGCTTACTTTACATTTTGCTAAGAGCTACTTTTAAGATATTAAATTTTGAAAAGAAATTGATGTTGTGAGTAAAAATTTGTTAAAGTATAGACACGTAATATGTATCATAATAGCTTCTTTATGTAATTTATGAGCATCTTGCTGAAAGTGTAAAGTTGTCTGGTGAATGACATAATATTATGTGATCCAATATCATTGAAGATTTTAGAGTTACTTAACAGGCAATATCTTTATTACATTGTTTTGGTTTGGTACATAATTATAAGTGCACTTAATTCACTTCTTAGGCCTTTATTTTTCTATAGTTTAAAACGAAACAGCTAAATTATACACTGCGGAAAAAAGTCTCATGTTTTTTCAACATTTTCTTAAAGACTTAACTTGCAAAAATACTGTTTATTTTCTTTGCACGCACATACACGCGCATAAATCTTCTTATCAAACAAAGCAACAAAAAAGGGCGCACTATTCGCAACGATAAGTATACAAACGAAGAGGAACGGCCGAGCCTCTAGATTAATTGTCATTTATCCTTTATTCGATAGCCTTAATTAAAATAACGAAATAGATTGCTTTCGTAATTATTGTTTGTACTTAAGTTACTGAAATCCTTCTGAAACATTTCTGAATCGGCATTCGAAGTATCTTATTTAAATTGAAGGGAGCTTGAGAAATTGGTAACTTTAAAACTATTATGTATGTAAATCGCAGAATCCTTCAAGAGTCTCCTTGCTTTAGTGAATAATAATACAGCTTTATATTTTTTATGATTATGTTTATTTTATAGTTTATTCAATCAATAATTTTTATTATGATATGTTAAGACTAAGTCTACTCTATTCTATTTTTATTCAACTTTTTAATGACCAAATTAAAAAACGTAATTCTTACTTAAGATTTTCTTCCTTGAAAATAGATAAATTATGTAACTGTATCAAATTAATCGAGTTTCTTGTGTAGTTAACTTATAAAACGTAAAATCTGCATAATATAATATTATAGCAGACAAAAATTACCTTACTCATAATCCAGTCCTAACATTGAACATTAAAATTCGCCGTCATTCTTCTTGTTAATCTCGGAAGCGGTTTCAATTTGTAGTGATTCGGCACGCGATGTGATTCACAAGCAGATTTCCGCAGCGAAACGTTTCGACTCAATTCTTGTATTATGAACGAGGGGGTGACCACAGATTTAATCACGGTACGCTGATCTGCCCAAGGGGTATACTTAAGCGAGTTGTACGGCAGTTAATTAATTAAAAACATCTGCCCGATTTATATACGAGTAGGTAAGCTTGGTTTTGTCAAGGTTTTCACGTGAAAAAACAAATATTTCCTTTTAAAGTAATCGGAACGTTGTACTTAATTTAAAGAGCATGATATTAATCCTCAAACAGATTTCTGCCTTGAAATTGTTCGAGTCAGTTCTTAGTTTATAAATGAGGGACTACCACAGTGCGTTGGGCGGTCCACACAATATACTTAAGCGCATTGTTGTGGCTTATTAAATGACTTGATTGTATAATAGTGGTTTGTTGTACAATTGTACAATAGAAGGATCTACATGTCAATATCCTGGAGGACTTTGAATATAGGTATCTCTGTAATATTTTATACTTAGTATTATAATTCATTTAAACTAAATGTTATTAATAAATTCGAGAAGTAAAAAAAATAGCTGCATCTAGCTTTAAGTCAATCTCTGTTAATCTGTAACGAGAACGCATCTAAATCCACCTTTTCAACGGTTATCAAGTAAATTGTTCTTAGTTTAGGTAGCCTTTATCGTATTGGTATCGTTTAGAGCGAATACAATGAATTATGACACCCATTCATCATTCAACGCGCCACTCGCTGTAGTCCGCAATTTAAACGCAGCGAAGACGTCGAGTTTCGTATTCCCTTTCACGTGTAATTTCCCAGGGCGCGCCTCCGGGCACTACTTGGAACGGCGATCTCACGAAATACTACATTTTTTTAATATCCCCAGTACTTTTACCATAAATCCAAGCTAAATGACTCCCAATGGTGCCACGGAGTTATTAAAACGCCCATGAATTTCGCCTTGACGCAGGTAAAAGTGAGTAAAATAACTTTCGGAACTAAAGCAAGGCGCAAAATAAGTTGTGAAATATTAAATCTATTTCTTTTGTGCTCTGAGTACAATAGTTGCGTACCCAGCTGGTGTACAATTTAGGAGAGGCTTCAATAATATGCGTATATATTCAAAGGAGACTACGGAAATCAGATGAAAAAAAAACTAGACTTNCTAGACTTGACTCAGAAGTTGAAGGTTAAATTTTTATTGGCTTTCTTTTGCGTCAGGAAATGCATGAAATCATTATGTTATAAACGTATCTTCGCGTTAAATACGATGCAACGTTTGCAGGTACTACATATATTATACATTTCTGTTGCATAATATAACTATTACCACCATAACATGCCCCAGTGTTTAGCGCCATCAGCCATGTGCGGCCTTCCGTAAATAATCAAGTTCCATTCAAACATTCAGCGTAATCCTACTAAAAGAAACCCGTGTATCCCCACCCTAATGAAGTCCGAGAAAGATAATGATCTCCAACGAATTGGGGGGCTTCGGATTGCTTCCCCGATCGACGTGTCGTAATAAATATTTGATGAGCTATTTTATGCTACTTTTGCTTAATTGGCATCCCCCCCGATGGGATTAAGATGGAATTGCAAGATTGCTTTTATTGCCCACTTGAGTTTGGGTAAACAATCCTTCTTCTCTAATTTCGTGAGTAAGTTTAGGCTGGGGCACATGATGGTAACAGCTGTGACATTTTGCATGAAGCGGTGAATCACATAAGGTAGGAATTCTTTTTAGATGTCAGAAATCATTATGTCCTCATGTATTTTTTATTTTTAGGATTCCTAAACTCAAAAGGAATACTTATAGGATCACTTTGTTGGTCATCTATTTCAGGTAAATTAAAGCTTTTTAATGCTAGAAAATGAGATAGAGTATTGGACCGAGAGATCATAGTTTTATCCTCTAATAATGTGGTAATTACATTCCAGAAGAGCTGCACGTTTAAGTTGTTGAACCGATTATCACGCGGTAAGTAAAATGATTTAAGCATACTTCCCAAAACAATTGAAGTTAGAAAATTGCATTTTCATTGTTCTAATTATCCCCCGAACTTTCGGACATTAGCAAACATTGAACGCGCACTAACTCTAGGCAACGTGGGCTAAATTACAAGTACCTAACTTCATTAACTAGGAATAGCGACTCCATATCGTCGGATCTAAACGTGGACATTAAACTTTATGGCTCTCATTTATGGGTGTCTGGCAAATTCGCTGTGTATTTAAGTATACGGTCGGATATGAAAATATCCTTGAGACCAGCGTGATTCTGCGCTTATTAAGGTCGTTTTTCTTTGAAACCTAATTAGATATTAAGGCTATAATAGCGCTAATTAATTAAACTTTCACAGTTTTATTATGAATTAGGAATCTACTTACTGAAAAACACAATATACAGATTCATATTATGTGCCACAACTGCAATAGTTCAAAGTTGGTAAGTAGATACGTAACACACAAAACTGAAAATTAAAAGAAGTAGGTACAAAAGAAATGACATAATTTAACTGTTCATGTTGCGAAGTAGTTATGAAGTGTCATATCATCGCCAAAATGTTTTTTCAAACAAAATAACTGATTGTTTGAACAAAACACCCTCGGGCGGGCGGGGCTTTCGCTTTTGTCTGAGCTCAGCCTTGAGACTGAACAAAACGCAATGCAAATTACAAGTCACTTGCCTTTCTGCTCCCAGTNTTCCCAGTATCGTAGTGTGTTTTTCTTCCATTCATCATGATCACTCGTCAGCCACTCCCTTTCAGACTTTATATTTTACACAATCCATCAATCATATTTGGTCGTCGTCTTCTCTTTCTTTCAATGTGACTCAAAACATAAACACGCTCAAATGAATTCTAACAAAACATACACATAATACTAGTTTAGGTCTATACTTACAGGTACGAGTAAATTGTTTGTTTTTATTTTCTAACTTAATGTTTTTTTTTTGTTGTTGAAGTGCTATCGGTTTGCACTTACTATCGGAGCTAGTGGGTTACTCCGACAGCAAGGCAGTGTTTATATTTCTGGGCTATTTAGTGTTAATTATTATTTATTAATGTTAGTAAGTACTATTTGAAATGTAGAGCAAGAAACTTTATCATCAGGTCATTTTGGTCTCCTCTACAGGATCATGGGCCTCTCTAATTTACTAGAAGCAAATGGAGGATTTGGCCTACACTTCCCACGCTGGCCAGACGGGTTGGGGAGGCAATCTTGGATTGGGGAAGCAAAGAAAATTATTGTATACTAGCAGCCGCCCGCGACTTCGTACGCGTGGATCCCGTTTTACCCCCTTAAGGGTGGAGTTTCGTAAAATCTTTTCTTAGCGGATGCCTACGTGATAACATCTATATGGCATGGCATGCAGGTCAAATTTCAGCCCGATCCGTCCAGTGGTTTGGGCTGTGCGTTGATAGATCACTATGTCAGTCAGTCAGTCACCTTTGGGTAGGCACTTTTAATAATTTAGTCTAATTATTTTACAAATAGCTTTTGCCCGCGACTTCGTCCGTGGAGAAGTCGAAAACGTTCTCATACGATTATTTTTAAATGTTTTAACGTTATTATCTAAAATAATGTTTGAANCTCCCAGTTATCGTAGTGTGTTTTACTTCCATTCATCATGATCACTCCCTGTCAGACTTTATATTTTACACAATCCATCAATCATATTTGGTCGTCGTCTTCTTTTTCTTTCAATGTGACTCAAAACTTAAACACGCTCCAATGAATTCTAACAAAACATACACATAATACTAGATTAGGTAAATTGTTTGTTTTTATCATCTGACATAATGTAGAGCAAGAAACTTCATCATCAGGTCATTCAGTCTCCACTACAGGCTCATGACTCTCTCTACTTTACTAGAAGCCAATGGAGGATTTGGCCTACACTTTCCACGCTGGCCTGACGGGTTGGGGAGGCAATCCTGGACTGGGGAAGCAAAGAAAATTATTGTATACTAGCAGCCGCCCGCGACTTCGTACGCGTGGATCCCATTTTACCCCCTTAAGGGTGGAGTTTCGTAAAAACTTTTCTTAGCGGATGCCTACGTCATAACATCTACATGGAATGGCATGCAGGCCAAATTTCAGCCCGATCCGTCCAGTGGTTTGGGCTGTGCGTTGATAGATCACTATGTCAGTCAGTCAGTCACCTTTGAGTTCCTTATATATTTAGATTAGAAGTAAGGAGAACTACATTATGTTATTTTCTGAATGAACAGAATTTTTGTTTTCATCTGATTTAACTTTTTTTCGTTAACTACCTTGTTCTAGTGACGTTCCTAATTTCAATCCCAAAACAAATTATTCCGACTATAAAAAATATGTTATGTATGTACAACATTATGTCACGTTCGATCTAGCCAGACTTAACAAGCATCTCCAAAGCGGGGACCAGCCTTTCTAATACGATACTAATGGGCAGCCTACTTATGTAAGAAGGTAGAGTTCGCTGAAGCCCTTACAAATCGTTACTGGTACGTGCCAGAACATTGTTTTCACAGCATAAACACATGCGGTAGGCTCACTGTAGCTTGACCATTTAAGTTGTACCACAGATAACCTAATACTAGTTGTATAGCTGTCAGCCCTCTTACACATAATCCACAGAGCAATGCGAATAAAACTAGAAAACTCATAAAACTCATTTATTTATGCAAGTAGGCTTTTAAAAAGCACTTTTACACGTCCCAGTATTAACCCTACCACTGCTTCAGGACAATAAATGGGCCAGTGCTGAGAAGAAGCAGCGCAAGTCACTTTTTTTGTAAATTGCAATTGTTAGTCGATTTTTTGTTTCGGTCTGTAATTAAGCTGTAGATAGGCAGCAATACTCATGAAATAAAAATTCCATTCCATAAAAAATCCTTATGTATCTTGATCAATCTATATATAAATTAGTTAAAAAGGTGAAGATTTAGAAAGGTGAGAACTACAGCTACAGCCGTCCGGCGTAAGTCTGGTCACTCTGTCCTTTCTTATTTTATGTTCTAAGTTACCTTAACTGCTATTGTGTTCTGAGGGACTTAAGTATTTGCTCACCTAATACATTAACACTAGCAAACTTTTTGTGCCAAATAATGGTGGGTAGGCGCCGATTTAGTACACCGCTTAGGAATAAGTAGTTCTTATGTGGCTTAATGTATTTGGAAATGTTTTGCTGGCAACGAGATCTTTCTGGTAACATTGATAGTAAATTCACGTTTATTCTCTATACTTATATTGTGTATGTAGGTAGAAAAAACCTAATAATAACTGAACTGATAACTTGAGCGTATCAGTGGTTTGTTTATTAATCCTTCAAGGCCCGCGAATCTAGACACAATAGATAATCAATTATTGTTATGACATTAATTAATGCCGTCTGGGACTCAAGCGGTTAAAATCAGTTTAACGTCATATCGTTTGCAATTAAAAGCGTTAACNCCGTTAACTACTAAAAATTAACAAACGGACGATAAAACATTATTCAGTAAATACGAGTACGCGAAATCTGACAACGGATCAATTAAGAGTGCCCATCCAATTAATCAGATTGCAATCGAACGGGCCCGGAAGATTCATTCATACTCGATATCATTCCACGTTTTATTTCAGTAGGAATAAAGCGTTCCTAGCGCGTGACAGAACGATATAGCGCATTATCCTACCGCTACTCTATAGCGCTTGGTCTTGCCGTTACTCTAGTTATAGCGCCGAATCGTACCTATGTACGAGTAGTATACTGTAAATAACTAATTATTTATATTAAACACTAGCTTTTCGCCCGCGGCTTCGTGCGCGTGGACCCCTGAATGCTATTTTTTTCCAAAATAAAAATAAGTTACGTATGTTACTTGTGGATAATGTAGCTTTCGAATGGTGAAAGAATTTTTAAAAACGGTCCCTTAGTTTTTGAGCCTATTCATTACAACCAAACAAATAAACGAACAAACAAAGTTTTCCTCTTTATAATATTAGTATAGAAAAGACGAGCACTAGCGGTATGCAGCATACCGTTTGCAGCGCTATAGCGCTAAATAACACGTGCTTAAAACGTATTTTATCTGATAAGGCTTAAATAAATTTACGTCTTTAGACAAATCTTGTTCGTTTCTGCGCAATAATAATATTTGTTATCTGTAAAATAATACACAGTTGATTTGACACTGATTGTTTATTAATGGCACCATCATCACAACCACTAATGGACTTTATTGACGTGCCAACGTCTATCTATAGCTTGATTTATTCATCAAGAGCGATAAAATTGAACTTATCTAGCTGGTCCAATTCCATATTTAATAGTAGTGTATTACAGATATATTTTTAAGACACCCTGCAAACTACAGCCCTTTTTGATAGCCGATAGTTAATAAGTTCGGGCTGTAAATCATATGAACAATAAACATGTATGAAAACGCGCACACTACACCGATTTGGTATCGGCTGATTCTTCATACAAATTAGAAGCTGACCTAACTATTGGCCAACTAAAAGTCTGTTACAGTCTGCAGGGTGTCTAATGCTGAGTTGCACCACCTAACTTTGACCGTAACTATAACATCAACCGATGCTTTTTGTAGGGAGTTTGACAGTTTTTGTCGTTTGTCAAAGTTAAAATAAGATGGTGCAACCCAGCCTTGCGACATAGATGACAGTTTGACATGTAGGCACAGATATATGTACAGTTATGTACCAAAAATAAGTCTGAGCTAATTAAGTGTTCCACGGATGGAGACACCAGCGGGTGGAGGTAATGGCTGCCCTGTTCATTACCACCTCCGTCTCATTAGCCGCCCTTGACGCATGCTAATTGTGTTCCTTCCTAAGCAATACATAATTAAACTGCTTTAACGTTAATTAATGAATGTGTAAAGAAAATGGGTCACACGTTTGATCATAATTAGGATTCATTTAAATATTTTCTGCCGGAGAATGTGGGCCTGCCCGATATTTGAAAGGCAAATTTCTTACATTAATTGTATACTTAATTTGTCTCTAAGCCAAACTTTTAGTCGCCGTTTCTGTGTTAACTTCTAATTAGGGACACTTTCACTATCAGGGACACTTAATCATAGCTTGTGTACTTTCTGAATAAAATAATACATTTCTAATTCTTTTGTCTTTCCAAAATTAAATTACTCCAAACACAAAAGTCACGATCCAAATAATTCACTACCTAAGTTCCAAAATAAACCTAAAAAGCAGCGCAGCAAAATAACTAAAAACCCATTCCAGCTTTATTCAGCGCTTGTCACATGCAATGTGAGTTTTCCCAGAAAATTAGAGGGGACGTGTTTATATCCCACTCGTAGTAAAAGGTAACGTTCAAATACATTTTCTAAAGCCAAAATCTGTTCCGTCAAAGCGTATTATCTCGGCATCGCATCCATCTCTCATATAAAACCCTCTTCCAAACCGGTGCCAACGGATTTTTGTGATTCAATACAACTGGCACTCTCTACCTCTTCGCAATAAAGCTCAAATTAGACAAGCAAATTTGCTGGCAACGACACTGTTATCGGCTATATCCGAAACAGAGTATAAAATATTCACTTTAACCTTTTTCTTGGGCCTGTCACGCAATTAACCGAAGTCCCTTTGAGTTTAATAACACACTTTAAATGTTAACGAAATCTAAACGACAATTTGCGCGTTCAAAGACAGCTTTCAGCCACATTATTGATGAAAGATGAAAAAATTATGACTGAAACAGTCCCCGTTGATTACAAGCTTTACATAAATCTTTACTATTAAATACAGATGGATTAATCATAAACAAGTTCTGTCTGTAACAACTTGAAAGTACAAACTCGTGTCGTCTCTTCCTCCTTTCGTCTAGTCTAGACTGTTTACGAACTTTTTGATATTTTATTCACTCCAACACATTTTAATTAAGCTTCAAATACCTACCCCTTGTTTCACACTGTCGATCGAGTCTAAAAAATAAATGACGGTAGCGCTTATTGCTGTGCAGTTAATTTGAAACGAAGTTAGCCAGTTTCCGCTCGAGTGTTTTCTTACAAACAAGCAGCACCGGATGCAGAGCGATGAGGCGGCCGGATGTCGGCGCTAGGCTGCGTTTGCGCTGCGTTTGCGCTGCGATCGGTAAACGAGCTGAAGCCAATTGGGTTACATTGCAACGTTGAACGCGATACACAAGTTAACAGGAGTATCATATTAAGCGTAAAAACACACTTATGAAATTAAATTCTCATTACTTTGAGAATCATTTGGAAGCCAAAATTAATACTCCTGGCTTCTCCTATGTCGGAGGAGGCGAGAGCCTTATACTGTGTTTTTCTAGCTTTTTAGTTTCCCAATTTTAGACAATAAGACACAGATACATTGTACCTAAAATATTACCTAGATATATTGTACCTAAAGTTTGTATCTAATGGAGCAACATTGTCATCTTGACAAAGCTCCTTAAATAAAGAGAAAAAAAAAATAATACGTAATATGGTACTTTTTTTTCTTCAGCGTAAATATACTTGTAGGTAAAATTATTTGAAATCAAATACTAGAGAGAAATCAAAGAACAATTCGCTCAACAAATAAGGATTGTAAACATGGTACATTTATAGTACGAACTGCAAGGTAACATTTCAGAATCCGAAAGTTCACAATTTTCCGCCATCCATCGAGCAAGGATATGGTTGCAAAAATATTGATACGTCATAATCAATTTGGAACGTATTGGCAAACTTGCGCTCCATTCGTTAAACTTTTTCTATTTCGCTGAAACTTTTCATTATTCGAGACATGCCTCGGCCCCGGTAACTTTCCGCATCGCGATAGACTTTATACGAGTCGAAGCTAACCTTTCAAAAAGGAAATCTTCAAGCAACATTAGAAGCTGCCGGCCCATTAATTCCGGCGAAGTTAACTTAGTTGCCACACACAAATTACATCTGTCTTAGTTTTTGGAACCGGGAAATGTTTCCGGGAATTCTTTAAGAGCGCTTTCCCGGTGTCGGAATTTACGAATCGGGTGGAATCGAGTCTGAGATAATTCGTCTGGCGGTTCGATCGGCCTAATTCGGTCGGATCTCATTCGGCTAATGGGTGCAATGTTTCACCTGAGTGCGTTCTCTGGAATTTGTCTGGGGAGTCACGGGGCTCGTTACGATTTCAAGGCGACGGAATGCCGTGACAGAATGGAAATCTCTTCACATTAGTCCTCGGCTACCGTTGGGTTCGGGACGTGATTGCACTCCGGTGAGAATTTATATTTAAGCAGGCTTGATGAAACGAATAACAATCGGTTTGGAGTTTAAAATGTTTTCTTTATACTTTTTTTTCTTACTTATAAATCTTTTATCTCAAATTTGAAATGGAGACCCTTATCAAAGCAAATCCTTGTTGAGACAGTCGTTTATGTTTGGTAAAATATTTAAAAACCTAACATTTACATTATGTTATCCCCTATTTGATCTAATCTGTCAGATAAATCTAGAGTAATTTTATTATGTAGGTACCTATTTACATTGACTGAATAACTTATTTACTGCTTAATATGTAATAATAACTAAAAATTTCAGTATATTTCCAGCAGTATTCAAAACATAAAGCGTATTTATTACTAACACCAACATTTCATTACAAAGCAAATTTAATAAATCTCATTGCAGACTCGAAATGGAATATGAAAGTTGGAGCAAAGCTATGCAACTAATTTTAATTAGGATTATTCATGACGTGATTTATGCTCCCTCGAAAAACTATTCGTTTGTTGTTAACACCAACTGTTGATGAATTAGCTCTATGTTCAGATTTATTACTTTATACTTTCAGGTGAAAACTCGTAAATGTATTTACGAACTAACTTTCATTGTATTTCTGTTATGTACGACATTGAATTTATTAGTTAAATACTACTTTATCTAGAATCATCATCATTTACCTCCATCTGCAGTTAGACAGTATATCTATTTAGGTACTTGACCCCAATATACAATACTGACACCTACCTTCTATATTCTCTTACAGGCGCCAATAGCTATAAATTAGTGGCAGTCGATAATCACCACTGTCACTTGCAAGGCCTATGCTGATTGCCAAGAAGTCTCTCTGCGCCAGAATTCATGAACCCCGAAGATCTTCAGTGCTTCTACAGGTGAGTACAGAGCATTTACTTGTAACAGAACAACGAACCGCTCTATGAAATGTTCTAGTATCAGTGTCAGTGCCACCCTTTCACGAACCAAAGGTCGAGCGAGTCGCACANTCGGACGGTGTCCGGCGCCGGACGTGAGTCGGAATACGTAATGACGTCCGATGGCCACATTTGTAATTTTATTACCGGCAAGCCATTCTTGTTATGGTAATGCTAATGACCACGACTTTGTTATGGCCTCCATGAAAACCAGGGTTTCGCGCCATGCAACAATTCAGCTGAAATGGACAGCGCAGTCGACCGATTTTTNTCTCTTCACATTAGTCCTCGGCTACCGTTGGGTTCGGGACGTGATTGCACTCCGGTGAGAATTTATATTTAAGCAGGCTTGATGAAACGAATAACAATCGGTTTGGAGTTTAAAATGTTTTCTTTGTACTTTTTTTTCTTACTTCTAAATCTTTTATCTCAAATTTGAAATGGAGACCCTTATCAAAGCAAATCCTTCTTGAGACAGTCGTTTATGTTTGGTAAAAATATTTAAAAACCTAACATTTACATTATGTTATCCCCTATTTCGTCTAATCTGTCATATAAATCTAGAGTACCTATTTATATTATGTAGGTATCTATTTACATTGATTGAATAACTTATTTACTGCTTAATATGTAATAATAACTAAAAATATCAGTATATTTCCAGCAGTATTCAAAACATAAAGCGTATTTATTACTAACACCAACATTTCATTACAAAGCAAATTTAATAAATCTCATTGCAGACTCGAAATGGAATATGAAAGTTGGAGCAAAGCTATGCAACTAATTTTAATTAGGATTATTCATGACGTGATTTATGCTCCCTCGAAAAACTATTCGTTTGTTGTTAACACCAACTGTTGATGAATTAGCTCTATGTTCAGATTTATTACTTTATACTCCCAGGTGGGAACTCGTAAATGTATTTACGAACTAATCTTTCATTGTATTTCTATTCTGCATGATAGTGAATTTATTAAATAAAACTATTTCTAAAATCATCATTATCATTATCATCAATCTAGCTCCGTCTACTGTTGGATGTCTACTTGACCCCAATGCGTGTCGTGACACTGAGGTGCAAATATGTAAAGCATTCGACAGTTCAAAACGTACGATAAAATCTGTTTCCCAAGGTGTTTGACAGAATATAGCGTACGTTTTGAACTGTCAAATGAATACGATTGCTTTACACAATAATAATTGCACCTGTGATCTATCTTCTATATGTATTCTCTTTCAGGTACCAACAGCTATAAGTGAGTGATGGAGATCACCACTATCACTTTCAAAGGATGTGCTGATTGCCAAGAAGTGTATCTGCTCCAGAATCCATGAACCCCGAAGATCTTCAGTTCATCTACAGGTGAGTACAGATCATTTACTTGTAACAGAACAACGAACCGCTCTATGAAATGTTCTAGTATCAGTGTCAGTGCCACCCTTTCACGAACCAAAGGTCGAGCGAGTCGCACATTTTACCTACCATTAAAGGTACCATTCGTAAGAACGTTACATTACATAGAAATGTTCTAGTCTATTTTATTTATTTTAGAAGGCTGCTTGAAGGCTTACAGAAAATCCAATGCGCCAACAAGTAATACTCATCTTACACAGTAAAGATATTAACTTACATTAATTTTGTAACATGCTATAAGTCTCACAAGATATGTATCGAATCTAACCACGACAGTGTGCCTAATAGAGTCTGTATCTTTAATACGCAAACAAATAGAATAAGACTGCTGATAAGTATTTACAAAAGACAAATAAGGCAGATATTGACATGAAGAGGTCGGGTAAGTGGAAATCTGTTTGCGATAGCGTTAGACAAAGAAACCGAGCGGCCTAGATCGGAGGCAGTATATCTCGGAGAATCACTCAGACGAATTGTTTTCCCGAACCTTTTTAGTGCTCGCTTAGTGACATGATACATATAGGGTAGACAGACATAATATGTCTAGACGTCAGCCGCACGCATCGCATCACACATTGAAAGGGTTTGGTACTTAAAATCTTCTGAAATAGAAATACCTATGGTCTTTATTCAGCAATGGAAGTTCTTTGTTAATGATGAGGGTGATAATGATGTCTACGTCACAACAAAAGTCGTACACTTCAAATGGTCCTTACCCAACAGTGGACGTTCCTTCGCGGAAAATGATGATTGATGGTGATGATGCTACAATCGGCGTCAAATATGTAGTTCATGACACCCAAAGTAGCCAACACGTCTTTGTTACTTGTTTGGGTATCACGAAATATTTCACGCTTACTGTAAATAATGTCATATCATGTTTTAATGTGATGTTCTGTTACGGAAATACTATAATGACCTGACAACACAACCATCAGCTCTGTTGTCAGCATTATTTACAGGCACTCATCAACACACTACGTTCTCAGGACCTTAAACATTTTCAACAAGGGTAAGTAGCTGTGTATATTAAAATAATTTGCATTTAATGACACGCGTACTCAAAATAAACATTGTACTTTAATGAATACCCCAGAGCCGTAAAGTTAACAAAGACGTAACTTGCGTACGAGTGTGTTTAGAATTTGCTCAGCGATGTTTGTCTTCCGCAACTGTTAACTCCTCGTAAGTACAATATTTACAAGGGATCTTGTAGACTTTCAAGTCATTTAATCATTTAGCACAGTATATGTGCGTAATTTAACGTTAGCAGTTCGCAGAAGTTAGGCGCGTGTAAGTATTTAGGACGAGAAATACCTATCTGTGTAGTATCACTTTATTTATCTTCTATGTAAATTTGGAATTTAATTGGTCTTGAATATCATAATATAGACCTACTCAGAAGAATTTTCCTTGAGTCTGATATGGAATACAATAGGTATACATACTTTACCATTTCATGATTATATTTCTGAACCTCAAGCAAGTACTATATTAATAAATCGATTCGATTTGATAGAATAATGGCACCTCAAAACCACCCAAAAATTACACATACCTACCACATAAGTTAAAACGACGATAAAGCTCATTAAACTAAACATACTAGGTATTTGTAGTGTCATTTTCCTACAAAAAGTACAGTCCAATGTCCTACCGATCGTAGGGTGTAGCTTAATAACATCAGTCACACAACGAAATTATACCGTGTATTATAAGATATCCTCATTGTCCCCAGCTGCGACCTAACTAGTATCATAGAAAAACGTGTGGAGCGTGTAATATCCACGCGCCGTCTTAATTGGGAGCATCAATCAATTAGCGCACATGCGACACAGTATAGAAATTCCAGACGGACAATAGGCGTAATTCCAGCAACTAGCTTCAGGGCTGCCACTAATGATTTGATTTGATTTCATTTAATTAGAAATGTAGTACCTACTTCTATTGACGAATTATATTTATTTTTGCTATGTTATTTGGACGTGTTTTTTTTTCGATATAATTTTCACTACATAGTGTAATTACTTACTTTTTAGACATTTTCTTTTGCTCATTTTTACATTTTTCATAAGGTTAGGTACCTATCCCAAAATAACTGCTAAAAATTCGCATAGTAAACGAATAAGTAACTGCATAAGAACGGTTTTCCTAAAAACTTAAAAGTTTTTTGAGACTTGAAAGCTAGTAGGATAGAATATATTTGTAGTTTGATACGAGAACTAAGCTACTTACTACGATCTCCTAACTAAGTACTGTCTACTAACTAACAACTGCTCAAGGATTGTACATACAACACAATGTAATAAGTATTACCAGATTACAAACATTGTGTGGTTATTTAAAAGGCCAACTTCAGCTTTCAGTAATACAGCGTGATTTATTTTCCGGACTTACAGCAATCGTGGTTTCGTGGTCAGCCCTATCTCGGACGGTGTCCGGCGCCGGACGTGAGTCGGAATACGTAATGACGTCCGATGGCCACATTTGTAATTTTATTACCGACAAGCCATTCTTGTTATGGTAATGCTAATGACCACGACTTTGTTATGGCCTCCATGAAAACCAGGGTTTCGCGCCATGCAACAATTCAGCTGGAATGGGCAGCGCAGTCGACCGATTTTTCTATTGGAAACCATTTTTGGTAAAAGACAATAGCTGAACGAACCAGTGTATAACCATATTATGTGGTGTGTACCAAAATGAACCCAGTAGACAGATTTTCGGCCCTGCCTATGTTTCAATAGTATAATACAGTTTATTGGAAACGAACAAAGAAATCTCTTAACATAAAAATATTAGAATAGTCGTTACATATTGTAATACGTACTCTGGGACACTGACTCTATTAATAGAAAAGCTAGTATAGTCCAGTCATTATAGTAAGTTCACCTCGGAATTCGAGATACCCAGCTGTAAGTCTGTAAATACGTGTATATTGACACCCTAAAAGTTGTCTCAAAACCTACATANTTTAGACTTTTGTTTTGCACATTTTTACACAAGGTTGTCACAACAAGGTTAGGTACCTATCCCAAAATAACTGCTAAAAATGCGCATAGTAAACAAATAAGTAACAGCATAAAAAAAACAGTGGTCCTTAAACTTAAAACTTTTTTGATACTTAAAGCGTGAGGATAGAATATACATAGTTTGGTACGATAACTAAACTACTACGATCTCTTAACTAAATAAGTACTGTCTACTACTAACAACTGCTCAAGGATTGTAAATACATACAATACGAGTACAATGTAATATTACCAGATCACAGACATTGTGTGGCTATTTAAAAGGCCAACTTCAGCTTTCAGCAATACAGCGTGATTTATTTTCCGGACTTACAGCAATCGTGGTTTCGTGGTCAGCCCTATCTCTCGGACGGTGTCCGGCGCCGGACGTGAGTCGGAATACGTAATGACGTCCGATGGCCACATTTGTAATTTTATTACCGGCAAGCCATTCTTGTTATGGTAATGCTAATGACCACGACTTTGTTATGGCCTCCATGAAAACCAGGGTTTCGCGCCATGCAACAATTCAGCTGAAATGGACAGCGCAGTCGACCGATTTTTCTATTGGAAACCATTTTTACTAAAAGACAATAGCTGAACGAACCAGTGTATAACCAATATAACCATATTATGTGGTGTGTACCAAAATGAACCCAGTAGACAGATTTTCGGCCCTGCCTATGTTTCAATAGTAGGTATAATACAGTTTATTGGAAACATAAAAATATTAGAATAGTCGTTACATATTGTAATACGTACTCTGGGACACTGACTCTATTAATAGAAAGGCTAGTACTAGTTTCCTAAGCTAGGGTCCTATATTCAGGAGCCAGTGATTACTCTAGTTCTAAAACAATAGGGCATTCAAAGTTNCTCTAAAACAATAGGGCGTTCAAAGTTAAAACATTAATACTACCTAGGTTGAATTAACTAAGTGAAAATAATTCGATAATCATAATGAGTTCAGATTAATATTCAGTTGAAACTTCATAGATTAAATCCAGTTAGATGTAATCCTATGAGAATACATAACATACCTGTAGTTTTAGCAAAATACTTGGTAGGTTTGGTCTTTATTTTGTTACGAACTTTTTATCAGTTATAAATAACTTGAAAAAATCGAATTGCCTAAGGCAGGAATCGAACCCGCGATTTTTAACAGTTTTTATTAAACTGACTGTCTTTCGTCTGTGTAGGTGTTGGCTCAAACGAAGCGAGTTCGTTTTCAAACTTTACAGCATGAATATAGACAGCTGATTAATACAAAATGTGTCCCTACAGGGTCGTGTGCTTAACTTTATTTCGTAAATCATAATGTTAACTGGTTTACAATTTTAGGTAACTTTAAAAGGATGATAATACTTTTGCACAAAAATACACAAAACAAATTAAAAAAAATCTGAAAAACTCGAGAAAACGTCAATAATCTCATCATATTTTATGAAAAAATTTATTCACGAAATCCCTCAAAGAAGATAAAGTTAATAGAACATATTTTGAGGAAATCATATTTTGAGGAAAAACATGTAGTAGGTATTGCCTTTCATACTCTATTGTACTTAAATATTTATGTTTAATCTCATAATTACTTACTTTAGTGTTAAGGTTGCCAGTTAATTTTCAGGTAAATAACAAAACGTAATCACTAATGAAGAACGTAACGAAACTTTTGATATTCACAAAGGCGAAAGAAACTGTTTCTCGAAATATTAGCATTTGAAAGAGGGCACTAGTTGTTGGGGACACGAGCGGCGAAACAATCCGAAATATATTTGGATGCAGATTTATACAGCGAAAAACATAGTTACTGTTACACTGCAGGGAAGTGAAGTCGGAACACTTCAGTTTGCGCGGTAGCGTTGTTTTTATGAATACCAAACGATTTCGATTGTTTTAAAATCAAACATCCGTTTGTTTTGAGTTTTTCTTGTAACAATGGTATTAATTTATGAGAGAGTATATGCGTTCACTCACACTGAACCACTCTTGTTATTTTATTATATCTTAAGCTGGATCCAGACGAGTGTAACACTTAATGTAATCCACCATGCAATGTAATGGAAATAGTATGGGCAACACATTCCTTGTAATGCTCGTAGTGCTGTCCACACGTAAAATTAGTGTTACACATNTTACACATACATTAAACCCGCCTGAACCCGATGTTATTCATTTAACTGTGATAAATTTAAAATTGCACAGTTTGATATTTTAATCATATCCTGAGTATTTTCAGATTAAAGAAAACATTAAAGTACATAAAAGCTTAACAGCAATCGGTCATGCATGTCATACAAAAACATGATGGAGTGTCAGTTTCTTGACTTCCTTATTTTCTAACTCTGAGAGTTGTGGATAAAAAATATAGTAAGGCTGAGTTGCACCACCTAACATTGACTGTAACTATAACGATAACCGGTGTTTTTTTGTATAAAGTTTGACAGATTTTTGACGTTTGAAAGTTAAAGTAAGATGGTGCAACCCAGCCTAAGTAGAGTATTTTTATGTCATATTACGTAAATTATTGACCTATACTTTAAGTTAACTAGACCCCTTGCTACCATCGCTAAATACTGTGCTTAAAACAACAACTTACTGTTATTAATATTAATATGATGTAATATCAAAGAAGTGAATAAACAATTACTCGTATGTTACGTATGTAGAGACATGCTATTACCCTTATCTACTTCACTCCTGCACATTATAACCAAAACTGCCATCACCTAATCACATGCAAATGACCATAATACCACCCAGAAATACCCACTATTCTCCCAATCGCTTTATATCATATTAATGTGCAAGGATCGGTATTCCCTGAGGCGTCTGTATTCTTGAATTCCTACAGTTCAAAGCTTCAAAGGGATGCGGCATGCCTGTTGCCAACCCAACATTTGAGAAGTAGTATTTTGTTTTTATAATGAAATGGAACAATGCATAATTTTTAAAAGACTTACCCTGGCTTGCACCATCTTACTTTAATTGCTTTAATTAAAACAAACGTCAAAAGTCTACCAAATTCCATACAAAATAACGATTTTGACCCCTGAACATTCCAACCAGCCATTGTCCAGCAGTGGACGTCATTTGGCTGAAACGAACGAACTCTATACTTTCTTTCAAGTCAATCCGATCCAGTCAAGTCAAACTCAATACCTTATTCAAGCTGCCTACCTGCTACAAAATATTAACATCTTAAATATCAATATCTAATATACTTTATAGGAGACATTATCTCCTACGCCTACAATATTCATAGCCAATAATGAGATTTCAGCTCATATCCCGCTAACAAAAAAAGCACTTAAACAAATTGACTCCGTTAATAAAAAATACACATCCTAAAAGACTCGTGTTGTTGGCTTTCCCATTACGGCTCCTTGGCAAAACGGAGAGTAATCTTCGCTTTGACATCGATAAGCAGTTCTAATTCACCATCAAGGGGCTTATTGTAATTGTTTGCGACAAACATTGGTCCAATTTACATTCAGTAAGCGAGTGTTTGCGGGGGCTTGGCTAAATCCCATTGTGCTACCGCTGCTCCGGGCTTGCATGTTTCATGAAATGAGGCGCGCGCAAGTCAAATCCCGTAATGCGGGCCGCGAACCGACAAATATCCGATTTGGTTACTTAATACTGTAAATGTATATAGCCAAGCTTACTGGCGATTCGAAATTAAAGTTTTATTAAGTCACTGAAAGCCACAAAAATAACAGTTTATTAGTCACTTGACTTACAAAATATTAGCAGCTAAAAACCACACACTTAATCATAAACAAACTTGAATCCACATGACACAAGACGGTTATCTTTCTTGTTCGTGATTAGTTTACCTACTTCTACATCATCAGCATTATGCTCTCACAAAGAGACTAGAACAAAATTAGATGAACATTGGTAGATTAATAACTCTTGAGCATACATAGATAACAAATACGATTGGGAAAATATAACTATTTTCTATAGAATAGATATAATATTTGAAATGGGAGAATCGAAGACGAAAGGTCCGCGAATCCTGGGGGAAACATTGAGACGATTCCAATTTGTAATAAAGTTGATCGTAGCAAATCTGAAATATTAGGGCATTGTAAATTGGATCACGTTTTACGTCTTATAAAGAATCTTTCGGGATTTATGTTCCATTACCGCATTAACCTTAACTTTGCGCGAACAAAATGAAAATCTGACAAAATTCCCTTCACTCGTAAACTATACTGAGTTAAATAAGTAGGCACCGCATACGACAGTAACAATCGACTTTCCAAGAAAAATATCCGGAGAAATCAGGGTTGCCAATGGCACATACGTATTGGCAATTCTTAATATAGCTCCACTCTTGGTTTTCGTTAGGCCTAAGTAACCGTCTAATTAGTAGGTAATCTAATAAGCAATCAACCAAGATAGCCACTTAGGATTTCAATTTCCATAATGTATAAGTTAGGTACGGTATATGCATAGCTAAAATTACTTCATACAATTATAAATCTATTACCAAAGACACACACAATAACAAAAAGCTAAGAGACTGGTTGAATAGGCATAGACTTTGTATCACAGGGACGTAGTCGAAATAAATAAGTAAACAGCATCTCGCAACCCTACTAAGAAACCCAAACAAATTCTGATGCGACTCTTACGGGGGTCGGAACGACGATCTCTATCGACTTATTATACAAACGGCCGATATCTGGGCAAGAGTAACAATATCTTACCATGAAGAATTACGACTCAATAGTGTTCGGCCTCTTGGCTCCGGTTTGCAATAAAATCGGTGCCTCATAGACGATATTTGTGACTCCAAAAGTTGGGATGATTTTCCATACAAGCAGCTAGACTATGATAAAAGTACTGAGTCATCCAAACGCAATTGGGCAAAACAGCGCTGGAATTCTTTTCCATTCCTCATGCGAACAAATTGTATACGAATTCCTGCATGTTTTAAGCAAATTCGTATGCAAATCCACTACAATACTTTCAGAGATTGCCCGTAACGCACTTATTAACAAAGCAGCAAACAAAAAATTTCATCATATCCTCGTAAAATTTGGCCGCCGGCTGTAATAGCTTTAAAAATGCACGAAGGCTTTGCACTTTTTATTTTAATTTCGGCGCACATAAAAACACTGGCAACAAAAAAGATTAGCGTAGCTGACTTCAAACGGGTTTACATCGAAAATAGGCAAGCCTTTCCCGGGTTGCAGATTAAAACCAATCAGCGTAAAAAGCGTTTTCAAAGCAATCTATTCAGAACCCCACTTATCAATTAATAGCAGTAACGAAAAGCGATGACTGAGCATGGCTTAATCTCCTTTTGCCGTCTCACTGGATGGCTATTAGCTTAATGGACCGGCCAACCTAGCAAATCAATATACTCGATTGCAACAAAAACAATACTTGTTTCTTCATGTTCAATCCGTGATTATACGTTCAGCGCTTCAGCGCTTTCTTGGTCTGAGCAAATCAGTACATACTCGCAGCTTCATGACTTATTCAATCACGATAAGCAAACATCCGAAATATGGTATAGGTAATTCTAATAGAAAATTATTTTAGAAGTTGTGGCAATTTTCCTACCTAATCACTTTAGTAAAATTACTTTCAATAAAGTTGTTTTTTCCAGACGCCCGACTGGTAATAGAAATATAATTTCTGTCAGCCAATTTTCCTAATTGCCTCAAATCCTATTGAAAGTCTATTAAGTGGATTAAATTTTGGTTTAAACCTAAAACTTGTAATTTGTCCTAAATCTAATATTTCAGATCTAATCCGGGCAACATAACGCTCCCTATAAAATGTATATAATTAATTTATCACTTAGGTAATAAGCACTACACTGTAGTCAACTTCTTGCTCTTAGGCTAGGGATATAATAAGTAGACTACTTACCTACTTGCCGGCGCAACACAGGACCCTGCCATGTCAATAAAAACTGCTTCTTAAAGTAAATAATCCGACCAAATTGTAACAAAGTTAGATAAAGCATTTCGGCGAGCCCCTCAGATTATAATAATAATGCTGTTTGTTAAAGTGTATCATCCGCAGGCGGGTGATAGGCCATACATCATCCCCTCAGCGATCGGATGATTGATGGGGACGAATCGTCTTGTCATTGTTTGCGTAATTATTTCTCGAACGTTCCCAATGTTTTTGGCAGTAGTTCTATCTCGAAGCCCTGAGCCGTGCCCGCCGTGCCTTTGCATAAATCATCGGGAGGTCTGTATCGTTTATTTTTCATAAATGAATAATTTAATGCAGATTCCGATAAGTAAAAAGGAAAAGTCGTGGGTTAGTAAAATACTGCTGATGGAAATTTACTTTCTAATGCACATTTATGTTAACGAAAGCTGCCTGCGTTATGGCTTATTTCTAAATACTTCGAACATAAATTAACTTTCCTGAAGTTGCTTCGCATTTCACACGTTGACGTATTTTATTATACTATAACAAAACAATATCTTATATCTGTGTAAGCACAATATTCTAATGTTAGCTAATCCAACGTCATAGATTACTTTGACAGTTACTAAATATCCATTTTGCTATTAGCTACCTCCCGTTTAAACATTGTAATCCCTCAACTGGGGAGCTAACGGACTAAGGGCCATAACAGACGTGCCACTTTTTAACACCAGCAAATGCCGATTTAGCCACTTTTAGAAGCTGAATGCAGCGACCAAACATTCCACAGCGCACATTTACTCGTAAAAACGCCTCTTCGCCAGCCGAGAGTTGCCAATCCAGAATCGGAGCAATCGCTTAAACGCGCGATTCCGATACCGCGTCCGAATGCATGAAGTCGTGAAATCGCGAATTCGCGATGCTGTATCGATAGAATCTCACGATTTTTACTGCGATCGAACGCCAAAACGTGATTAAGTCGCAAAATCACCGATCACCGACGCTAAAAGTTGCATGTCTGCTGGGGCCCTAAATGCTCAATGGTTCTCAGAACTCGTTCGTTACAATTCTCGAAACCAACCACCATCGATTATGTTTGATCATCTTAGCCGAAATTATGATCTGTGCTCGAGTAAGCACCTTTGGCTCTGCAGCAATTGATACTTTAATGTTGGTGTCGATTACTAATGATTCTGGGTAAATACTTAAACGAAATATTAGATATCACAAATTTACTAGCAGCTAGCGTGGGCAGGCCTCCCACTAGGTGGACCGACGATCTGGTGAAGGTCGCGGGAGGTACCTGGATGCAAGCGGCGCAGGACCGGTCTTTGTGGAAATCCTTGGGGGAGGCCTTTGTCCAGCAGTGGACGTCTTTCGGCTGAAACGAACGAACGAACGAACTAACAGCTATTAACCTAACGATTTATAATGTTACATTGTCCAGTAAATTCATGCTAAAATACATATAGGTAGGTACTATAAAATCATGTAGACGTATAAGTACTTTCTTTCAACTGTCTACGACTTTATTTGTTTAATTATGTATTATTATTATCACCCAAAAAACGTGTACACACAGCATGGTTAAAATTCTTGCGTAAACAGTATTATAATATTATCTTAACATCGATTCTATCTCTATTTTCTCTTAGCATTTCCGAGATCTACAAACATAACATCTAATACTTAAACACGAATTATCTTTGAATGTACGTTACTCTTACATATTATTATATTTTTAGATAAATGCAATTAATAAACATCGCAATTTGTCCATAACTTTAATTAAGACTGCTACATCACCATTTGACTCTCTGATTTAAATATTTCCTGATTGATGACGCCACGTTAATTGGATCGAATGTAATTTGTAAGCCATTGACAAATTGTTCAATAAAAATAACGAGATTGGAAAAACTTAATGAAGGGACTACCATAACTATATAACTGTTACAGTCAAAACTCATAATCGGTTTTGACTGATTATTAAATTCAAATTCAAATACAAAAGTGGTTTTGACTGATTATCAAATTCAAATTCAAATAAAAAAACATCATTTTTTTTTATTTTCTTATAAGATAATGAGTTTTGACTGCAACATAACGACAAGGGTTCAAAAAATATTTACATAAATGTATGATAGAGTTTAGGACTTTGTATTTTGACAAAGGAATCAAATGCTTAACACTAAACTCTTTAGGGAAAATGTATGCTAAAGCTGACCAAGATATTTATATCAGAGACACAGGTAAAAATTGTTTCAGAAACACGAAAGCCTAATCGTTTACAGTCAAAACTTCTTATTTGGTGATTTACCTTCAAAATCGTTGCGGTTAAAAACCCTGTATACGATCATTAATGCATGGGTAGTTAACCATATTTATATTTACAAGCAAATCCCTCCACATCACTTATTATAAGTGGGTTCCTTCATCATCATCATAATTTCAGCCATAGGACGTCCACTGCTGAACATAGGCCTCCCCCATGGACTTCCACATCGCACGGTTGGTAGTAGTCTGCATCCAGCGCCTTCCTGCTACCTTTATCAAGTCGTCGATCCACCTTGGGTGGACGTCCCACGCTGCGTTTTCCGGTACGCGGCCTCCATTCCAGAACCTTGCTGCCCCATCGACCGTCAGTTCCTTACATTTTAACTAAATCACTGAACTATGAACTATTTGTAAACTTGAGAACACCAGTTTATAAGCTAGCTAACCTTATTAAGAGCAAATTTCTCGTAAGCGCTGGCTGAAGTTGAAGCTATCAAGACGAGTTAAGCTGTTATAACGCCTAATCATAGCTATAAAGCACCCATGTTCAGTTGGCCGACGCATAGAGCGCTGTCGTAAGTGCACTCGCATAACCGTAAACTGGCTGGGTTATACATAGGGCTGACACTTAAAGTAAATTAACGTTAGTAATCATTTTATTTGAAAGTTTTATCAGGTCTAAACCTAATACTAAAAGCAAGCATCATTTGGTGTAAACGACTGGACCATCTGACTCAAAGTACTTTAAGAAAACTACTTACTCTAGTCACACTTATTTTAAGTTTTTAGGTACCTGGGATTCGATTTTACGTAGAATTAGAACTAACATTAATTTAGTACGGATAACGTGACAAAATCTAAATATTCTCTAATTAAATAGAATCGCGGCATCGTTCATTCTATTGATTTTGTGTTTCATACAAAATTAAAGGATCACAGCTTAATTGACTTATAGGGGGTTCCCAAAAATATAACAAGCGCACTGTAGACTAGGTTAAAGGGACGTTTGTATGAAAGTTATATTTTAAATTACGTAAGGTCCTCCTACTATTTAACACGCGTATAACTTTTTAAACGGTTTTATTTATAGTTAAGGGTAGAACGTTAATCCTACTTCTGCATGTGATGACCCTGCAACTGCGGCCGCTCGGCTCTAATCCCATATGGGGCCGATGGCGACCCCCGTCCGTCCTCGCGAGATTAGGAACCATTCCACGACATGTAGCAATATTTACACTGTGGACTAGCAGCCACAGAGCATGGCTAACATGATAATCTTAGTTACTAATCTTGCTTTATGGTATCGTTTAAGTTTAAATTTGACTTACACCCGTTTTCACCATCAATCCCTAATTTTTAAGTGATTCCTATGGTAACACATAACAGGAATTCCGTTTTCATAGGGGTCACCTAAAAATTAGGGATTGATGGTGAAAACACGCATTACTCTTTAAACCCATTCTCATGATCCTCATGATTTTATTACTTTTGCTGGTTGATATTTTAGGATGAAGTCGATTACGTTACGTATCATTATGGGAATCATTATTAGCACCTCAAAGAAATATAGTAATGCTATGTTATACTACACCAAAAAAACATCAAATCAAAGCTAAGTTTGTCAATAATATACAGTCTCTATTTCAACATTCGATGTGCAATCGGTTTTCATAATATTTGCCACAGATATTTTTGGTGTAATATTACATAGTACCCAGTGATGATGTTTTTATTTTCATCTCTTGATTTATTCCAAAACACGTAAATAGACATCACACAAAAAAGGAATAAAAGAGCCGATAAACGAATTTGACCTTATTGAATATCGCCATTATTCAGGGCAAATCAAAGAGCTGTCTAAATGTAAATGGAATCCTCAGCGACAATGATGACGACACAATCGCTGGTTTACTTCAGCAAGAAATAGTTTGAAAATAATGTAACACCTGCTGTTGAGACGGTGCCAAAGCCTTCTCGAGTTCTGTGATAATGTCTATGAATAAATATGAGCGTAGTGTAGTTCCAAACGACAATATTATAAGAATCTTACCTACTTCTATCTTGAGTTTTCAGGTAGGTATAGTTCTTGCAACTCACGAAGGCGAGTGAGCTTTACTTGTATGTGTACTTGTACATGCCCATAACGATAGTGTAATGTCTATCAAAACTACGAACAGTAGCGAGCCACCACACATGTAAAGCGCACTCGCCTTCGTGCATTGCAACGACTATGATGAACNTTTATTTATTTATTTAGTTTATGCAGAAACTCAACAGCTATATTACATTTTTATAGAATATTTTTCTTACAATGGTGGCACTTAAGCTAAAAAAGAGTTCCATGACATGCAATAATGTTCGTACATTATAATATCTATTGTTATTTTTTTATTCATTTATACATTTCTTTCTTTTTATATACATTATACTATGATGAACAAGTTTTGAAAACATGGAAAGATAAGATAATTTTGAGTTTTTAAAGTACATTGATTAAAATAATAAGCCTTTAACTTCTTTATTTTTTTAAGCTAGTGGATAACGCCTTAGCTTTTCACGTAGCATGCCTCTAATCTTGGCTAATTGTTTTGCTCTAAGTTGCCTTTCTTACTAAACGCTGGCGTCTCAAGAATGTGGGGTCCATGCCAGGTGCAGATTCGTAACATTTCTGTGGGGTGAGCTTTGCGGTTTCAGTGTAATTTGTGAGTAGTTCTTTGACTTTGCCGTCGGATTTTGTAATAATTCACAGAAATAAAGAAACTTCGCCGTAATGTTGTATAATAATGCACAATAATAAAAAAGTTACATGACTTACACCACCATGCTTATGTTAAATTTGACAAATACTTAACTATAAATAGAATCATATGTACCTACGTTACGAAACAAATAAGTACTTACTATCTATCTAAATAATTTGTCATCATACCAGCCGCCCTGAATCATGTTTACATTCCTGAATAAAATACGACCTCTAAAACATTCGGAACTCTGTTAATCCAAAGTCTTATTTATTCAACATAATACCTCCTTTTCAAAGAAACAACAATAGTGGTTCAGTACATTCCATTAATCAAACGTAGGTAAACACGAAACGTCACGAGAGCAAGCATTTATCACGATCAAATCAGAAAGGAATATACGGGAAACTTCATAAATTATTTTTAGAAATATGAAACGCACGATGTACGGTATTTTGTAAAATCTGTCGAGCGAGACATTAATTTATTTTATTATCACACTAATATTATAAAGGCGAAAGTTTGTGAGTATGTATGTTTGTTACTTCTATAGGGCTGGAGCGATTTTAACCCATATATACCCAAAACTATTTAAGTCTCAGATTTTTATGTATTTGGGATATTTACAGTTTCTTTTATTATAGGCATCGCAAGAGAACCATATGGTCGTTTTCGTGCCTCTGGGCATATAGGTATGGATATAATTTGGTATGGAGTTAGATAGAGTGACCACAAGTGTTTGGTATGGGATGAGTAATCCTGGATTAACCATAGGCTACGTTTTACCGCAGGACACAGCTAGTAAAATAAAATTCTGCTCATTGAAACAGTCCATTATGTTGATCTCTATCGTCTTATAAATCCTGACACCATGATTGTGGCCATAATAGTTACAATCGTATTGAAAACAATCTATTATTAGCTCAATTCTAATAGAAATAATCAAATAAATTGTTATTTTGCGTAGGCTGATGATTAAAACTTGCGAAAAACATATTATAACCAAGTTAATATTTACATACGTAAAGTCAGAAAATCTCTGATAAATATTTGAATTTGATAGCAAGATAAACATTAGAGTTTCTATACCGGCTCGTACCATGTGTAATAAACAATTATCCAAAATACCTATCATTATAAAAACCTTTTGAACTAGTAGTAACATATTTGATAACACTGTACTATAGTGTGTAGTATAAATCTAACCCAAAGAAAGCTTAGAGAAAAGTCATCTAGAGAAAACAAGAATCTAATCAAGTTATACAACGTAACCTGTCCAAAACCTGGAAATATCGGGCTACTTACTGACTCCCGAGTCCTGAGTCTTTTAGCAATCGGGAATCAGGCTCCGTAACATCGAAAGACAAGTTACAGGGTACTTGCCGAACAAAGTAGAGTAACAAAGTGGATCATGAAAGAATATTATGTTGTTAGAATATTTTACAATGAAACTTTTATTAAAATGTGTGACTCGATATTACTCAGAATCCATTCCCATGGGTGTACTATTCCCTAATGTTATTACGATGATAAAAGGATACTGTTTTAAAGTAACAACTACGGATACTAGAGAATACTGGTTATTATTGTTACTAGCAACCCGCCCCGGTTTCACCCGGGAGCTAAGTATTAAAAAACTTCCTCTTGAATCACTCCATCTATTTAAAAAACCTCATCAAAATTCGTTGCGTAGTTTTAAAGATTTAAGCATACATAGGGACAGACAGCGGCAAGCGAGTTTGTTTTATACTAGATACTATGTAGTGATTATGTTTTTGTTTTAGTTCAAGATTTTTGAATTAATTGTGATTTAAAATTTTCTATTAAATCTGAATTGTTATTCTTATGTTCTTAAATCATTCGGTACCAACATGTACATTTTGTTACTAGAGCAATATAAATCTGCTCCAGCCGTCTGCCATCGACCGATGTTACGACACAGCATTTGTCATTGGAAGTTCTACATTTGTCTCTGGTAAGTTCTTTTGTGAACTATGGCAGTTGGCGTAAAATTTTTGTGGCCTCAATAAATTTTGGTCACCCATTTGTAAAGTAAGCATTACACAAGTTACCTCGTGACTTCTTTTCTTGTCAGATTCGCTAGTCTGACATCTAAAGCCTACCAAATCTCCGCGTTACATCATTTTTCCACAAATATCCGACGAAATTGGTTCGCGTTTGCGAGATCGACGTCGAGCGACGAAAATCACAAATAACTTTGGTAGCAATTTTTTACGCTGTTCGGCTCAGATTTGTATTACAATGTGTTTTTCTATTATAACATAGCATTCAATGATTTATTCCTATTACATTCGTAGTAACTTAACTGGACGCGACACTGGCCATTAAGAAAAAATGTGATCTTTTTTCATCACCGAATATTGACTCTCTTTTGTTTTTCTTCACGCTCGACCCTCCATCTTCTACGCATATCTTTTCACGCATCGATTTTGTAGTTTAAATGTAACTAATGTTCACATTTATTATTACCTTAATATCGAGTATTAATTAAATTATATCAATGATATCCCGAAGCACATGAAACACAAATTCAGGCCCATCAAGCCACTACAATTATCAAATAGACTCTAGCGCCAACCAGACTGTTCAAGATTTCAGGCACTTAGAAACAGTTTCATTAGATAGGTACCTATTTAATCAATAACCCTTTGATCTGCCTTTAGATGGGTAGGGCATGTAATAATTAAGCACTAACGAAAATTATTCACCCAGTCAAACACAAGCCTCCAATATACTTAGCTCAACTTGAACTAAGCTCCTTATATGGGTCGTTAAGAGAACACTTCTCAGTTCAATTACATTAGTATTAATTAGTACGAGCACCAAATATGCCAAAGTGATAGTTACTGTTTGGGTGTATAAAAAGAGAGAGGAAATCCGGGGTAAAAATATGTATCTCCATTTAATACTTTCTTATGTTAGCCATAATACTTTTGCAAAAACTTTTCAATAATAAACCGTAATTCACGCAGGAAAAGTCAGGACAGGCACTAGTATCATTTTTGTCGCTCAGTGATCGATTGATACTGGTAATCTGACAAGGATGTAAATATTTCGGACGGAAACTGTTTGAAACTCGAATGGTTAGGAAACTGAATTATTAATGCTAAGTAAGCACTGGAAGATAATCTAATTTATCCATAGACTCAACTAAATTAATCAGAAGAAAACAGAAGGCTCTGGAAGCTAAGCATCAATCAAAATCAAAATCATTTATTCAGTTTAGACCACAAGTGGCACTTATGAACGTCAAAAAAATAAAAGTACTAGTACATCGTACTAGAGGGATCTAAAACAAAGCGAATAGCAAACTACAAAGGTTAATTAATGAATCAAACACAATGGACCTAGTGCTAGTAAAATGCTTCAGTAATGCGAGTTAATAGGCCGATAGCCTATGGCCTGTGACACGCTGTCCCTGCATAATAGACGGTCGGAAATGAACTGACCCACAACACTATCCAAAGTTTCGAATGTATCCATCTCCCTCACGCAAAACGAGATGACATCATGAGTGACAGTGACAGACAGACCTGAAAATACGTAAACAGTGTTAGGGGTAGCAAATCAGCTTTGATTACCGGTCACGCTACAGTCACCGCCTAATCCAGTTGGGTGGTAGGTACCTATTGGTTATCAAATTCGTCAGTGTTAAAAAAAGCATGTAATGGATATTTTCTAGATTTTCTCTTTAAGATAATAATACTTATTTTCAGTAAACGCTTAATGGCATAGACAATAGTAAAGTTATATCTTTAGACTTGACTTCTAATAAATAATATCCTAAACTTCCGAAAAAATACAACTATACTTTCAGGGCGTACAAAACTAGGCATAAGGCCTATGCCAACAAACGTTTGACATAACACTTTGTTGGCTGTACCCAGTACAAATCAATGAGTTGACGTTCGGCGATATGGCCACGCCGACGGAAACTGACCTGATGACGACGTCTCTACTACTGGATTTAACTCTACAACGTACAATTTAACTCTACTGGATTTAACCCCTATGCGTAAATATAATAAATTCAATAAAAATGTAAAATAACAAAGCAATCACGAAATCTGCCATACCTTTCATACTCGTACGTAATATTGTCTAGAAGCCCTATTCGTTGCGTCTGATAGAATATTTTCTTTTTCATTTGATTGATCGGATATTATTATTCTCATTGAGAAATAATTCTTAGAAAGAAAGATGTTTTACATAATGTTTCCGTTAGGCTTTTTAATCTATGGTTAAACTTATGTGGCCCAACTCGCCTCCAAAGCATCATATTATTAATTTCAGATGATCAATTTTATTCAAACCTTTTTCAAGGGAGAGTGTGAGAGAGAAGGGAAGAAAAGAGCTCTATGATAGCTTTCGATTACTGTTTACCACTTTGCTCATAACAACCAACGCGAATTCAGCTAAGCCCGTTTGTTAAGTCGCATTTTCTGCAACCACGGTGCCCGGATTCAATCCAATTTCAATTTGCCGTAAATCGATTTGGTTTTAATGAAATAGGCTGTTCAGTTTTACCATGAGAATGCGGCTTTTAAAAAAGAAAATAGTTTTTTGAAAACTATCATAATAATTAAGCTATGATTTATGTCTATATCTCGTTGCGTTGACATTGCTTTGTTTTATTTTAATCTAAATACATCACCGATTAATTACGATATACATCAACAGTTTCAAATCGATGGATAAAATCAATTTCAAATCCAATCACGTCAAAGGTATAGCTACCTAAAGGATCCCTGAAATCTCGTGGGCGTTTTTCTGGCTGCTATTTAAAAAACAATTTGATTTTAAACGGCTATTTGTTTTGCATTACGTGCACGGGCGACTGTGTACACAGTGTAGAAAAAACTGGTAGAGTTTTTTTAAAGAACAATCTTGTAACGTAGATATTACTGCGGTATAATTTGGAATCTACATCTATAAAATACTGATTAAACTACAAATAAACTACTTTGCATGGGGGTTCTTTTTAGAATGTAGGTGCTCACTAAGAACGGATTTTACGGAACTCCACCCCTAAGGGAGATCCACGCGTAAGAATTCGCGGGTACCAATTTTTAAAACAAAGTGTAAGTTAATACCTAGTTTTAGCTTAACTTAGCTTAACATTGGTGTTTGTATTTACCTATCGCTACATTTCATGACACGGACGTTTTTCTTAATTTGTCAACCGTTAAATGGATTTTATTAATTATGTAGATACTGAAAGATTAATGAAAATCTGAACTTCAAGATTCATGAACTTTTCTTTTAACTAAGCCTCGACTTGTCAGAATTTGATACGTGTCGTAAGTCACAGTGTTAATTACAATTTTGTTTTCTCGTCTCTGAGCTGTGGCGGTTCGCGCGAATCGCAAAATTTCACGCTCCCCTGATCACAAATGTTTTTATTGGGAACACACATGAGGAAAATTGAACCGGTTCATTTTTATCGTTCAATGTATGGCCACTGATTTTTTAGTGCTTCGTCGAAATGAGAAAACATGTATGAGGGAAAGCGATCCGGGGTATTTCTATTTCGTCAAATGGAATAGCGGATCGAATATTAATATAGGAGAATAATTTTTCGGCTCATGTTATTTTTGTAATATAGGTTCCTTACAAACAAATAATATTTTCACATACCTAAATAAACTCTCTGACAAATCCTTTTAAATACTAATATCTTAATCTTTAACCGCTAAGCTAATCGAATCTTCATCGTTCTGTCATAAATTAAAATCTCTCAATAAAAGATCAAGTACAAGATAAAAAACAAACTACCATTAACCATAACCATAACTAATGCCCTATCCAAAATATAACAGCAACAATACACAATCCGAACTGACCAACCATGTAAACCATTGCATGCATGCACAACGAATTTTGAAAGTGCACCGCAAACGCAAGAGTCGCGTAATATCAACTTTGCGTTTTGTAATTAATGTGCTTCGCTGAGCGGGGATATGCATGGCGCTGCATGTTGAGACCGTGAATCATTCTATACCTATGCATTGGTTATTTCGGAGCGCAACAAAAAGGCAGAGATAAAAGGCTACGGATGAGCACAAGCTAAAATAGAACAGCCAGTTCATAAATTAAAGCTTAGTACAGAATTCTTGAAACTATTTATGGTCGAATTATTTATTAAGTGTTCTGTTGCGTGTTTAAAAATCGCTTAAATAATAAACCCTCTATCGCAAATTGATGGGCAATGGATAAAACACAATCCATAGCGTACTTTAGCGTAGCATACAATTCAGTCACTGGCATGTGGCCGAGCTATCTTTCATCAGTTAACCAGATCTCGGATAAAATTGAAATAAGTGGCAAATGAGAATGTATTTTCTATAAAAACAGCAACTATCCTTCATTTGTGTTAAACTCATCCTTAGCTTTTCTTAAGCCAATACTGACCTGACTGATATATCTTTGACCATGACGTAGATAAAAGGCCGCAGGAAAATGCATCCGCGGTGCTCTTGCCAACTAAGGTGCTTTGTGTAATGTGCTAGTCGCTTTACTTAGTTTCTCCAGCGAGTTAGTTAGGTGTAGCAAAATGTTTGCGCATAATCTGTCTGAGATAAATGTACTTGGGGAGCTTGTTTTTATGCTTAAAATTCGAACGCTCTGAAACATGGATTGTGGATATGCGCAACTTCAGTTACACTGATTTACTTAGCAGAATAAATCGTTACGGCAAACTTACTTTTAATAAAGCTACTTAAACTGTTGACAATATAAGTACACAGGTAATCCATTTCACATGTTTTACTTTAGGATGATGCCTTATGCCACTTTGCGCGTTTATAATTTTGTAAGACTTCTTCTTACTNTGCTTACTCTAATACCATGATTTCCACCACGTAAGTATTCCCTCTTAATGTATGAAAATCTAAATAAGTAAAAAACCATGTTGAAACTGCCAACATGTAGCCCAACGGCTACCACCGCTATTATGTGTATAAATACGTCTGCAGTCGTCCATGGACTTACCCGTATATCATCTAAGCTTTTCAATTTAGTTACCGGACCAACCCTTTCGCTATTTCCGTGCCTCTCAGTTTCCAAAATGGCGGCCATAAAACCCTGATTGAGGTTCAGCCCTTCACGGCCCATTGCGAGTGTCAAGTCTATAGTTTGGTGTGTCAAGTGCCATGCTTCGGACACTTATTTATTTATAGCCGACACCTGAAGGGAAGATATAGGTTCGATAAAAAGTAATGTCGATAGAAGAGTTTTCTATCACATTGTTCTACTCTCTCACTGCTGTATCTACTTACAACTCAAATTCGAAATTCGATTTTCATAATAAAAGAGATGGCAAGTTAGCATTATAAAAATGCGTGAACTAGGCATTGATCGTCAAGATAAAGGCATTTAACACATTCATGTTGACCATTTTTCAAGTATTATAACGGATTTTTAACGCAAAAAAATCATTTCTCAACGATTTCGTTTTTGAGAATTTATCATAAAGATCCGTCCTAGAATTTATATGGTAAAAGTATTTTGAGATTGGATTTGTTGATCATAGTATAGCCAAATTATAGTCTATCCAATATAGCTTGATTAGAATGACAGCTGCCATCAAAAGTAACGACATAACTTTGTAGTAGCGATCAATGAGAGCTAAATATTGGCGGACAAGAAATAATTCACGTCTGACCTAACAAACAATATTTTCGACGACAGTGCTTCCAATAAAAATGTGAACTTCGTGTAAATGCAGCGTTAAATTACACCAATTAATAGTAATTCGAAATTATAAAAATCAAGCTAGAGTATTAACGACGTCTCTACAAGGTTATCTCGAGTTACAAAAATGTTAGTGATGGGACATATCGACAAATGTCATATTATATTAAAACTATTTTTTTAACATATTTAACTTTTTTTTTTCTAACTAATTTTTTAACATATTTATTTAAGTCAAGTTATACGTTTTTCTAAATGTTCACTATTAAAAACCAAAAAACATTTCATTCTTAAATAATCAAACATTACATAAAGTTAATAAAGTTAATAATAAATAAATAAATTTATTTCAACAACAAAGTGTGACTTACAGAATAGTCGTATACTTTACATTGGAAATCAATCACCGGTATTTTTTTGGGTATTCATAGCACCGTTGCTTTAGAAGAGATGCCCACCGCCCTCTAGCGAGAGGAAAAAACCACTGAAGAACACTGATGATAATGACTACGACTTAGATTGTACACCCTTGACATGAATTTTAAATTTTACTGTCTTTAAATTTAAATTACAATTGTCATTTTTATGAATAAAGATATGAAGAAAAATTGGGTGCATTTTTTTATATCATTTTTTCGAAAACTTATCTATACATCTATGTGAACCGTACGAAACATACCCAGCACTAGTCACATTCGTTTGATAGCTGTCATTCTAATCAAGCTATATTGGATAGACTATAATGACGTCCACTCTTGGTCAATTCCTCCCCCAAGGATTTCCATAACGAAAGTATCGATACTATTTTTAAACTCATAGATAGTCCAATTGATTTCCTCTGACCCTACCGCACTGCGAGGCTATTCACAGAGATATCAAGTGAGCGAACTAGTGGAAATAATTCCTTGTGGAATATTATTTTAATACAGACTTAATCAAAAAGTATAGAAACTTAAAGTATCGATACTATTTATAAACCCATAGAGCTTCTGCCCTACCGCACTGCGAGGGGCCATTCACAGAGAGGTCAAGTGAGCGGGCTAGTGGAAAGTGGAAATATTTCTTGTGGAATAACCCTACCTAATGTTCCAAGTGAAACTTGCCGGTGGATTTTTCGAAACTTAAACGAGAATTTTCAGGTGAAAAGGTAAGGGTTTGGGTGAGTGATAACTCATGTAATAAAGTGTCGCAGTCTAATGAACTATCAATTTACTTCACAATAACCTAGGAATATAAAAAAAATCTTAGTAGAGAGGGAAAGGAAGCGAATGCCAATCATCATCATCATCATCATTTCAGCCATAGGACGTCCACTGCTGAACATAGGCCTCCCCCAATGCTTTCCATGTTGATCGATTGGTAGCGGCCTGCGTCCAGCGCTTCCCTGCTACCTTTACGATGTCGTCGGTCCACCTTGTAGGTGGACGTCCCACGCTGCGTTTTCCGGTACGCGGCCTCCATTCCAGAACCTTTCTGCCCCATCGGCCGTCAGTTCTGCGTACTATGTGCCCTGCCCATTGCCACTTCAGCTTGCTAATTCGTCGAAGAATGCCAATATTTTGCTTTTTTGAGAATTATTCACACCGCCCGCCTTCTTATCTCATCGGCACGGGCGATGGCTCGCAATACGCACAGCTTCATCTAGTATTGTAGTTTCTTATTGTTACTTGTATTCTATACTATTATGTTATATTTTGCAACAAAATTATAATCTGGTGTGCTGTATATTGGACTGTAAAAATAGACGAATACAACACAAAAAAGAATTACACAGAATTTACTATGAAGGTTTTTGATAACTTATCATTTATTTAATCAAACAACCATTAAATCTAACTGCATAATGCAAATATTACCTGCTCTCGCTCCGACTCTCCATTTTTCCCTTTGCAACAGCGCTGCAATAGATAACCGATGACTGAAACTACTTTCAAAGAACATTAGACGTCACTTCACAACTCGAGTTGCAGATATGGGCAAACTCAAAACTGGGCGAAGATAGAACTCTCCAGCGCTGGGAAAGTTTTACGCGTGACCGGCATTTTGTTCAATTCTGCACTCCATGCCCGACTTGAACGCTTAACTTTGAATCGAACTTAGTTGCACCCTAAGCATCATCCTACTGGTGCAAAGGAAATATCGCTGCAGCTGAAGAAGATTTTTCATGGATTATTACATGAATGATTCCAGATTTGTGAGATATGTATTGTTCTTTTGTTGGTTACGTTTCAAATTAACGTCAACGTCTTTTCTTTTTCAATAATAAGAGTAATAAATAGTAGGTAGAAAGGTACCTATATTTTGCAATTACATATTACGAAAAAATAACAATCCTATTTATTGTTTATACCTTTTAAAACAATTTACCTGTTTACATTGAGTAATTTAATCCGTCTTCTCTAAAATCACAAATCCGTGTCGACGTACAAAACTTCCGAAACGAGGGTTACATCTGAAAATTACAAAATAGGAAGTGTGAGGATTACAAACTTTTACCTCATCAAAGTTTTACCGATGGGCCGACTGAGTTACTAACTCTATCCCCGTGGACCGGTAAAATAAACACACATCAAAACCGATACGAATTTATACCTCAAACGTAAATTTGTAAACACGACGAATTTGAACAGGATTTTGTCAGAGTTTTTCTATTCAAATTCGTGCGTTATTCATCAAACCAAATATTCGAATAACTTTAAAATATATTTTTTTGTGAATTCCCAAATAAATTGAGTTAGCTGGTAATAGTATGTGAATATTCATAAAATACTTACTTTTAGTTTATTTTCAATCTGATTGATGAATCTTTAGTATTAAACTTCATAAAATCGTAACATTCTAAAGCGAAATTAAGATATGCTTAATGAGCCAATAAGGATTTCATAGAAATTAAGAGCCTGTAGGTACTGTACATAATGTATTACGTAACTAACGAAGCTTTACAAAATTAGCAACATAAAGCCTCATGATACTTTATACTCGTAACCACTGTTAATTATGAAAAATCTAAAACGTTAAAATAACGATATAGTTGTGGCCAATGAGTTGCTGTCATAGTGACATTGACAATACGTCAATGTCACACGAGAATCAAACGTCAGAATAGAGGGACGCGCGGAGACGACTCCGCGCGCTTTTGTGCTAAGTGATGAATTGTATCTAAAATAAGGCAATATACTGTGAAAGTTAAGTATCCAGTGTTTTATTTATGAGAATAGATCTACCGGCCTCTAATACCACTTAGAAAAGGTTATATTAAAGAGCTATTCTTGAACACAGCCTTCCAAAAAGTGGATATAAAGTTCTCAAACAAACCGACAGAAATATTCCCTTTTCACAAAAACTCTTAACACCGGTCGGCCTTTTACTCGTAGATATACAAAAAGTGTATTTTTAACATATTGATATTATTATTGGTCCCGTAGAAAAACGCAGGAGCATGTTATCAAGAACAACAATCCACATTACAAAAAAATAAAGTTCTACGTTAAATAATGTTTGAAGAAATCTCATGACTGGTCGAAAATAAAACCTTATTTTTTTCCAGGAAAAAAAAACGCCGGAGTACGACGCTTTAGTGATGAATTTTTGTAAGCTGAGTCACGGGCAGAAGCTTAGGAGCTGTCATAAATCAAATCAAATTTTCTTTATTTGTCTTCATGATACCCAATTTCTTCGCGGATATCAAATCTCCTTGGACAATAATTGAAATTGTACGAATTCATCCAATAAGCAGACGCACCTGGCGGGTACTTTGGCTTCAATCATGGGTCAGATTACTTATATAAGCGTAATCTCTCTGAAAATATATTTTTCATGTTTATTTAGTTACTAAGTATGTATTATATTTTTCGAAATACTGTAGATCTGTACAATATTACGGAGAATTAAGAACAAGCTTAGATGGACTAAAATATTCTAAAAACATAGTTTTCTAATATTTTACGTAATATTCAATACATTATGAGAATGAAGCCATAAGCACAACATAGGTAGGTAAGTACTAACCGATATTCGGTGTTCTAATAACTTTTTTTATCATTTTCTACCTTTTGTAGCGGTCTCGTAAAATCCTTTACTTACCATTCGAAGACCTATCAAATAGGTACATAGATCAATAAGCCCCCACATCACCGGGACGAATTGCTTATTTTGCGAGAAAAAAACACTTTCTCGCTTATTTAAGAGCGTCGCCATCAAAGAAAGCAGTATCAAAACAGAATAAATTCCCTTATGCGACCGCATTTAGCCTTTATTTATGTGCCTCCCTTGCCTGATGGACTGTATCGAAATACAGTCACTAGATCAGACTGAAGATTGTTGCAAAAATAACATTTATTACAACCTACGTAAGATACTGAATGTGGTGATGACTGTATATTGCCGTCGGTTCCTTGACACTTTTTCGACGAATTTCCTGTTATCTGAACAAAATATTTGTGTGTTGCTCGTAGGCCGCAGCCAGCGGAAGAGGAAACCGAATAGTGTCGCTGTTTTCGAAACAGGAGGGCCTATTTTTATATTTTATCGGCGTATATGTGACTTCGATATATCAATGTTTGGTACAATATCCGCTATATCGTTCCTCAACTTCCCTATATTGATAATCACTTTACTTGCGGTCGGTTTTCATAAATGTTTGAGTCTTTTTAACCAATTTACAATAAGTATAGACATTTACCTATCATAAATGATTCCCATATTTTTTTCAGTCCTATTGTTATTGCCTAAACTTGTAAAAGCACGTTAGTTAAATACCCCTATTTAAAAGTTTCTTTGTCCAAGTACCATAAATGAAAGAAATAAGTGGCGGTTTCTTAAATACTTTTGATACTTTTACAGATACTTTTGACGAATGGAAAGGCTTCCATACTTAAATGGAACCTGTTAATTTTTTTGTATTATTATGAAGACTTGAGAACAACCCTAAAATGAATTTTACAAATAAGATTGCTTTGAAAATACACGTACATTTCTTCTCATTATAGAACTGACATGTAAAATCACATACTTGCCCATTACAAACTTTTAAGCGGACCTTTTATGTTTTGTATTTCTTTGATAATTCCGCCAGTTTTCCTCTTTTGATGTAATTTCCTGCCTTTCTTTGTTTTCAACACATACCAAACGTAGTAGGTACAGGATATTCTCAAGAGTTATTTGTTTGTCAAAAATGAAAGGAACGAGTATTTACTGTTATGGATTTATTTTTCAGTAGTCTGGCCTTACCTTTTGAATGAAAATTTTAATTATACATAGTTAACGTACTTAATTATACATACAAATGCTTTTTCTTTTATGTGGGTAAGTTTAATACAGTTTCATTAATGAACCCACATATGTGTAATGTGGTTTAATAACGTGGTTAATAGTGTATCAAGTGCTGAATTTGAGTAAGGCCTCGTCTTTGTGTTTCATTGTTCCATTCCATATAAACATTTGCAATCCTATTTGAACGTTTGGAGGATTGGATTATAATCTTTGTGACAATGACATAAGTGTGGGATAGTCAGCAAATGTCATCAACAGGGTTGCCAACAAAGACGCTTTCTAACTTAATGAAAAACACTTTTGAAATGTTGCGAAGATGAGACCATGATGACTTGCGTTGTAAAAAAGTTATCAGATCTAATATAGTGCCAAGCTTCTAACTCTGAAATGCCCTAACTCTACAAGCCAAGTGAACGAGTGACATCTTCAGAGCTAAATGCAGGAATGGAAGCTAGTTATTAGATAAAACTTAATCGGAAAATCAAGGAGAAAGAGTCAAAAACTATTTTCTCGACCTTGTAAATAAAGGTTTTGAAAAAAATATGTACCTCAGAGATTTTAGCTATCACTGTATCCTTAATCCTACTTCATATTAAAATCAATAGATACAAAGACCCTATGAAATTCAGCGTAAATTAGAAGCAAAATTTGCCATGTTCTATTGATAGAGTTTTTGTTAACTGAGTCTTTGGCAGGTTGAAACGATTTATCAGTTTTTTCTAGTGACATCCCTGACAACACCTCCTTTCCCGTGAAGGCCGTAAAGTGACACGCAGTCACATTTGAATTAACGTTTCCAGATTACGATTTCGGGTCGAGGTGGGTACTAATAAATCTGCTCCGAGAATAAACTCAGCCATAACTCTGTGCTATAAAACTTTATAGGGTCGGAAATAAATTTCCATACCAAAATGCGCAGCACACTTTAATTTTGGTCTAGCCAAACACAAATGGTTGTTTTGGTTAGTCCACGGACATTATGTAACAGTTAATAGCAGTGGCAACAATAGAAAGTATGTCAATACAAAATATTAACATAGCACCGAAATTAATGGTCGCAGAACAATGGCTACAGTCATATTCAATATCCAGGCAACATTTACCTATTGTGTAGCGTTCTCTTTTTGAAATTCATTAACGTTCTGATGTGAAACGCGAACACACTGTAACACAAGAACGTTATTATTTTACGAAAATGTTTACGAAGCTACCTTCCACAAATATTTCACGGGGCTTATCTTCTGGTGTCAATCATTGACTGTCATGAAGAGGATAAACGCAGACTTTATCGGAATTGTGTTTTATTGTTGTTTTGTTTTACTTATTTACAGCAAAATGGGAATCATTTGTGATAAATGTTTTTGTATAATAAAATTATATTTTACACGACTTTGTATAATTTTAAATTGCTTTGCAAAAATCAAAAGGCTTTACAGCATTAGGACATCAACAAAGAAAACTAGTTTTCTAGTGTAGTCTAAAACTGTGACATCTTATTATATGGAGCAATTTTGCGATAAAAATGTACCTACATAGCAGCGTTGCCAGACGTCCCGATTTTGGCGGGACGTCCCGATTTTTTAATCAAATTTAAATGTCCCGCGCGGGACAGGCTCGGTCCCGCTTTTTCGGAGAGAACTCGACCGTACGTGACGTACGTACTAAATCTGATTTAAAATATTATTTTTATTGTTAAAATACATTTTCTATAGCTACTTTTGCTATCTATTGTCACGTAAACGTAATTTTAAGTCAAATAAAAAGATAAATATTTGAAAACCCTTGATTATTATACGTTTTTTTACTATGTCCCGCTTCTGACGGAAGAATCCCGCTATTTTCACTCAAAAAGTACCAAAGTCCCGACTTGGCGAAAAAAAAAACTGGCAACGCTGCTACATAGTCAGATGTGCTGTCGACTACATACTAGCTTAAATAAAATTACGAATTTACGATACGTGGCACAATGAACGCTACATACGTTCATTGTAGCACGTATCGTAATTTTATTACGAGCTCCTTACTCGCTAGCGCCTCGTTCGAATGTATCGCGCTGAAGGCGGATGCCAATGCAATCAGCCGCAATGCGGAAGTGACCCGATCGACGGGAACTTTTAAGGGCTGCTACGCACATTCGATTTGTCTATGCCTTTTATTAATTGGGTTTTAGGGGATTAAATTGGAATTTGGTTGGTTGATCGTGGCAGACATTTGTCTTTCAGTGGGATGAATTTGGCTCCTAATAAATTAAGGGGTTCCACAATGGGTTAACTTTATGATTTAGAGATTAAAATAAGGTAATTTGTATGTAGTGTAGTAACCGTTAAGGTTTTAGTCAATTGTTAAGTCATTTACTGAAAATAAACGTAATATTACACAAACGCTTTTCTAAACTAAAAAAAAAATATCCTGGTTGAACATATTTTACGACATTTTCCAGCAACTTTAACCGAATTATTGGTGTATACTGAAATGACTTCCATGTTATGCAGCACGTTGCTGAACATTGTGTTCTAAAAGATTTCCCTAACTTTTTAAGCCGCTACGCAACGAAAAATCGCCAGTTTGTAAGTGCTCTATATCGAACAAGTCGAAAAGGCCCCGTATGACGTAAAAGCCGGAAAGTATTCCCGGCTTCCCGGCCCTTAAAGGCGTCTACTAAGGTAATACCCAGGCCTCGTTGTTGGGGACTAGATAAATACGGCCCTGGACTTTTACGGTCAATAGACTCTTGGGTATCGAAAACCAAAGTATAAAACTAGACTAAACTTTAGGGCTCTTAACAAAACACTTCGAGGTTTATGCAGTCCATCGATCATACGAGGTTATGGATTGGATACTTCACCTTTGATAGCGAAAGATTTCAGCTTTAAACTCGAGCTAAAGTAAAATGTACTGAGATTAAGCACCTACTATGAGCCTTGGGAATTGAAAAGGCTTTTACACTTTGGAATTTCAGTGAAGAATATTCGTCAGTTATTGACCAATTTAACGTGAAATCCATGACGTCATACAAACAAAAATGTTAGATTTTTGTGTCTCTACAAAAATGTTAGAATGTTGTTTAGTTTTGAGTTCGACCACGGAATGTATTCACAGGGATCGAATAACATAGCCGAATCAATATGTTAAAAGCCATTCAGTAGCAGTCGAATCAAAGAGATTTTTCAATATTACATTCAACAAAAAATATTACAGGCACACAAATAAAACTGACATAGTTATAAACTATATTATGTTACACAAAACGCAAACAAATAACAATAAACTCTATCTGTATATTAAAAATCGTGTGTCAGTTAAAAATAATAACATTAGTTAAATGGAGCCGTTATAAAGATTTACCTAAATACTACTGTAGACTGAAACATCATCATCATCATTTCAGCCACAGGACGTCCACTGCTGAACATAGATTGAATATTTTTCCTATAATAATGAGGGAAGATTCCAACTTTAAGCTCAAGCTCGGAACGTTTACAGAGATTGAGTAGGTACTGAAGTACCAATGGACGTTAAAATACTTTTGCACTTTGAAACTTAAGGTAAAGTAAGGTTGAAACTTACCGAGCACCGAGTACTTAAATACATAGCTTGAATTGATAATAGAAATTTCAAAGTTTAATGTCATTACAATATCGTTAAAAACTACGGGCAGCGACTAACTGAAACAGCTAAATCGTTAAATAATTATGTATAACCAATCTATATATTTTTCAAATATGACTGCACAACAAAACAAAGTCGCACANACACACTGTATTAAAAATCGTGTGTCAGTTAAAAATAATAACATTAGTTAATGGAGTCGTTATAAAGATATATCTACATACTACTATAGATTGAACACTTTACTTATAATAATGCGGGAAGATTCCAACTTTAAACTTCAAATTCGGAACATTTACAGAGATTGAGTAGGTACTGGCACTGAAGTACCAATTGACGTTAAAATACTTCTGCACTTTGAAACTTAAGGTAAAGTAAGGTTGAAACGTACCGAGCACCGAGTACTTAAATACATAGCTTGAATTGATAATAGCCATTTCAAAGTTTGATTACCATGATTTCATCATAATATAGTTAAAAAAACTATAGACAGCGACTAACTAAAATAGCCGAATCGTTAACCAATTTACAACCAATCTATTTTTCAAATATGACTGCACAACAAAACAGAGTCGCACAAAAGCCAAAATGGCAGCTAATATATTGCACACAAAGTTGCAGGTACCATAAAACCGGGTAAAAGTGCCCATAGCTGACAGCCCAAATGAATCTCGCGTGCCAGAAAAGAAACAAACATCGGCTATTACTACGCCTACGGTATGCGTGCCGGTGATTGTATGCCATTACGCCCGCGAATATTGTTTAAAAGAGTCGTTATAAAGATTTATCATTCACATTAATGGTTGAATTTGATAAAGTTATACGTGATCGGCCGTTATTTATGTAAATTGTGGATGTTTAATCAGTTGATATTGAAATTAATACGTTTTATTAAAATCAGGATTGCGTATTGGACGAATAAACTTAAAATACAATTACGACGTTTAAATTAGTAACAACAAAGCGTATTGTATAAAACAAAATATTTTTGTTAAATTAAAAGAGTTTAAAATTGTTTCTTAACTAAAACAAAAGTTACAGTACTAACTTGCGAAGAAACTGCGTTGCAGGTTCGCTTAAAGTTTTTATTTTACGGCCAAACTTAAGATGTCAAGTCTGAATTAAAAATTAATACTTTCATAACGCCCCCTAATTTGTTTAATAACGCCCATTACTGGAGCCATTAATCATTGCTGCGTAATTAACTTTGATTCTAAGTGCAGATTGTAGCGATAAAACAACTCTAAAAGGGCTATAAAACTGAGCATGTTCGTAACTACATCCGATACGGACGTAGTTACCTGCTCCCCAATGAAAAGAAAAGTAGAAGGCATATTCTTAATTTTGTAGATGAATTAAGTCACAGATAATTCATAACGCAATACTTCGGACCTATTGACCATTGTAGAGCAAAAGCTAAATTGCCTTAAAAATCGTATTCAGAATAATAATATCATACAGTCATTATGAAAATAAGGACTTTCCACTTACCTACCTAAACTTGAACTTTTCGCTGCGTTATTTGCCATTATTTTGTCGTTCTTTGTGCATGGCGTAAATTTTAGCAAAATTAATAATCCCAACCTAACATGCATTTATTATAATCATAATGTAGAGACAACCTATTTCAAAGTTGTTTTGCTACTTTTCCTGATTGGTATTTTTATCGTACTTTCAGCGTCAAACAGTTCGTGACACCCAAATTACCCAAAAAGTTCGCAACACATCTTTGTTGCAGTTGGACTAAAGTAGTGTTGTCAACTTTTTGGCCACTATAGGTGTCACGAACTATTTGACGCTGACTGCACAACGTTTTGTGACGAAACGTAGAATGACAGTTTAGCCTACGCGCAGACCACGGCGCGTAATGTGCGCACTTCCATACATGCCCATACTGATCAATTGCCCAACTAAACTATCGGCCGACGAAAAATCGATGGTCTGCGCCTATGCTAAAATTCAGTGGTCTTAGCCATAGCGGGGCACCGTTAATCAAATAGTTAACTTCGTTAATCGTTAAACCGTTAATAAAAAAATTAACTTCGTTAAACGTTAAAACGTTACATTTCACAAAATTTAACGCAAGTTAACGTTTATCGTTGATCCGTTAACACATGATAATAAAACGAAAAAAATAATTGTATGCAAGGTTCAAATAATTTCGAAAGCTTGTATCGCGCATGGAATTTATTCCTCTTTTATGTTTGCGCTACAAGCTTTTGAAATTATTTGAACCTTGCATAAGTACAGTTATTTTTTTCGTTTTAGTACAACTGCATTTCAGAATAAAAGCTTGTTTTTAAAAAAGTTTTTTAATTATTTATAATTTTATTTTACACTTTTTAATAGTATCTCAATCTCAGAGCCTTGGTTCAATTACAATATAATTTAGCACCAAAGTGCTATAAGTTTCCACCGTTTCGTTTAGGAATTCCTATGGCCACCTCCTGACTCTATCATCAGGACCCTGGACATCATCTAGTACTAAAGTGCTCGAAAAGACAAATCCAACGAACCCAAATTTGATGCGATGCCGTCGTTTCATTTAGGAGTTCCTATGGCCACTTCATGACTCCATCATCAGACCAGTTCAATGGTACCATAACATTGCATTATCATCGTACTTACATAAGTATACCAAATTTCAGCCCAATCGGTTGAGGAAAACTGGACTTAAATTCAGTTGCAAGAGTTGTCCCACACATACTAACAAGTGTCGTTAGTGATCTGGTTACAAAAACTGTTGTTTTTGGTTTTGNTAACTTGCGAAGAAACTGCGTTGCAGGTTCGCTTAAAGTTTTTTTTACGGCGGAACTTAAGATGTCAAGTCTGAATTAAAAATTAATACTTTCATAACGCCCCCTAATTTGTTTAATAACGCCCATTACTGGAGCCATTAATCATTGCTGCGTAATTAACTTTGATTCTAAGTGCAGATTGTAGCGATAAAACAGCTCTAAAAGGGCTATAAAACTGAGCATGTTCGTAACTACATCCGATACGGACGTAGTTACCTGCTCCCCAATGAAAATAAAAGTAGAAGGCATATTCTTAATTTTTTAGATGAATTAAGTCACAGATAATTCATAACGCAATACTTCGGACCAAATGACCATTGTAGAGCAAAAGCTAAATTGCCTTAAAAATCGTATTCAGAATAATAACATACAGTCATTATGAAAATGAAGACCACTTTCCACTTACCTACCAAAACTTGAACTAAATATTTTTCGCTGCGTTATTTGCCATTATTTTGTCGTTCTTTGTGCATGGCGTAAATTTTAGCAAAAATAATAATCCCAACATAACGCGCATTTATTATAATCATAATGTAAAGACAACCTATTGCAAAGTTGATTTCTTACTTTTCCTGATTGATATTTTTATCGTACTTTCAGCGTCAAACAGTTCGTGACACCCAAAGTACCCAACACATCTTTGTTGCAGTTGGACTAAAGTAGTGTTGTCAACTTTTTGGCCACTGTCACGACTATTTGTAGCTGACTGTACAACGTTTTATAATCTTAAATGAGTCCTTTAACTTTGTGTCAAACTTCTAGTACTGAATACTACTGAGTATTTCTATTTTATGGCAGCCCGATCTGCGGTGCACTAAACTTGAGCTGTGTCAATACAGCGGTGGAAGTGGAGCGGTTACCCGTATATTGCTCATACACGTGTGCATTCACGCTATAACTCGGGATTAGTTGGCATATCCCTCTAATCCCGATCCTATTCGTAATCTGACTGGCTTTCCCTAGAGGTAACATTTCCTTGTAAAGAGGTACACTAACATTATAAAGAGGTAAAGTTTTTAAGGTAGTAAGTAATTTCTGGAATTTCTGAACCGACTGGAAATCTTTGAGTAATCTGACTGGCTTTCCCTGGAGGCAACATTTCCTCGTACCTACATACAATAAAGTAGTACACTAACATTATTTAAAAGGTAAAGTTTTTGAGGTAAGTGTTACTGGAATTACTCTACCGACTNAATGAAATTCGTTAAGCAGTTGAAAGCTGATTATTCCTGAGTGGCATGGGCTATATTTTTCTACGACAGACCGAAATTCACAAGGTTTAAGCCGCAGCTGCACAGGTAAAAGTTAGTCTAAAACACATAACGATTTTACTATATTAAAATACATTTAAGAGTAACAATCTTTTTCTATAGCGTAGATAGAAACAACTGAGGTCACTAACCTTGTGCCAATCTTTATGAACCTCCATGAAACATCAAACTTGTACAGTTTTCTTACAAAATAGTACTTATTACAATTACTTAAGATTCCACAGTGCTTAACTTGATATGCCATCGTCTATCATTTTAAGAAATGAGAGATAAAAAAATATCTTCAGATGATACATTTCAGTACTTCTTATTTACAAAGATGATCGGATAAATGAAAAGCTTATTTACGTAGGATATTTGAATATCACATTTCCACGAAATAATGAGATGAACAAGTCTATCTGTACAAATAAAGTCAAAAAGTCCCCCGTTCCCAGAATTTGCTCTTTTATGAACCTTCTCAAATTAAAAATGTTTTAACTCCTAATGTGTTATTTTCATAAAAGATGTTTTCGTACCAATAAAATAATTAATTCTCGGAATCCGGAAATATAAAAAGCATAAGAAATATTTTTGATAAAACGAAATTAAATCGTGTACTTATTTTACAAAAACAATTTTAATAAATCTAAGTAAATTATGTTGTAGATAAAACAAAATATTTACTCAATTTTATTTCGTACTAAGTAGTTTTTATATGATGTCGCTTTTTTTACCTTCACTTCTTATTTATTTTATGGTTTAATATTTTTTTCCAGCTGCTAAGAGTTTTTCTCTATTTGTACAATATTTATTTTCCCTCGATCGAATTGTATGTAAGGATCTAAATTAAATAGACACTAATTGCCATTCATACCCAGAAATATGATATCGATTGTTCGATTGTAAATCAAACAAATTAGAATGATAATGTAGGCACCATGTCAGGTTGATAAAAATGATACCGCAGACAATAATCCGACTTTTGTTACAAACGTATTGTTCCAATTCACAACTGACCTACTTCGCTTCTTTCATATCGCAACTTTTAATTATCGCATGGCCCTGCCTTTCGAGGAAAGAAAGTAGAAACGTGAAACGTCTTCACTTGAATGGATCGTCTTAAATTAAACGAAAATTATGTAAGTTTTTCCCACGTGAAAAACCCTTAAAGTAACATACGTAAGATACATATTTTCAGACACACTGAAGACATTATACATACAAAATTTCATGCGAATCGGTCAAGGCGTTTCGGAGGATCTTTGTTACAAACACTATGACTGTTACAGAAGTCTTCTCGTCTAGTCGTCATTTTCGTAATCTACGATATTACCTACAAAACAAAAATTCTAAAGTGTACATGTTCTTGGTGCCGCTTGAGTTAAAGAGTTTTAGAGTTGTTTACATTTATACTTATTTTATCTCATACTTATTAATTTCTTACAAGGTGATCACAATTACGGGCTTAAATGTAACCACATGAGATTGTAATGCTTTACAATCAAGTAACGGATAACTAAACGAGTTTGAGTACATTACCAAACCTAAACACCGTCCCACATCCTCGATGACCCCAAAAAGTTCAGGGTCAAACCCCAACTGAGTATCTTCCGCCACTTATTTTCAGCACCAGTCTATGCGTCCCCCGAGGTGGTGGTAGGGAAAGCTAAAGGGATGTCTATGAGTCCCCTGAAAAGGGCAAAGATATAGATATAGTAATAAAGAATTTAAATTTAATAAAATCAATCGTATAATGATGAAAACATACCTACATATCCATTCCATCCACAAATGCTCGAGAGAAGTCACACAATAATCCTACGAGTTCTATCGCAACCGAAGATAATACAACCCGCGAATATTCCATCTCGCACAATCCCAGGCATTCCAATACTATCGCTCACTAATGCAGTCATAGCCCGCAGTGGCTTTGATCTCCCGACGGGTCCGACTCATCCCTATTACGTATAATCCTTTCCATTAGACGATCGGTTTGAGGATACCTTCCCCTGATATATTTCTCAAGACTCTGCAAAGCTTCAAGAGGATTTTGGCAGGCTCATTTTACTGTTCGCCAATGAAGTACGTTTAGCCGCTAGCTGAAACTAGGCAAAGTAATTTGCATTAGGATAACTTGGCAGTTAATCAAACTTGTTAATTTGAAACCGTTCTAGGAATGCCTTCAAGTTTTGTAAGTCTTAATAGTATTACTGAACAAAGTTTAGAGAAAATAATAATGAAAAGTTTTTCAAAACTTCAGAATGTTTAGATGGATGAAACCTAAAAGTACACACAATTCTNACAGACGATTTCTACTCTCGACAAATGCATTTGAATTAGCCCACTGGGCGAAAACCAATATAGCGGTACCTACTAAATATAATGAAATTCCCAACGCGCACTAACACGAATGACTAACCCGAAGGATTAGAATCGAGCGGAGTGTCTGCGAATCGGTTCCACGAACCTAGAAACAGATTTGCAATGTTCTCAGTGAGAAAACGACCTTATTGATTAAACCACAATTCGAACTGATACATCTCATGATCCATCAATCTTAGCAATACGATTGTAGGTATATCGCTTTGAAATACAGTTATTATTTTAAACACCACCATAAAATGGCGATCCGACCATAAAGCTTGAAATTAAATCACCCATTGCTTTCACATATTTTATGTCACATTTTACTACATCATAAATATTTTCATAAAATAAAAGTTTTTACTATTCCAACTGAAATGTAACGTTAGGGGAAAATAATTTACGAAACAGGAAAAACAATAAATAGATGGAAGTAACTAAGTTAAGAAATTTCATGGCCTCAGACCGACCGATGCCTGACAGATAAACAAATGGGGAAAAAACTGCTTAAGTATGTGGAACCCTAAAAATGAATGTATACGAGAAGAAAACAAATTGTTACAAGCACCGCATACCGCGGTGGATATTAAATTCTTTCTCTTTTGTTACTGTCGCTTCGTTTATTTTGTTTACAATTTGTGGAAAATTTCAGACTCAAGTCAACTTTTTGTTGAGTAAGCACGATTTTAAATTGTGAAAATGTTTGCTTTTGAATTTAAAATCACGAAAACAGTTGACAACTTTTAATGTGGCCCTGGCAAAAATGTGGAGCGAAACGCAACAATTTTCCGGCAGCGGACAAAAGATTGTATAGAAGTGACACGAGAATGTGTAAATTGAGAGAACCGCTTGGTAGAGCTGTATACGAATAAATTATGAAGTGTATTTTGTACATATTAAAAACGTGTAGAGTCCACACTCTATTGTCACTCGGCCAAGTGAGATTTTAATTTAATATGACACACATTCTGCAACTCTTAATGTGGATAGCATACCACTTCCTTGAATCTTCTTTAAAACAAGCATTCCTCAATAGCATGTTTCTGACACACAATAACCCAACACAATCCCATTATATCCAATACTAATTACCTTTTTCTTTAAACTCTGCTTCTGCAACGTGAAATCATGTTATAAAATGTGAAGTTTTTTTTTTAAATATAAGTAAGATTTTCCTTTTACCATCCTCTGACTCCTCCGCTCCGAAACTCCATCTTTTAGCGATGAAACAGACTGAATAAAATTCTCCCATTCATAATTGATTTATTATCTACCTTTATAAACTAATTATTAGTGTTTTTATTTCGTACACATAGTAATATTTATTTCGTATCAAATTATCCGTTGAATCCGTTTCAATCCTTAATTTGTCAGTGTCTCATCTTACAATTCTAAAAAATAGAATCTTGCAAATGATGGTCGTGCCCGAGGCAGACCATTTTAAGTAAAGCGGTAAAAAAGATGGATCCTGTCTGCACGAGAAATCTTTCTCTCGTCAAGCAGCCATTTTGTTGAAACTTAAGAAAAAACCCTCATCAAAACATTCATTACGTCTGAAGGTTTCTTGTAGCCGTCTAATTGTTTTTGAGAACTTTCTAATTTAATTTAAACGTCACGACGTTATAACAAATTCCATAATTTAGGGAAATTTTGTCGTCTATTTGAATAAAAATGTGCCTCGGGGTGTCCCTTGCGAGGGTATAACTGCGAGCAGTCTCAGAGGTAATCTGGAGAATACCTAGATAATCTGCACTTTATCCTCTTACTGCACATACTCGAAGCACATGCGAGTAATAAGGATATACTTACCTACTTACATACAGCTTATGCAAAAAACGTTAACCCATACCTACTGACGTATAAAGGCGAAAGTAACTCTATCTGTCACGTAAACCGCTGAAAATTTGATGATGAATTTGAGTAAATAAATAGGAGTTATGAGAAGAATACCTATAGTATAGACCCTTTTGGCGTCAAAATAAGTCTTAATCAGAGGTAGGATCGTTACTTTTAAGTCATCTAATTTTCACCCGATTACGCCAGAAGGAGGGTTATGTTTTAATCATAAACTTATTTTGTAATTATTTTGTTAACAGATCAACATTCTCGCGAGCGAAGTCGTGTTTGAAGCTAGTTTTAAATAAAAATCACGAAATAGAGTTATCATGAGTAGGTACTTATCATTCGCATTTCAGTCATATTACTCGCATCAAGTACCTATATTTTATTACCAAAGGAATAACATTATCTGTACTCCATTATGCTCATATTTTTCAGACTTCTAAGCGATTACAGCAACGAATGATTTATGTGTCGTAATAATTTATGTTTCACAGTTCAGTGTTCTAGAATATTTAGTTTTATGAACATAAATAACATTTTCCTGAAAAAACATTAAGTACAATTTATCCGCGTGCGACATTTATTGTTTATGGTCTGATAATTTAGCTTATAATGTTTAGTTTGTTTAGCTTATAATAATATTTGTGTAGGTTTTATAATAATAGAGTTTAATTTATCTGCACGATATTATCTATAACAATATACTTTGCCTATAAAGCTGTTATTTATTTTTACCCCATTAAGCAGATGTGGCACATTGACACACAATCTCTTCCAGACAACTATCCGAATTTCCCGTTTATCCATACCATCAACGACAGAGCACTTAATAAAAGAAACAAAGCGTAATCTAAACAAACACAACTCGCTACAATCGTCAATGCGATCACCAAACAAAACCTTTGTCCTAAGCAAATGGAATAAAATGGACTTTTTCAGCCTTTTCGAACAGTCCACTAAGCTCTCCCCATTTCCATTTTGGGAACAAATTGGAGCTGTAACACGTCAGCTTTCCTTTTATAAATAATTTAATCTGCCTTGCATTCTAACGAAGAGTAAAAAAGTGGAGCAAAAGAAGTACTTTAATGTAGCTTCTATATAGCATGAGAAGCACACAAAAGTATGAAGAATTTACCCAGAACTCGTTCCAAAGAAAATTTCATTCAAAGTCTCATTCATTTTAATTATTCATGGTAACAAGACTGTACCGTGACTGAAGGACAGACAACGGCAGACCCAAACCTCGAGGGTCGAAATTCTGAGAAAATGTTTCTGGAGCACAGAGTCGGCTAACAAAATCTTCGAAAAATAAGCTTAGTTAAAGACTTAAGTTTTAACAGAAAATCTTTATAGTCTTTACTCTGGAACAGTTGCCTATTTAGACTAAGGAGTTACTCTTACATTATTTATTATGTTTACCTAAAAGCCCGTTTAATCAGATCCTTTTCTCCTCATAAATATTTAACTCCTTTCCCTATTTTGTTTAGTAAATAGCAGTATAGCAGTAACGACAAATTAAAAGGCATTGTCCAAATACGATCATTCATTTACTCCGAGGCATAGTTTGCAAGTTAGAAGCTATGTAAGATTAAACTGCTGACTACACAGTCTATGTGACCCTAGCCCGACTAAACTATTATAGCCACGTTAAACCAGACGTATGCTTCTGAAGATAACACCCGCGCCGCACCCGTTAAATTTTATGACGTTAATTTGACTTATGTGTGGCTTTAATGGAGTTAATAGATTACTGATATAACTTCAGTTAATGTATACATTTAATATTTATTATTACCCTACCTATTTGTATTACTATACTTCGTTCAGCAAAGTTAATATACTCGTACTATGGAAACATGAAAGTTGCTCTTTGACCAGGGTTGGTAATCCTCTGGTACATAGAATATTTGCATAGGACGGACCAACACTCGAGAAAACACAATTTTCAAATGCAAACTAAATCATAGGACAACATTATTCCCACATCCACATATGATTTCCCCGGGGCTAGTGAGCAATATACAATATAAAGGAAGGGTATCAAATGACTAGTATTTTTGGAACCCTCATTTCTTTCAGTGGGTTCGAGTTTTTGGGAGTCCCTGAGCGATTTGCGGATATCGAGGGACCATGTTTGATTGGTCCCGAGCATTCGCGATGACTGAAGGAAACTTTTGGTCCTGTTTGGGCTTATCGATCATATTGCTTGTTCCACCCCCAGCGAGGATGCCAATAAATTGTAACCGCGGGAAACTGGGGCCATGACGGGAATTTTTAAGCGACTTACGTGCATTATTCGAACAAAGTTACCGTTGAATGGCCGCCTATAGGAAACAAACAACATTTTCAATGCGAGGGTTCGACACAATGAAGGCAGTATAAGTCTACTTAAGGTAAAGTTCAGTAGAATTATGGCCCTAATTTTGATTCACATTATCATTCGACCTGCTCTATTTTTGTTAAAGATATTAATACCCAAAGAACTCCTGAGCAAAATATTAAACACGCAATTATGTAGATGCCTCACAAAATGTCAAGGACTACGATCTAATTTCCAGATAAAATCATGCAAATAAATGTAGATTAAACAAAATTTCAAGTGAGTTTGTGAAGAGATTTTATACGGAACTCATCGTAGGATTTAATATCGCAAAATTCGAATTAAAATTTAATTAACGTTGCTTTGGTGCCTTATTTAAGACAGTAAGTAGATACATTATCACAGTATCAGAATGGAGAAGGAACAGTTAATTTAATTTAACGATCTTTATGCAAAAGTAAATCTGTTGGAACCTAGCTGGACTCTCCATGTGGAGCCAAAAAGCTTGGTCATATCTTTTACTGTGAAACTAAAATGTATTTTTTGTCAAGCTATATTGAACCTTAATTCCGTTGCATAAAGCGTCTGAAGTTTATCTCTTATTTCTGGCTATGAATTACCGACCGTTGTCCTGCGGTTTGGTACTTAAGTATGTACTCGTTATATGAATTGCCCTCAATAATGTCTGCGGTTAGGGTTTTTTCAGCGAAATATTAATAAATGCTACCCGCTGCTCTCACCAAGTGTTTTTGACTTGAATTATTGCTGGGGAATTGTGTGTGTTACTATAGAGTTAACTTGTTGTTTAATTAACTTTTTTGTATCTGTGTGTAATTAAAGTTTAATAGATTTCACTTTAAGAAGTAATATTAAAATTTGAACGTTATTAAAAATTAATAAAAAAGAAAATTAACGGAAACGTTTGTGATAACAAAAAATGAAAACTTCATTATTGAATATTATTTCCGAGAAGGTTCTTAAACTGAGCAATAAACTAGCTTTTGTTCTCTACAGTTTTATTTTAACTCAGAAATATGCGACCCGAAGTAATTTTGTTCTTATGAATTTTCAATGTTAGCTGTAAAACCTGAAGTAGTACGCACGCTATGTAAAAATGCAATAAAAACTTTATTAATACCCTAGTTAAACCGAAGTCGCTTCAGATTAATTTATGTGATTTAATAAAATATCCTAGCTTGCTCTAACAGCGTGTTTATTTATTAGTTAATTTTTTATGTAAGTGAGCTTGCAGATTGATCCAAAGCACTTAAGTATGATAAAATTACAAGCTTTACTCGTAATACGAGTATGTGATGGCGCATTATGAAGATACTAAGACCATACCTTTATTGGTCACACATAATATTTACATTGTTACGAGCTGCAATATAAGTATTATTTAATAACGTGAATATTCACACCTTAAAACGAGGGCGACCCAAAAACTAACAAAAGAAGAAAACAATAACGCAAAGATTTTCCTTTAACGCCATGTTCCTTTAACCTCGGAAAGCGTTGGGAAAACTCCAACGATTTATACTGGATCTTTCCAAGATGTATGTGGAAACGTTCATCTCGAACACGTTTCCAAAGGCTACAATAACTTGAAAAGTAATGTCTCAAGCGCTGTCAACGGGAGAAAAGTTTAGATTTAGAGAGGTCCTCAACTTTCAGATGCTCTCAAAGAGAGACTCGACCAGGGTTGCCTTTCATTTGAGTTGCAAGCGTAAGAGTTCGGACCCTCTTACCTGGAAACTGAAATACTGCTTCAAAAAACAAGTAAACTCGTTCAGCTATCGATCACGGACAACTTTTTTAATCTAACCACAGAATCTGCAGCAAAAATGAACGCGCTAGTTCTTTTTCATTCACACATCCTTGCTCATCCGGTAACCGTGTTAAAATCCTTATCTATTTCGCGTCGCAGATAAAAAGATGTCGTTAACAGTTGCCGCCGAGAAAAATCCGACCGCATTTTCGCGGAAAATATCACTGGTTTCGCAGCAGTTTGCTGGAGAAACGACTTTGCCGTCAGCCCTAACACCTCCGGATGTACTTCAGCAACTTTTGACACCTCCATCGAGGCCTTTAACATTATTTAGAAGGCGTTTCGAACAACCTATTCAAGGGATTCTATTACCGAGTTGTAGGAACTTTATTTTCCACGCCAAGTGAGGTAATCAGTTGAGCTGTCGGCGAACGATCCCTGCTCTTATTTCTGAAAGTTAATCTAAGTAGATTGTTTTATCGACTTTATCGTCCCTTTAAAGGCCTCTAATTTTGTCCGAAGTTGTCTAAAGTTAGGCCTATAACAAAAACACTAGTCAGAAATCCAAGGTGAAGTAAACAAGCACGAACTTTACAAAGTCTATTATGTTTATTAAGTCTAGGGGTTTAATTTCGGTCTGTGGTTTAAGTTCAAATGAACAAGTTGTTTAGGACTAGATCATTATAAGAACTAGCTGTGCCCGCGACTTCGTAAGCGTGAAAACCCGTTTTCGCAACATTTTTCATTATTGCTCTGCTTCTATTGATCGTAGCGTGATGTTGTATTCCTCGATAAATGGGCTATCTAATACTGAAAGAATTTTTCAAATCGGACCAGTAGTTCCGGAGATTAGCGCGTTCAAGTGAACAAACAAACAAACTCTTCAGCTTTATAATATTAAAGTATAGATAACTCCATTTCTAAAGTGTCACATTGCTTAATGAAATCTCAGTAAATAAATATAACCTATGGCACTTGAATTTGGACTCTATTTCTCGGAACAAGTCTTATTTTAATTAATATTGTATAATTTTCATATTTCATCCATTTTGTATATTATTTTATACCTCTATGATATAGCTGATAAAAATACCTACAAAATAACCAGAAATGTAGCTTCTTTTTGATGTATTTGGTACACAATCAGATTAATCTCGTTACAGTCACTTGATACAGAAAAATACTGATACGGATCTAAAGCAACACAATACCAAAACACAGCCAGGGAAAGATCCTATTATTAGAAATACGAGTATGAAGGTTAGTTTGTGACTTCGCCAACATGTATTTTAGTTTTTCCCAGAAAACTATATTGGGGCAAATGTGTAAATTCAAAAGTAATGTACAGATTTCTAGCAAAAAGAAACAAAGAGGATTAAATCAGTGATTCGGGGAAGGCTGCGAAATGTATCTGAGTTGGGATCAAGCAAGGAAACTTTGAAGTTAATGTCATACATAAGAATGATCTTACGCAGTTGTACAATAGCATTAAAATTTACTTGGTTCTGGAAACTCTATATTGTTGTTACACATTATTACATGACGTATTATAAATAATTTGTTATTATTATGTACGATTTAAGTACCTACTATCATTGGGAAATGACAGGAAAAGGTTGCTTATATTTAATATATAGTTAACACTCAACTTGATAATACTCACCGAACAAACTTTTAAATTCTTTTAACGCTATATGTCATTTATTAATCTTTGCTGAAGCTCTCCTTTCTACAAAATATTCGACTAATACTTTTATTCCGTAAAACCATTACCTCCGTTTCGAAATGTACGTACTTCTTGTTAATAACATACTCGCATTTTATGGCTGTGTATTCAGCTAATATTCTTCTAAGCGAAAACATCATCCGCAGATGTTATAGGAAATCGCCTTATTGCAAGTTGCGACATTATATTTATGGCCGAAACATTTGGGGCCTTAATACCATAAAGGTGCTAGTGTGATTTTGCGTTAAACTAAAACTTGCTCTATTAACTAAGACACAAGGTATAATATCGATATCGTTCAAAGGATAACTACAGCTACTTCGAATTTGACCCCACTATTCCGAGTATTACCAAACCGATCGCGAGAACCAACAAAGCAAGCATTGTAAAATATATCAGAAATATCATTGAATATAAGAAGCTCCTTTCACATTTGAATGTAATGAATGCTGAACTGAGTCTTGACCTCGTTCCGGGTTAGTATTTCCAATGAAAATAATCCAGCAAAGTTTTTCCGAGAAAGGAGATCTATATTCAGATTCAGTTGGACTGAACGAGTAGTTGCTATTGTTTATACTTATCTACTTAGGGCAGAGCAGTATTCTTAGAATCAGTGGTCAGCAAAATTATAACTTTTGTGCCTGTAAAACAAAGAAAGTAAAGTTGCTTTAATGACAATTTGATACTAGAGTGATACTTACCTTCAGCGTGCCTTCAGTATGAAAAACTGCGTCAACTACGTGAGCTAAACTAACTTAACTTAGCTCTTGATCTGCGACTGTCAGACGTACGGGACTATTCGCTAGAGCTTCAGCATTGAACCGCGTCTAAAAATGTATTCTTCTTGCTCGTCCTAGCAGTTATAAAAAGGATGTTGTCAGCACTCAGCATGAAACCATAAAATTCTATCAAAATATATGACAATCTAGCGCTTGACCACCTCGACAAGCAGTAGTCGCAAGCTATACAGCGCGGCGCGTTTACTCGAACACGTTATTATCGTTAGTGTTTAGCTGAATCAGCTCCCCGAAGGGGCTAGACTTTGTAAGGCTGGCGCACATACCAAGCTGCGAAAAAAATTACAGGTAGGTACAGATGAGATTCTGAAAGTAATGTAGGTAATCTATTTTTCGTCATTTTCGATTTTATCTAATAGAAAAAAGAAAGATTACAGCTTCTAAATCTTAACCGAATCAAATCCTTTAGTAACCGACTAGGTTCAGTGGGATAGCGTAGAATAGGATATTGTTCTACCTTCTGTTGTCTTAGTACTTCCTTGATTTGCCATATCCATTCATAGTTATTTGCGACACTTTTTGAAAGACAAATCTAGTGACATAGCAGACTACGTAGGCACAAGCTTGAACTAGTGACAAAAGCTTTCATTCATCTCTATTTTAACCCTACCCTTTCAATTTAGTTAATCCCAAAACTGCGATTTTCTTCGCAAACCCAACATCTGTTAGCCATTAAAAGATGTTCATTCCCAGCACCCCGTCCGGCAAATAAAGTTATTGTGCGCCGACCCTTACAATCTGTGCCGACTAGTTGGCGCGGCGCCAGCCCCTCTACATCTAGTGGCCACTCTAGTGCTATGCCCGTCGCCATGCAAACTGCGAGCCGCAGCCTGCTGCAATACACGAGTCTTGAGGTCGCAAACAATAAGTCTTCAGACTTGGATGACTTGCCGAAACTTGGACAGAGGTGTTTACACGATACATTATGAGGTTAACTGACTTGTGGAGGAAGGGTTAAGTTGAGCGCACGAGGCGTTGATATATACGAACTGTATGAACACACATTACAAGTAGTGTACATACTTACAATAAATGAAGTTAAAAGTAAATAATTGAGACATCTGTAATGTCCTGACACTGATTTCCAATGAGAAACCGATTAACTGTTCAGTTTTTTTTTTTTAACTAAATCGGATGTACGATCAGACAGAATTATACAATACTCGTGTATCTATTATCTACTAAGGTTTAAGAGAATGGATATCTTTCTTTCTTTGATCGCTTATTTTCGGATGAGCGGTATAAGCCGATCCATAACTTACAATGCGAAAGAACTAAGGATACGAAGGTAAAGTTAGGGAAAAATATAAATAGACCTGTAGCTACCTAAAAAAACTTGAGAAGAAACTACTCACCCAAATGGTGAGTACTTTAGATTTTATTTATTTATTTTATTTTATTTATTTTTATTTTACAAGGAAAACAATACAGTGTAAAAACTATGTAGACTAACATTTTAGGAAACTTATAACCATTTACATGTTTTCACATTTAGAGCCTGAGTAATGCTTACCTATGCTTAGTAGATGTACCATTTAGTAACCAAGTCTTTATACATACGATACGAGTGTTCTTATGTTTATGGCAATTAAAAGCACGGTCGCCAGCACATGCAAAATCGAACTTATTACAACTACACAAGATAAGTAATAATATTTAGCTTGATCAGCTATATTTTTTACAAAAAGCTGAACCGCATTTATAAACAGGTTGAAAACAATGGGCTTACGGCCTCATTGCTCTATTCAAGTGATTGTTATACTAAGCCAAGTATTCGTATACATTTAAGAGGGGAAATTATGCTTCGTCAACCCCGCGTTAGTCACGGGGAACCCCCGATGCAAATGATCTGTGAGGGGAATGTACTCATTATACTAACGGCGAAAAAACAAAGGGACCCAATTTTACTTTGAAACTGCTCTTTGTTAGAACAAACATCTCTTCTCTGCGTATCCAAGAGAAAACAGTCATGCATTATCTTTTTTACGACGGTAAGATCTTTGCAACCCTCTTTGTAGGGTGAATTAAAAATCATATGGGAATAATTTCATCTTGACTCTCAAAATTGGGAAATTGAAATATTTTTTAAATAAAAATACCCATAATCAACTATAAACAACTATGGCTGGGTTGCACTAATGTTACTTTAACTTTAACAAACGTCAAAAATCTGTCAAATTCCATACAAAAAACACCGGTTACCGTCAAAGTTACGGTTAAAGTTAGGTGGTGCAACTCAGTTTAAATCGATTCCTCTATACATATTTTTTCCTAATCGACTACACTATTCCCTCAGGAAGTTTCTAGCAAGCATAGCATATTTCTAAGTAATTACATGGGCGAACAAAAAACGTTGGTCATCCATAAGCAATTACTGGAATGGGCCATACAACCCTAAGGATTGGGCGGACAAAACGCCACGTCATAACTATGTTACGAAGCGGTCGAGTGCCTCCAATTTTTGATGGAAATTCTTCGGAAAAGGGCGCAGAACAAACAACACAAAGTTGGTCAGGAGTTTATACTTAGATTATTTAAGATCAAGTGCAGTCTTCTGATGCTGGCATTTTTGCTGTCTAACCTCCAATGCATAGGGCACTTAGCCAGCAAGAATTTAAACCTTTGTTTGTCACCTGTCATCCGCTTTGCAATGGAGGGAAGTCGAACCTTAATTTCGAACTCCTCCTATGTTCTTCTGATTAATTTCGTTGCGGGTCCAATGACAGTTTAACTTTCCCCCGGGACAAACTTGACCTTCATTGGTTGGGTTTTTGTGGCGGTCAAGCTGTAGATCCTGGCTACACAGGATTTGAAACTGAAACTTCAATATTCGCTACACAATCATGCCAATTTAATAATCAAATAATATTGTTTACCTCATTTTGCTTCCATCTTCAAAATTAATACCAACTAAAGGCCCCGCAAATTCGGCATTTACGACAAAAGCAGCCACAAAGGTTACGCAAACGTTCATTCCGGCTGTAACCGCAGACGTTACAACATATTCCCTAATTCACTAAACGTTAATAATCTGCTTTACTCGTAAACTTTCAAAGTCGAGAAACAATTTAGTGATGGGTCTTGTTACCGCTGCCATGGTTTCATCGTCTCATTTTTTAAACATATTATTTGCGGAATTTTCTTGCGCTAATATTTATTTCCCATGCATCAAATTGGCAATAAGTACTTGGTCTACAATTTATTTTCAATCCAAGATAATTGCTTTTGTATCTTTATGACCTCCATAATACTGTTAATAGCTTAGCGCAACTATACTGTTTGTGCTTTGCTTACTGCCTTCGCTTTTAGAAGCTTTTTGTTCAATCGAAGCTTAACAATCTAAACAACCTTTCTCTTTCTATAAATCATTAAGGATTGTTTATCTGACACAAAGTCCATCCATGACGAAGGCAGTACATCACTTAACACATTTTCATCGCTCTAAGAAGCTTATCTTCGGTAACAGGCCTCTGTGTGGGCCCAAGCATCAAGCGGGATCACCAATTTCTTACTTGATTGGGCCGGCTGATGGCTTTTGGAACAAAGGCCCGATAGAAATGAGGGAGTACAATATGTCCCTGAAACTTGCCTACTAAACCCATATAGATACGAACCCAAAATAACGAAACAAAATCAAGCCGTATTGGACAGTGTATCGGCCAGGAATAGATCGACTAAATAACTGATAGTTCAGTTACTATAGCTCGGCTACAGTGTTCCATGTGTCACAAAGCATATCTAAGTTTATACTGTTTCTAAATTAGGAGAATTGGAGTGTATGATAGAATTATGACAAGCATAAGGCTTCTATTTTGAAACAACGCCCAAAATTCTAAGAATTTTTAGTGTCGTCTCATAATACTGATCTAAAATAGCACTGAAAAAAATGTTTGTTTACTGCTTACACAACAAAAGTGACCACCGAACTAAGTGTTAGGTAACTATAACCAAACTAAGTCTAGCTCACTACAGAATTATTTGTTTAATTTACACAACATTTTGTTCCTCATAACTAAAGTGTTCGGTGGTCACTTTTGTTGTGTAAACAGTAACCAAACATTTTTTTCAGTGAAAATGCTCTCGAAAAATTCACTCGTAGTATCTTGTTTCAGTTTATGAATTGTAAAATGTTTTACGTATTTACCATCAATATTAAATAAAGCCTGGTAGTCATAACATATGAATTCACTGCGTATTTTGATTGTCAACTTTCCATTGAACTGTGAAAAAGGAATCAACAATATTAAAAGCTGTGTGAAATTAATGCTCTCGGTATGATTTGAATGCAAATTCCGCTCATGATATTGGATTTCACCTGGACCCTTCCGTTTGCGGTGACCTCAGTAACCGGATTCAAAAGAGAAAACGGACGATCTACCCTTTGATTTCCTTCATACAAAATTCCCTTTATTTGGAGCGTAAACATTAATGTTGCGGAAATAGTTTCTCTCGGAATACAATGCGGGATACATATAGGACTCCAAATTTACTTTAACACTTAGGTTTCTTTGGTCACGGACCATAAAGATGTGGATTCCACTTCCTGTAATTTTCATTCGTTGAATGTAGCAAAAGAAGCAATAGTAGTTCCGAAGTAGAGTCGGGTTTCGTCTTTATGTGTTAAAAACTCAAAACCGCTAACTTATTTTTCGGTTAAAAATAATTTTTAAAATAAAAATAATATTTTGCTTAAACCGCATCAGCGTACTAAGTAATTAGTTTTTGTATGATAGTACCTACTTTAGTTAATTGCGTGAGTAATAACATTTTCAAAATCCAGTTCGTTAAATTAAATGCCAATTACCAGGTGTATAAAGGGTGTTTATAATTAGTTCATTTCTACACACGTGAAACACTTGAAATGCCAAAGGTCGCAACTCATGTCTAAAAATACTCATTCCTAATTTAAGGGAATGTTAATTGGCACTCACAATATAAAATCAGAGTAGGCATTTATATTGGGAAAGCAATAACCTTTCAGATCGAATATTATAATAATATGTAATTTAACTAACATCAAATACGAAAAGATTTTCGTTGGTTCTCTGATTCAAGTTACAGCTTCATTATTAGATAATTAGATGATTAGCACTGGTGACATTATTAGTAGGTTTCCTCTGTCCGCCAGCTTGCAAAGGTTGTTGGCAATTTCAGATCTCTTCAATTGTAATTACTAAAGTAGTTAAACATTTTTAAAATAGAGCCGGCACTTGCGCTTGGATAAAATACAAATAGACTTATATTAAAAAATAAAAAAGTTAAGCACATTAGAAAACTTTCTAGCCTTTTTATACCTTAATCGTCGTATCTATAATATATAAAGCTCGTCTAAATATAAAGTTAGAATAGAAAGCAAAGTTAAGTTTTTCTTATTCAGCTCCAATTTGGAACGAAATGGGTTTTCCGATGTTAGTTATTAGGGATTTGTTATGTGAATCATCGCTTCATCTAATCAGTAAAACACAATATTATTTTCTTTAACATTTATTTCAAAAGCAATGTAGAATATGTATTTACTTATCCTTAAATCTTTCAAAATGCTATCCGAGCACTGAGGCAGAAAAGCTTTGTATTTCCAAGAATATCAATACAAACATGACAGGAACAAAACTTCTTGCTGCTTTAAGTCTAGATAGACTGATGGTATCGGAAAAACTGTAGAACTTCACGGGGGAAATCTCTAGATGAACTAGTCTAGAGCTAACTTAGGCACTCGTAGAAATCCCCACTAGTCTAGAAGTTTCTGATCTAACTTGAGAACTCTGGGAACAAAATAAGGGTATTTTTCTATCTAATAAAAACTTTTACATGCAGCGATATATGCTTGATTGGACTCCAAATGTGTGGAATGTTTTATTTATTTATTTAGGGAAAGGATCTTTATACTCGTAGTTTGATGCGTTTTTGTTCTGTATTGGCGAATTTTACTGGGCTACTATTACTGTAGTATAAAACACTTCTATAACACCTTTATGTATCTTTTACATCTATTAATTCAATACGTGAATTTGAAAACAAGACTCAAGAGTATCAATTACAGATGAATAAACCAAACCTTTCATCGATGAAATTATCTAAGATACTTTTTCTGAATCCGAAACTTTGTGATATAACTAACCCGCAAACAATATTTCTGCTTCAATATCTTACACTGAATAATATTTATTTGGTCAGAACTAAGTTACGGAGTGGTTCCAACTTATTCCATTGTTTCCCGCATTACTAAATCAACATGAAACACAAGTTACAGTAAACAAGGTTTCATGATAGTTGAAAGATAAGGAGACCATCCCTCTTATCGCTGTAAGTATCTGAGCAGCGATCGCAAACATTTTCCGTGAGCTTGAACGAACTTGCCTATAATTCATGTTTCAGTGAGCAGTAGCAAACATTTCTAGTTTAACGGACATTTTAAAATTAGATTTTGATCACCTTTTGTAAACTGCTACTGTGAAAATATTAATGCAATAAGAACACATCAGCGCACCGCTAAATATATAGGGTTATAGGTAAATATTCTACGAGTACATTATTAAAAAGTTCTGAGAAAAATATTCTATGGAATATTTTGCAATTAATATTTAGCGTAGAATGTTTACTACACATAAGAAACAGCAATCCATGATAAGTTTTTTGTAGGTATTACCTATTATGAAAAATTTATATGAAAAGGAGTTAGGGATTGCGCAAACTAGCAAACTGCAAACTAAAACCATCTGAGTCCAACTCATAAACTATCCTCAAGCGATTCCAGTTCCAAATTCTTGTTTTAGTTTTTACTGCGCATCCTATCTTCATATCTTCTGCAATTAATAATTTTAGTGCCCTAATAAAACAAGGCGCTAAAGTTGACGATCTCTGAGCCAAGAGGACGCAAGGGTAGGCGACGGAAGCATCACATAAAGGACCGCCCGGACTCTCATTAGTTGTAACTTTTGTATTATCTTGATATAATATTTGTGGAATTCTACGACTACTATACTACAGCACTACATAGTCATTCTAACACCTAAGTATTTTCACTAAATATATTTTATGTGCCGTCGTATGTTACGGATTTACCTACTACACAACATGTGCGAAATACTGAAGCTGAGTTGCACCACAAACGTCAAAAATCTGTCAAACTCCATACAAAAAACATCGGTTATTGTTAAAGTTATGGTTAGTTGGTACAACTCAGCCTAAATGAGTAAGAGCACTTTATATGCGAAATACTAATGTGTGAAAACACAAAAGATCTAATGTCCAATCATCCTAAAACTCATTCATGCAAGGGTTCATTTTGTCTAATATGTATTAGAAAGCCAAATAAAAAACTACAATTAGACCAAAAGTTACAGAGAGAGAGAAGTTAAATGAACCATCGCACGAATGAGTAATGAGAATGATTTTGAACTCGTGTACGGAAGACATGAGTTGCTGTCAACTGTCAAGATAGTTGAACTCTCCAACTGCTACACCAAGGAACCGTTTATTGAGTGAATGAAACATTAATTATTTCCCATTGTGCACCTGACGTATATTAAATTCTGTTCCGCCTGAGTACTCAGTGAGTAATAGTAGCCAGGTATTAAGACGCCGTGCCCAGGGCACGCATAATCAAGATGAATGGCTAAGCCATTGTGCATGTGTAGTCGCCAATAAATTGCAGGACATTACGTTTACATTGCTTGATTATGAATGGACAGCCGCTCTATATCCATCAAATTTACTTGCTGTTAGATCAAAATAGAATAGGGTAAACTTCCAGTTATTGGACGGTTACCAACCATTGGGAAAAACACCCCTTGAACGTCTTGCATTTGAAGTAATCTTCAAATACTTTACTACTTACTTACTTTTTACAGTAATCTTTAATTACTTGCTATTAGGTCACTATCACACCAATTACATGACCCTAAACTAGACACAGCTTGTCCAAACAACTAGTATTTAGAACCTTTGTAAAATTATCGCTTATTAAATACTTTAAATAAGTTCAAAGAAATCTTGTATAAAAGTTCAAATAAAACTAGGTAGGTATTGCTTATTTGAATTTACATAAGGTACAATTGAAAAAGAAGGTAATTTTGCGAAAAGTTTATTACTACGCGAGAAAATTGCGACTAAAAGAAAACTGATTAATATTTCATGATTCGGAGAAGTGAAAGCTGAAGTATTTTTAATTCTCAATAACCCAACTAAGAGTACGCGGCCTAGTAGAAACTTTTGAACGTTATAAAGTATATTACATTTGAAAGCTGCTGTATTCTCTTATAGCGTTAAAAAGTTTTTTTCCTCTTTTTGGGGTACGGCATTAGACAAGCAAAGGACACTGCACTGACGCGAATTGCTTGTTAGTGTAAAAAGAAGAAAATTGTTCACTACATTACGCCCGAGTTCGCAGACAAAAAAAGACTAGATGCTTAAAAAACGTTGCGGCTTTAAAATGTTATTTTGGATTTTGAAAATAGGCAAAACAAGAGCCGTTACTATAATTTAGGTTGAAAATAATCATCTTTAAAACCCGTCTCGGAGTAATTTTGGTGACAATATAAGTGCTGAGAACTGAAATTAAGTCAAATCTAAGAAGTCATTAAATAAATAAATAAATAATCCTTGGACATTTTACACTGCGCCTCTAGTCCCAAACTAAGCAAAGCTTGTACTATGGGTACTAGACGACGGGATAAACATACTTATATACTTTTTTTTTTGTAAATACATACATATTATATATAGAAAACACCCAGACCCGTCACAGAAATTAAAATTCATCATTTCAATTTCTGCCCGGCCGGGAATCGAACCCGGGACCTCTCGGCATAGTAGTCCGTTCTGAACCACTACACCAAACGGCCGACTAATAGTACCCACTTTTACCAACAGCGTGAGTCGAAAGGAGTGTTACCATGAGCCCAGGTTTTCCCGGACTTACCCTTTTAAGAAGGGCGTTAGTTTACTCGAATATTTTTATTGAAAATCGCACCTGAACTTTGTGTCATAACTTAAAACCTATAAAGGCTAATTTTGTATGGTTATACAAAAAAGGTTTTGTTTTTACCACTACCGTAAACTGTAGATTAAACTAACTTACTGGTGGAATTTCCGCAGGTACTGTACCTACTGCTATTTCTCTTGGGACTCAAACTACCTACCACCAATTTACCTGAGGGGCTTTTAAGCACTGTGTTATACCTAGTTGGTAGTCCGAGCTAGTTATTCAATCATACAAAGTCCCTAACTGGATCGAACATATTGGCATTGGCGACCACTCAGTGATTGGTGGTGNTTGGCATTGGCGACCACTCAGATGTAAGTGCGCCCTAACCCGCTCTATCACAACCAATTAGTGTGCACGTCAACTTTGCATTGAGAATGGAAGTGCATACTCGATGCAGAAGTATTATAAACTAAATAGGTTATGTCGACCACGCATCAGAGGGAAAATGTCGAAGGATTAATACAGGCAGTTATTCAACAAAAATCTAATTACAACATGAAGCGATGTTTGTCTCATTTACATGACAAAAGTACGTTTTTAAGTAAACGTTTATTCTACTAACATGTTAATGGAAAAACACTGCAGGTTTATTCAGTAAATATGTCCATAGAGGCTAAAATAGACTTACGAAAATAAGAAAGAAAAGGCACAATTGTGAACGCTAATAAAACCCCAATGAAAACATCACAACTGACGACAGCAATAACAGCACATAACGCCATATCAATAAGGATCGCCATCAAGCGCTCGCCAAGTGACCATTAAAGCAACAACACTCAACAAAGCCCTCAGAAATAATGACACAAATTGTTATAAGCGACGCTTGAGCGACAGAAAAATCGCATTACAAAGCGAGAAATTATTTTTAATGCGTACCAGCCGTTTTTCTAACGCGCTCCTGGAGCACCAAGGGATCTTTTGTTAAGGCGCTCGATGTGTTTTTTTATTATTTTTCCTTTGTCTCAAGACCTTTGGCTATTAAATAAAATATTCGGTCAGAAATAATTGCTGCTGTAATATTTCAGCCTTCATTTAGCGCATAATGTGGGTGATGAAAAAATTGCCAAGAGTGACTGGTGGTGGAAATGGGTTCCTTCAAGGCGCTTTTGAAATTACTGAATAGATGATCCCCTAATTAATTCTTCTAATTAATTGACCGTATAAAGCTTTCAGTTTCTTTGAGGAAGCCTTAAAATCGTGAGATAAAAGTATTAATTCATGACTTCGCATGAATGACTCGGGAAAAACAGTTTGCTAATTAATTTAAAATCTGCTCTTTTCATAGCTACTGAAGTGTGCAAAATTACATCGGACGATATTAATACTCCATTTCACCCTTTAAAGATCCCAAAAACAAGACCCTTCGTTAATTTGGCGTAATTAATGACGTTTTGTATTTTCATCGTGATTTTAGAAAAATATGTCTTAAAACTTTAAACTTCAATATTGATAAAAAACTGTAATATTAATAAATTAATTGCTAATAAGGCAAAAAGTTTGTGGAAATCCTTGGGGGAGGCCTTTGTCCAGCAGTGGACGTCTTTCGGCTGAAACGAACGAAGGCAAAAAGTTACATAATTATGTTTTAATTCAATACTTAAGTTTCTTCTAAATTAAAAAAATAAAAGACCTGTGCATCTTAAAAACATATTTACAAATAAAACCTGAAATTGCTCCTTAATATAATATTATAGACTGGTAAGATATCCGTTTGTACTGGTTCGAAAAATTGCTAATACCAAATAATAAAAATTTCTATAAAACGCCATCTCTGCTGCTAACTCTGTACTAGCAGTTACACAAGCACAAAGTCACTTGCTTGAAAAGGTTTTCCCAATTTTCCTCACTGAAATCTTTCCTTCACCCCTCGCTAGATGGCGCGTTTTGGTGTGGTTTGGAAAATACCTTGCAAGCTTTATCAAGAGACGTTGTTGCTAGAATAGCTCTTGTAAGATGGCGTTAGTAATATCAACTCAAAAAATATTCACAAGGACTGTTGTTCTGATAATACAATGATTATAAAAAACACGTTACTTATCTAAAATGCCCGTACGTAACAAATAACACTCTACATATAACTGCGTTAAAAGCGCAATCGAAAGGTGAAGCTATATTATGATAAATTAGTACTTAATTTATGATAGTAAACTTTCATGAGTTTCATGACAATACTCTTGTAGCTTACCCATTATGTACCTATTTGGAACAAATCTTCTTCTGATCAACAACATTCAAAATCATCACAGCTCCCTAAGTTGAGCTCTTATCTTAAAACACTATGATCAGCACTACCATCAGGTGATCCATCTGCTCGTTTACCTCCTGTTACATAAAAAAAGGAAAAAAAGCAGCCTTGGTTTATCAACTTTCACCTTCATCATTATTATTTTAGCTACAGTACTTCCAGTGCTGAATAAAGACGTCTCTCATTGATTTCCAGATTATCAACTTTAATAGAGTTTAATAGAGTTGTATCCGCATTATGTAGAAATGCCCAGCCATGGCTACTGATCGTACTTTGATGGGATTACCGCTGCTCTTTGCTTGAGCTTTGTGCAGCTGTTATTGATTGGAATAGCACTCAGTTCAATACGACTTCTAATTGGTTCCCTTTGTCTTAAGATGTTCATAGTGTGTCCTCGTTTGACCAGTAGCTAAAATTAACTATTACCTAATTAAGTTTGAACTAATCGATTATTTTTGAGGCATTTTTAATGTAATATTTTGCTATCACTTAACACAGAACATTCTTAAAAAATCTTTTAACTTCTAGTTATTAGAGGAAAGGCTTTTTATTTTTTATTACCAGTAAGCTAACAAAAAGTTTCATAATTTTGGAAGTCCATGTAAATAATAGGCTGATAGAATGAACATTCTAAATCTCATTGTAGACCTTAGCGGTCTAGATCTAGATCCTAGAGCAAGTTTTCACAACCTACAAAAGTTTTCAGGAAAGTCACGCCGCTCGGTGCAAGATCGCGCCGACAATGTAACTTTGATTGAGTTCGAGATTGTGTTATGACTGCCCTATACTTTTTAAATATTTTCCGCCCTAAATTCTATTATATGGTATGTTTTCTAAGCATCCTAAACCAATTTCTGAAGAAATTTTTAGGTACCAGCTCATGCACTCTACACCCCCTTCTTGGTCACTTTTTGTGTGGACTAATGAGCTATTTGCAAAATATTTTTTTCTATCTTGCTGTAGTATGGCTCTAAGAATAGACGTAAAATAATTGAGCATTAATCATACGTACAGTTCTTAATGATATTCTTTTTGAAGTAAAACTACCAGACAAAATCTCAGGACCAAAAAACCATATGAAACACTATTTTTAAGTCATTGAGCAGAACCAACGTTATGAATCATTATGCATCTAGCAAGTTACCATTACCAATTATCCTGTGCTCTTATTCCTCAACTGGAAATATGACTGTTTGTCGAGCCTGGTGCTGATAAACATAGTTTATGTGGCCCATTTCGCATCTCGCTCTACGTCGAATGTAATCCGAAACCTAAACATACCTTGTATTATTAAATTGTTCTTCCCTGTCCTATGCTAACTAAAGATAAACATAAGTACCCTAAAATGACCGAGCGGTTAAACTAAACAATGTTCAAAGCGAATAAAAAACACAACCCTCCTATTGATGTTGCATAAAGTTACAAATAAATTCTTGAATAGTGACCGATTTCTTTGTAAAAACGCACTCGTTACTTATTTCCAGCTTACAAAAGATTGATCAAGCAAAGCTGACACGGATTCCGCTCTAAATCGCTTCGGTTTCGTGAACGCGGGCCTTTATGTGGGCAAATCACCGCATCAAAAAGCACCCGCAAAATCTCGCGGGCCATGAATGGGGAAAACATGCGGTGCGCGTCACGTTCCCTGCGTGAGCCAAAGGCTCGAATGCTCGAATGTGGAGAATGAAAGAGTGGAATCGTAAAAGGCTTTTGGATTGAGAATGCTGAATCATCGCGGCGCCGAGTGGCGGCGACGAGCCGCACTACTGATGACGTGCAATAACGAGCTAGTCCTGTTGCGAGTCCTGCTGTAGTCGATGTCGACATATTTTGTAGAGTTTCAAAAAACTCAAAGGCTGCGTGTGCACATTGAATATCACTGTTAGGTAATGGAAAGAGTCAGTATTTATTTAACTTAAAATTTGGATGAGTACCTACCTACATTATGTAAGTATTAAAATATTTGAAACACTCATTAATTTTGTTTTAACCTGGGAGATGAGTTTGCTTTGAGAAGAAAATTAAAGTAATATAGTTTTTACTAAAGTAATTAATTCGCTAAGAAACTGTCTACATTAACGTTATTTTCTAAAACAGCACTATTACTAAAAACTAAATTACTATTTATAACTTTAAAATCAGCCAGCACAGTATGAGAATTTAATTAGGTACTACCAATTTTGATGACACCAACAACAAAGCTTTTCATTCAAATTCATCGACATCAAATCACACCTGCACGAAGTCGCAACCCTACTCACACCATAAGAACTAGTGCCTAATCTTGCGCGGGATCTCAAAAGGGGGCCTGAAAGAGCACCGGTGTCTCGTCGCCTGATGAAAACCGCTCAAGTGTCGCTGCACCCTTTAGTATTCACCCCTCTCTTTGTCTTGGCGATTGACGAAAATCGTCGGAGCAGCCTTAGGCAGGACCGGCAACATTCACGAACATGTTTGGACAGGATAAAGGTAACATGGATAGCTTTAATATAGCATAGACGGGTCAACAATGGCTTAATTCTGCACTAGGGTAGGTAAGCTCGAAACGTAGAGCGTAGATTGTAGTAACCCGCAAAAATATTAGTCATAGATCGTCTTATCAAAAGTGACTAATAATACAACACTGGTTGGGTTTTTATTGGCGGTCAAGCTGTAGATCCTGGCTACACAGGAGTTGCAGCGGTGGAAACGAGGGGTGGGAATGGTACCGTTAATAATAATTAATTACAACATAATTACAAAAAATACTTTGAAGAAAGATCATCATCATCATCTCAGCCATAGGACGTCCACTGCTAAACATAGGCCTCCCCCAATGCTTTCCATGTTGCCCGGTTGGTAGCGTTCCGCGTCCAGCGCCTTCCCGCTACCTTTATGATATCGTCGGTCCACCTTGTGGGTCGTCCCACGCTGCGCTTTCCGGTACGTGGCCTCCTTCCTTCCTAAAGAAAGATAAATTGGTATAATAACAGAAAGAAGATGTAAAATAAAACAGTAACATCTACATTTACGAGTACCTGAGCCAATAGTACACGTTACTTTAAACCTGAAGCGGGAGACAAAATCTTGACAAAGCCGTTTCAATTCTATTTTTATTCGAGTGAAAAAGCAAATTGGCTCAGCGGACCATTTTGTAGTGTGAACGGAACTTTGTTACATTACAAAAGTTCCTTGGATGGTTCAATTTAACTTCCAACCACGTTTAACATCACTCGAAGAATGAAAAGACTATTTGTTGCGAAATGTACCGGCTTAAATGTACATTGGTTCGACTCTTCGAAAATAGCTCACTAGCACTTAAGGTTCTATTAAAGATCCAAGTTTAAGTCTACTTGTAGTACTTTGTCGTGGAATGGGCCAATAGAAAGAGTTATAGGATCAAAACCAACTACATCAACTGTAAACGTAGGTGAGTAGGCCTGTATTTTGAAATCTCGTCCTAGTTGTGCCCATGAGCCCGAGTATGTCAACAAACAATGGCTTCAAACTTGTGGTTAGTCTATCAGAGATCTCAAAACTTTTTCATCTTGTTGGCTTTGGGTCGACTCCCAACACTATCCAATGAAAACCTCAATCCTTTACATCCCAGGGACATCGATTATTGTTTCAAAACAAACGTTTTAATTTGTTATCCGGCTTAAATATAAACTTAAAACAAACCAACCGACATCTATCAAATCCTCATTTTATTAAATCGCAAGCAAGCAAGTAATACCGAATCCCGTCGCAAAGCGTTAATAAATCCCCGCATCAATCAGACCGAAGTGAAAAATGGGCAATGCTATTAAAACTCCCAAGGCCTGTGATTGTGACACTAACTACATCAATCATTTGAGGGATATTGTTTCGATTATACGTATTTACTATCTACTTTATTGTTTCTTTGAATATCAAATGCCGCTTTTCCTCTTTGAAAACGTCTCAGTTTTATTTTATCGAATAGAATTGCCAATAAGGTAATCAGACATGACTATCAACTCAAAACGCGTCTCTCATAGATTTTGTATAACATTAGTCGATGACGTCACAACTATATCATCAATTTTCAGCTTACTTAAAGTCGGCACTTGCAGCCTACGTAAAATCACATCTTATTTAGATACTTAAATGGTACGACGGCACAATGATCTGTAGATAAGCTTTCCAGTCTTTAAAACGGTATAAAACTGCAATGCATTTGCGTAGCAAAAGCCAAACCCCTTTAAAGCAATGTATTGCATTATGCACTCCAGGCAGCACCCGACATCAGATGCTAATAGAGCCAATACACCTCCTTTACCTGCACACTCGACCTGAATAGCAACTGGGTAAGCCAATTGACACACATTTCTCGAATAATTTGGGCTGAATTTCTGTCCACTTACCTTACTATCTGTGAACTTGGGTGACCAAGCAAGGTGTGCTACGGTTTGTACAGCAAGTGAAGGGAGCTTAATTTAGATTTTCTGACAAAATCAAGGACTTGTTTGTTTATTTATGTACCTATTTTCTATTTTAAAGACCAGGTGATATTATTCCGAATAGTTTAAAACTATACGAACCTTTATAACTTTTTACCTAAAACCCCTCGGTAATTAATTTCTCAATCGGCTACACCATAAAGAGGGCTGTTACTCGTAAGTGCACTACACACTTTTCTGCCTGAAATTGATGAAATATACATAAAATACGTATCATATTATTGAATAAACACGAAAAACTAGTTAAAATTGTAATAACGAAAGCAATTAGCGAGATTTAAAAAATGAAATAGACGTGAACACGTACAGAAACCACATTTCAGCTGTAAATGCACATTCAAAAATTCGTGTGCGAGAAAATCGTAAAGCATATTTGGCACATCTAACAGCTAAATATTGCTGGGACCTGTCTGCTGTTGGCTTAAGGGTCATGTTGGAATGAAATGAGGCGTCTGGCCGAAGGTAGTATTGAAGCGCAGTGCGCGCATTCTCCTCAGGCTGTGCGTTCCGTGAACAAAGAACCTTACAAGTCGCGTTCTTTTCAAATATTCCTCCATGAAGGATAGAGTACAGACGATGGAAGTTTGGTCAACATTAGGTATATACTTATTCCAAATATCATGTTGATTGTTTTCCTGAAAAAGTGTTTTATTTTACCAAACGTTACCTCTATTTTCTTAACTCTACCAAAACTTATGTGAATAATTATGATGTTACTCATCGTGAATGTTTGCAAGCATACTTTGTATAGTCCGCGCCAGTACCTACTGTAGACTCTTGTTAAAAAGTTAGTTACTTTACTAGAGATTATTATGAGTTAGTAGAGATTAAACTGTCATATTTGGTAAGTATCTTCAACATTATTTTGATTTTGTCTATCATTATTTTATACTTTCTTCTTTCTCTATTATTTTATTTAAAGTCACTTTTTTAAATTAATTTTCTAATTAGAACTTCAAAGCTCGTCGTACCTCCTACCCGTAGGTTCGGTCAAGCGTCCATTGCGGGCGGCCACAGACTCCGCCAATTTGTTACAACACCTCACAAAGCACCTCTTTTAATATTATTCCGCAAGACCCTTAAATTAAACGCTCAAATATTATATTTTATGTTATGAAAAGGTTGCGGATCTCTGTGTTATTCGGTCCTTTTTTCTCACAAACTGGATACCTGGGTCCAATGGTTTTCTTACTTTTGTTTGAGGTTTTGACTTCTTACCACGCGTTTTCCTGTGAATTATTTTTTGGCTGAGCGCAGTTCTTTAAGCCTCTGAATGCTTTTGATTTAACTAAGTATAGCACTTACGTAACGTGCGTAGTAGATGACGAATTACTCCATTGGTTTTGAACTAGGTTCCTATATCTTTAAAAGTATTTGCTTTCACTGAAAAATGTTTGGTATTTGTAATGACAGCTTACAAAATTGGTAACACTGATTGCTTTTATTAGTTTTAAGCTAAATACGAATAGTTTTTTTACACAAATCACTACCTTTTATCCCAAACACATCATTTTTTGAAATACTGTTAATAGGTACCTACCTACATAAGAAGCCCATTTTACGAGCAATAAAACGTTATTGCAGCAATATACTTAGCAAATAAAGCGCCATCACACACCGTAAGTTATATCAATACGCAATTTATTGTCTACACTGCTGCTGTGTATTTAACGAGCGCCGGGTTTCTATTATAAAAGTATCCCTTAGGGGTGTGAAATCGTTACTTCTCAGGTATTTTATTTTTATAAAATATAGATCGTNCTAGCTTTCCGCCCTCGGCTTCGCCCGCGTGGACTTCATATTTTTTCCAAAATAAAATGTAGCCTATGTTACTCGTGAGTAATGTAGCTTTCGAATGGTGAAAGAATTTTTAAAAACGGTCCAGTAGTTTTTGAGCCTATTCATTACAACCAAACAAACAAACAAAGTTTTCCTCTTTATAATATTAGTGTAGATAGATCGTAAAGTTTAACATAAAACAAGCGCGTTTTATTGTAACGCCGGCGGCGACGCTATAAACGCCGTATCATATCGTAAACTTATGGGAATGATACCTCGGATACTGTCTTGGATTACTTGCCAATATAGAGAGTCTACGAGTATATCGGTTACTTTGGTTCTCCTGCGGATCTCCTCATTTCTGATTCGATCACGCGACGATCTAGTAAAGACGACGGGTTCATCCAGTGTCTAAGTAGCTCAGTTGGAAGAGCAGTCGCCCGGCAAGCGGAAGGTCGTGGGTTCAATTCCCGCCTTAGGCAGTTCGATTTTTTCAAGTTATTTATAATTTTCAAAAAAAGATCTAGTAAAGGTCGCGGGAAGAGCCTGGATGCGGGCAGCGCGGGACCGTTAATTGTGGAAAGCCTTTGTCCAGCAGTGGACGTCATTTGGCTGAAACGAACGAACGAAACGATAGAGAGTCTAAGAATTACAGGCTAGTGCTTAAACGTAGATTTCTACAGAGGTAGAGCGATAGGGGTAGGTGTGATATTGTAACGTCAAACGTAAGCGTAACGTCAGCGAGTCTTTAGACGTGTTTCAGACATCCGTGGCAGCGCTGTTACGTCTTTCATCCGTCCCACACCGCCTCTGTACCACAGGCACCTACTCAAATGCGTTATGTCTCTATAGGAATCCTACTGCTACTATATGAACAAACTCGGACACCATTTAAACTTTTCAATCACCTGCACTTTCTAAGAAATATTTTATTACGTGACAAAGTGACTATAAATAGCCACTTAAGTGTTCCATTCATTTGTTTTATTGGCAATACACGAAGAGACTAGTGCGGTGAATCACACGCTGTAATCTGTAGTTACATTATTTACAGCCTGTTACTGCGGATCCGACATTTGTTACACAGGCTTTTTGCCTTAATCTGTACAGCAATATATCAGGAAGCAGTACTATGGCACAGATAGAAAGCACTGCGAGCAACAGTTAACCTAACTGTCGGCAATTTGGACTCGCATGAAATAGAATAAATCGGCCCGTCTCACCCCATCTCAATTTCAATCTTAATTCCAAACTATACGTGTGATTTTCTATTGAAAATCGTCAGGTAGTTACATCTTNTACATCTTTTTCTGTGTTAAGAAGAGTGCGCTAACCAAAAAGGTTTTTGTCCCATTTTGAACTTTACGAGTGGATGAAAGAGTGCAAATTCGTATGTAAATTCAGTATGCACCAGGATGCTAGTGTGATGTCTATTGCGGACTGAGGGTTAATGGCGCAAGTGTTATTGAAGCCAATATTATCCACCTCGGTCCTCAAACAAATTCGTAGGACAAATATTGCGGTTTTGCATATTTCAGTTAAATCCACCACTGTACAATATGTAACCAAATCTAAACTTTCACAGTTTAAAATTGCTGTGTTTGTTTTTTTTTCTTTCGTGTCACATATTGATCTCTTTAAAACTTTGGACTTACAGTTTCAACCCCTTCTTTATTAACAAAAATTACACATTCGTTGAACAGTGTTTTATGTGACGTTTAGTGGAAATTGATTTGTTTTTATTAGGAAAATAACTTCTTGATCTGAGGTGGAATTGTGTAAAGCAATCGTTATCATTTTACAGTTCATAACGTGCTATTATTCTGTCAAACGGTTTGTTTAACTGACTTTATCGTACGTTATGAACTGTCAAATGATTACGATTGCTTTGCAAAATTCCACCTCTGATTAGCCATTAAATAATAAAGTATTTATGTTTTTATTATCAAAATAACCTGTGCATCTTGTAACAACCTAAGTACCAACCCTGTTAAAACGACGAGCAGGTCAAGCGGTCGTAACCTGTGTTGTTGACAGCCCTGTGGACTGCGGACGCGAGGGCTGCCCTCAGCTTGATGACTTAATAACGCCTTTAGCGGACTCTCGTCACCTGGGACCTGCAAGACCTCAATAAAGCTTGAGGTTTGTAGGTGAACTATTTGGAGATACTACGAGTACATACATACAAGTATTATGGAGGTAGAGTTCATTGATTTCTCAGAGAGTCAGACCTCGTTAGTTTAGAGTTTAGTGGAAACTTGATTACATAAAATAAATGTATCAGCGTACGTCTCACTTAAGATTCTCCGAATTCGTCATCATCTGCCGTCCAATGATTATGGAATGAGCCAATTTGTAAACTCAACTTTCACTTACATAATTCAGTGGCTCTCAATGAGGTTTAAGAAATCTTTACAATAGAGAAATTGACCTAATACACATGCCTCCGAATTTCCGAATAATATTACCACCTGTTTAGATAAACTTCTCTACGAAGGTATACAAGCATTTGCATAAGCATATTGGTAGTCCCACCAGGTAAATAGATCATAACTTAAATTGCGCAACACGTTATGGTCCTCTAGTGGAGTATTCATATAGAGTGCTAACAGTTCAGTATGGAGTTTTAACAAGGCGAAGGCGAGCGCATTACCTATGCACGTGCGTCCGGTGAATGGGGCAAGTTTAATTGAAGCCGGTGCTGCACCGAACCGGGTCCGCCATGGGACTTGGTACAGTCATGGCCAATGTTTAGTATACCTACATTTTGATAAGTCGACTTTATTGCCTCCAGTTTAGGTCTAGTATGAAGTGACTGTGCTGAATAGGCTTCGCAAATGCTATGCTGTATCCATCTTGGTATCCATCAGTTTTGCGGAAAAATCTACTATTTATTGAAGACAAATTCATTGCTTATCCCCAATCCCTTTTGGTTCTTTCTGTTGATAAAAAAATTATATCGCTTTCGCTCTTGTTTAACGATGAATAACTAACAATAAGGGCTCCATATTACACAAAGTATAACAATACCAGACCGTCCTGCAAGTGTTTATTTTTTCAGACATTTCATGACTCATGACTTGAGACATCAACATTCAACACCTACGAGATTTGTCAAGATCACAAACACTAAAGTGTCGTAAAACTTTATTTAACAGTGATGTATTCATAGAAACCTTCTTGCGTAGTCCGTAGACGAAGGTAAACAACAAGGTTAGCCTTTTCAAGCTCCGCATTTACTACTCACCTAGACTTGCTGATTTATTTTCAGGGAAAACACTCGCTCTATGCCTAATAACGCAAAACATCTCATTGCACCTGAATCAAGAATTCGAGAGCTGCCTTCCCAAAAGCACTGAATACTGGAGCAGACGGAATGTGCTAAAAACTGTAAAGTTCTACTGCCGTAAATTACGCCGCGAATATTACAGCGGCCATGTTTGAATGAAGCTGCACCGTTTCCCGCTTGGTGGGGTGACCATATTTTTCCAAAAAGAAAGGGCAGTCTTTTCCAAAGAGGGTACAAAATTAACTTCAATTAAATTTCACAGAGATCAAAAAGCATAAAAGCCTGTCAGCTACAAAACTACACTGAAATAAATAGAGTTTTTTAATATCGCAATCAAAGGCTTTGTTTCTAAATTGAGATTCTTAGCTCAAAAATATCAATTCAGAATCCGAGAGTAGTCAGTCTTTAAAAGAAGCTAACATAAAATTATTCAAGCGACGTTCGGTACCACACTTTTACAGCTAATTATCTAAATAAGTTGGTTTACATTTTATAATGCAACGAGTCATCATCATCATCATGATCTCAGCCATAGGACGTCCACTGCTGAACATAGGCCTCCCCCAATGCTTTCCATGTTGCCCGGTTGGTGGCGGCATGCGTTCAACGCCTTCCTGCTACCTTTATGATGTCGTCGGTCCACCTTGTGTATGCAACAAGTACCTTAGTTAAAATGACTTGCCTCTACATGTCTCGCTGTACCAACAAGCCGGGGCGCCCCAGCCTCGCGCCGCATAATAAGCTGTTTACGTAAATCTCGCTGCCGATGAATATATAATGTAATCAGCAACTAATAACGGAAACGTATGCAACCCGCGTGATCTGCACTTGCTAACTACAATGACTAGTTCTACATATTGTTTGAATAGTGAGCTAATTTCCTAGACTCCAAAAAGGTACACCGGCATTTGTTTTATATGATTGTTAATGTTAGACCCCATAAGCCCGCTGTAAGTGACACGTTATGCAAAAATGGCAATGACAAAAATGGAATAAGTGAGTTATCTCAGAAATACAAGATCGACGAATATAAGAAAAACCGATAAGAAAAGAATGTGAGACCCTACGCGTAGTTAGCAGGTTTTGGTCCCTAATATCAAAGGTACGAGTAGGTATGAAATACAAAATAGTATTTATTTTACACCTACAATAAAAACTTAAGTATCAAAATGGGAAGATATTAAGATATTTTCACAAACAATAAGGCTTTTAATTAAAATTAATCGGCAGTTAAAGTCGCTGGTAATTATTATTACTGACCATTATTGTTTAATGCTGAATTCATATACTTTAATGGTAATAAAATATCTTGAAATTTAATATTCAGTATGGTACGTTTCATAAAATGTGAGCTTTTTCATTTGTATGGTGTGTGTCTGTGTACGTACGATACTATTTTTTTTCAACTTAATTCAACAACAACATACAATTCACCGTAAACGTACTGGTTTGAAATTCTTCTGTTAAAAATGTTAAAAATCATCTGTTTCTTTAAAAGAAAAAGTGTTTTTTAAATGACCAAATGACCATATCATGTGTTTCACACATTATATTACTCATATTTTATCATCTAAAAACTATGTATTTTATGCAGTTAGACACCCAACGAGGTCGTTACCTCGAGTTCAAAGAAAATTCTCGAGGTCAATAAATTCAAGATGAAGTTCTTTTTCCACTGTGCAGGAGATTTCCATTTGCACCGACACGTATGAAACTACAAATGAAGCCTTTTATGGGTCTTATTTTACATTGAAAGCTCAAATAAATGACAATAGAGTGACCTATATTTCCAATATTTATATTTATAGAAGACATATTATCACGTCATGATTGCATGTCATAATATTCTGCGCTCTTAATTGATTGGTGAGAAGAATATTCTTTTCTGAGTTTGAATAGACTTTTATGAAATCTCTTCTTTAAGCACTTTTAATAAGACCGTAGTTTCATTCTGCAACCAATTTTTGAAGTTGACCAATATATTTTTAGCCTGATGCTCAGGATCTGTTATCTTGCTTGTGTACAGTTACTTAGGTACAAACGAAAACGTATTTCCAGTAAATAGCTTGGTTGAATTAGCGTTGCTGCTTACTGAATCTGCTATTTTTTCTCGCTATCACCATTAATTTCATAAGTTAAGTTTTTCGTGATCATGAGTAGAAACCTTCCTGAAAATTAAGCAATTGTTTTAAAAGTTACTACCTTTATGTCGACCACAATGGGACACGCGCTACACGTACCGAAACCATTAGCAAAATTACGTATTTATTAATGCTCCTAATCGCCTTCTTACCTTTGGTGTAACACAAGCGAACCAGCAGAAGTGAGCTTACGGCCGGGACATACATCTGAGGTTAAGCCAAGTAAAGTACCTGGGCGAACAAACCGCAAAGTAAAAGCGAGTAACTGAACTTTTCATTTGGGTTTTGCTATTTTTAACATAACCCTTTTGTAAAACACTCGTATCTTTCCTGACATACAGAAAATAATAAGTCTCAAATGCAACGTTTATTGTGTTACACACGAGTTAGCGTTACCAAAAAGATACATAACTATACTAAAAGTCATATAGTAGGCATGTCCCATTAAAATCACTTAATCGAATATGTAATGGAATACTTACTTAATTTTTAATTAATTAAAATATCAAAAAAGTTTTATGATATTCGTAGTCATTGTGTCGAAATAAACATGTTAATTAATAAAGATATAATTAAGTCTCGTTAACTTGTAGGTACCTTAATTTATGGTTTACAAACACCGCCGATGAAAGTAAGGTATAATTAATTAAGCAACTTTAATAACTCTTTGCGGTAAGTGAAACAAACCGTACTTACACGTGTTCAAAATTAATTATTTATCAACGCCATTAGCCTTGATTCAGTTGTTATTTACAGTTTATCAATTACATTTTCCTCGTAAAAATAAGGGCATTTTTGATATAATTTTTAAAGGACTTCAAAAAATCATAGATATTCAATTAAGCGCTATACCTTTAATAATATTAAAGAATTAAGACAAGCACGTAGCACTAAAACTGAAGTAGTAAATTGTGAGATCTAAAATACAATTATAGCAGAAAAACATACGTACCTATTCATACTATTAATATAAAGTAACTTTCATACAAGTAAGTATTTCGACCTAGATTCCTCCTAAAAAGTTTTTCCTATTGATATGATATCTTCATTTTAATTATTTTCATTTTCATACAAATCGGATTTTATAAAATTTATTTTTTATGAAAATTAAAAAAAATAAAATGATGATATCAAATTTCTAACTTCACCATACCATTTATATGCCCATGTTAACATAGGCTAGTGTCGGCTAATATACCCATTTACCTAACACCCTGTATACTAACTACAACTACAGAGTTTTCGTTAAAAATATTATCCCGTCCGAAAGTTGTGCGCTGCAATATTCGTAGATCTCGTAGCGGCGATTCGTAGCAACAGTTGCACTCCACCCGCGATACGCTACGCGCGCTACCACCGGGCTCTCCGAACTTTTCTCATTATTGCTTACGCGCTAAGTTTGTAACATTGATGGTTTTATGTTACCGTTGTAACAATGACGCGAGTTGGTTGTAAGTTAGTGAGTGGTTAATGTGAAAATGAAGCGGATCGCTGTTGTTTGGTATTTTATCAGCTATTTCAAAGGTAGTGGTTTTTGTTGAAAATTAATAACTTACTTAGATTTGATCAAGGTTGTAAATGATAAAAGGCGCCAGCAGAAATTGATTTCAGTGAGGTGGATTTTAAAAGTAATAGGTCTGGGGTAATATTGTGTGTGATTGCGAGTTGAAAATGACAATAATGGTATTATTATTTACCGATTGACGATGTTCATATTATTATATTAGCATCTTTACATGAGTATTAATATCTAATGATATTAATTTAATAAAAAACTATCGATAACTTAAACATTTCAACTAAGTAAGTACAATAATTCGATCATAATATACAAAAGAACACATGATCATTGGAAAAAATTGTTCGCAGTTTCCATCTGCCTTCGGGTGATCGGAGTGTCAGTGCCACCGTTCAAGCAGCGAGGCGAATCGGCCACGTTGACCTGCGACTATGAGCTAGAAGGCGGCAAGCTCTACTCCGTCAAGTGGTACCGGGATCATGAGGAGTTCTACCGGTTCATGCCGAAGTTACGCCCGCCACAACGAGCACATAGCTTGGACGGAGTCACGGTCGATGTAAGAGTTTGAGTTTAGTTTTTCCTTCATACGCGTTTTTAGATCGAGATAATTATCAAAACACTGCTCATAGATGTCTTTAGTGAAATATTCCGACTTTTGTTGGTACTCAGGTGCCGCCGACAACAACGTGTTATGTTGTTGCTCGAATTTGTCCCAATATTTGTCTGCCATCTCCATCCGTGCCTCAACAAACCCTTTAGTTAGCCGTTCTTTTCCCGTTTTCTTGTAGTTTAGGAGTAGCTTCGATATGTTGTCGTAAACGCTTACCTGTGACTTTACCAATTTATCAAATTCCATGGCGGTCGGTATAACTCACTGTTGTTGTAGATATTTTACAGGAATTCGCACAAAATTTACACTGATTTTACTGTACTTGTTACTTTGCACTATTAATGTATTTGGTTGTATATAAATCCAGCTCGTTTGGACCAAAATGTTCTAGATTTATTTGGATTTAATAAAAACAATGTTGACCGGCAAAAAATACTCCATATTTATTTTCTACCACAGACAAGATAGACTTTTTTTTTTTTATCATAGATATTATTGGCATTGAGTTTATAGTGAATTAGTAAATTAAACAGAAGATATTAGGATATTTTCACAAACAATAAGGCTTTTAATTAAAATTAATCGGCAGTTAAAGTCGCTGGTAATTATTATTACTGACCATTATTGTTTAATGCTGAATTCATATACTTTAATGGTAATAAAATATCTTGAAATTTAATATTCAGTATGGTACGTTTCATAAAATGTGAGCTTTTTCATTTGTTATGGTGTGTGTCTGTGTACGTACGATACTATTTTTTTTTAAACTTAATTCAACAACAACATACAATTCACCGTAAACGTACTGGTTTGAAATGTTTGAAATTCTTCTGTTAAAAATGTTAAAAATCATCTGTTTCTTTAAAAGAAAGTTTTTTTTTAAATGACCATATCATGTGTTTCACACATTATATTACTCATATTATCATCTAAAAACTATGTATTTTATGCAGTTAGACACCCAACGAGGTCGTTACCTCGAGTTCAAAGAAAATTCTCGAGGTCAATAAATTCAAGATGAAGTTCTTTTTCCACTGTGCAGGAGATTTCCATTTGCACCGACACGTATGAAAATACAAATGAAACCTTTTATGGGTCTTTTTTTTTTAATTTAAATTGGAAGCTCAAATAAATGACAATAGAGTGACCTATATTTCCAATATTTATATTTTTAGAAGACATAATATTATCACGTCATGATTGCATGTCATAATATTCTGCGCTCTTAATTGATTGGTGAGAAGAATATTCCTTTCTGAGTTTGAATAAACTTTTATGAAATCTCTTCTTTAAGCACTTTTAATAAGACCGTAGTTTCTTTCTACAACCAATTTTTGAAGTTGACTAACATATAACAAAATAGCCTGATGCTCAGGATCTGTCACCTTGCTTGTGTGCCGTTAGTCTGTAGTTTAAACGACTAATTTTTAAAACCCACCTTTGTTTTTGATATGGTTACTCGTATTTCCTGTAAACAGGAAACCAACCTTATATTATTTGAATTAGCGTAGCTGCTTACTGAATCTGCTATTTTTCCTCGCTATCACCATTAATTTCATAAGGTAAGTTTTTCGTGATCATGAGTAGAAACCTTGAAAATTAAGCAATTGTTTTAAAAGTATATTTGTCGACCACAATGGGACACGCACTACACGTAAACCATTAGCAAAATTACGTATTTATTAATGCTCCTAATCTCCTTCTTACCTTTGGTGTAACACAAGCGAACCAGCAGAGTGAGGGACATACATCTGAAGTTAAGCCAAGTAAAGTAGCTGGGCCAACTAACCGCAAAGTAAAAGCGATTAACTGAACTTTTCATTTGGGTTTTGCTATTTTTAACATAACCCTTTTGTAAAACACTCGTATCTTTCCTGACATACAGAAAATAATAAGTCTCAAATGCAACGTTCATTGTGTTACACACGAGTTAGCGTTACCAAAAAGATACATAACTATACTAAAAGTCATATAGTAGGCATGTCCCATTAAAATCACTTAATCGAATATGTAATTGAATACTTACTTAATTTTTAATTAATTAAACGTCAAAAAAGTTAATGAATTTCGAAGTCGAAATAAACATGTTAATTAATAAAGATATAATTAAGTCTCGTTAACTTGTAGGTACCTTAATTTATGGTTTACAATATACACACCTACACCGCCGATGAAAGTAAGGTATAATTAATTAAGCAACTTTAATAACTCTTTGCGGTAAGTGAAACATGACTTTCTTACACGTGTTCAAAATTAATTATTTATCGACGCCTTTATCCTTGATTCAGTTGTTATTTACAGTTTTTCAATTACAGTTTCCTCGTAAAATAATATTAATAATTTTAATATAATTTTTAATGGACTTCAAGAAATCATAGACATTCAATTCAGCGCTATACCTGTAATAATACTAAAGAATAATTAAGACCAGCACGCACGTAGCACTAAAACTGAAGTAGTAAATTGTGAGATCTATTACGATACTAACTACAACTACTGTTTTCGTTAAAAATATTATCCCGTCCGAAAGTTAGTGCGCTGCAATATTCGTAGATCTCGTAGCGGCGATTCGTAGCAAAGCATCGTAGCAACAGTTGCACTCCACCCGCGCTACGCTACGCGCGCTACCAGCGGGCTCTCCGAACTTTTCTCATTATTGCTTACGCGCTAAGTTTGTAACATTGATGGTTTTATGTTACCGTTGTAACAATGACGCGAGTTGGTTGTAAGTTAGTGAGTGGTTAATGTGAAAATGAAGCGGATCGCTGTTGTTTGGTATTTTATCAGCTATTTTAAAGGTAGTGGTTTTTGTTGAAAATTAATAACTTACCATAACAGTTAAGTTTGATTAGAAAGAAAGAAGAAAGAAAAAAAAGATTAAGATTGTAAATGATAAAAAGCGCCAACAGAAATTAATTTCAGTGAGGTGGATTAGAAAAGTAATATGTATTGGGAATGAATAACATTGTGAGTTGAAAATGACAATAATGGTATGGTATTTCTATTTATACCAATTTGCAATGTTCATATAATAGCATCTTTACATCTTTACATTAGTAGATTATTATTATCTATTGATATTAATTTAATTAAAAAAACTATCGATAACTAATTGAAAATTCAAAAGGAAACTTAAACATTTAATTATTATTATTTTAAACAAAGTCCATCATAATACAAAAGAATCGGTTGCACATGAACAACACCAAACGTGTACCTACTTATCTAGGCTAATCTCTCAACATGACCATTGGAAAAAAATGTTCGCAGTTTCCATCTGCCTTCGAGTGATCGGAGTATCAGTGCCACCATTCAAGCAGAGAGGCGAAGCGGCCACATTGACCTGCGACTATGAGCTAGAAGGCGGCAAGCTCTACTCCGTCAAGTGGTACCGGGATCATGAGGAGTTCTACCGGTTCATGCCGAAGTTACGCCCGCCACAACGAGCACATAGCTTGGACGGAGTCACAGTCGATGTAAGAGTTTTNTTAGCCTAAACTAAGTTTTACCGGTTCATACCGAAGCTACGCCCGCCACAACGAGCACATAGCTTGGACGGAGTCACAGTCGATGTAAGAGTTTTTTACTTAGCCTAAACTAAGTTCTACCGGTTCATACCGAAGCTACGCCCTCCACAACGAGCACATAGCTTGGACGGAGTCACAGGCGATGTAAGAGTTGTTTACTTAGCCTAAACTAAGTTTTACCGGTTCATGCCAAAGTTACCCCCGCCACAACGAGCACATAGCTTGGACGGAGTCACGGTCGATGTAAATTTTTTACTTGGGTTGTGTTGCACCACCTAACTTTTACGATAACCAGTGTTTTTTGTATAGAGTTTGACATATTTTTGACGTTTGTTAAAGTTAAAGTAAGATAGTGCAGCAGCAGTCCGTTGGGGCAGGAAAGTTTTCGAGTGGCGACCACGGGCTGGAAGACGTAGCGTGGGCAGGCCTCCTACTAGGTGGACCGACGATCTGGTAAAGGTCGCGGGAAGAGCCTGGATGCGGGCAGCGCAGGACCGTTCATTATGGAAAACCTTGGGGCAGGCCTTTGTCCAGCAGTGGACGTCATTTGGCTGAAACGACGAAGATAACGCAACCCAGCCTTAGTCTTTATGTCGAAACTACACCTACCACAGAGAGCACATAGCTTGGATGGAGTCACAGTCGATGTGAGAGCCTTCTTTACTTAGCCGAAAGTCTATCACTCAGCTGAGCGAAAGTATCTTATATTCGTTAAAGTGCTTATGCTTAGTGATGACTGAAAAAGGCCTTTAAAAATCGTAACAATGGCAATATAATAATCATATTAATTTTATTTTTCTGACTTATGGGACGGTCTAAACCATGTTTGCATAATATTTTACCAACTCAAAAGATAACTACATTACCAACATCGTCTTTATAACTAAAAAGAACTGGACTGGATTTATGTATATCTATTTATTTACCACACAAACTGGAAGGCACAGCTCAGTGTTATAATATTATTACAGCCAATAAAAAGACAGACATTATTTTGGCATGTCTGTGAAGACAAAACATATTTTTACCTACCTTATAGGCTCATAGACATTTTTCGCCTCATCGTGNTCAGCCTAAACTAAGTTTTACCGGTTCATGCCAAAGTTACCCCCGCCACAACGAGCACATAACTTGGACGGAGTCACAGTCGATGTAAGAGTTTTTTACTTAGCCTAAACTAAGTTCTACCGGTTCATGCCGAAGCTACGCCCGCCACAACGAGCACATAGCTTGGACGGAGTCACGGTCGATGTAAGAGTTTTTTACTTTGCCTAAACTGAATTCTACCGGTTCATGCCGAAGCTTGGACGGAGTCACAGTCGATGTAAGAGTTTTTATTTAGGTTGAGTTGCACCACCTAACTTTTACGATAACCGGTGTTTTTTGTATAGAGTTTGACAGATTCTAGCTGTTTGTTAAAGTTAAAGTAAGATAGTGCAAACCCAGCCTTAGTCTTTATGCCGAAATTACGCCTGCCCCAGAGAGCACATACTCGTAGCTTGGGGTCGCAGTCAATGTGAGAGATTTTTTACTTAGAATCTATCTATCACTGCTGAGCGAAAGTATCCTACATTCGTCAAAGCGCTTTCAAAAAGTTGCAAATTTTGTGAGAAAAAGATAGTGATAACTGAAAAGGGCCTTTAAAAATCGTAACAATGGCAATATAATAATCATATTAATTTTATTTTTCTGACTTATGGGACGATTGTAAACCATGTTTATTTAATATTTTCATATTTTGCCAACTCAGAAGATAACTACATTACCAACATCGTCTTTAACTAAGTACAAAGAACTGGACTGGATTTATGTATATCTATTTATTTACCACACAAACTGGAAGGTACAGCTCAAAGTGTTATAATATTATTACAGCCAATAAAAAGACAGACATTATTTTGGCATGTCTGAGAAGACAAAACATATTTTTACCTACCTTATAGGCTCTAGACATTTTTCGCTTCATCGTGTCATAAGAACAGTCATAAAATATCAACCGTATTGGCTTTTCAGACCCGCTTTTTTACCGATCATCAATTTTAATGACATTATTTGTGGCTTGCTGAAGCTTTGTAAGATAAGATAGCAGTAACAATATCTTTGTAGTTATTTTTATTACAACTCATATCTATCGGCAATGAATGAGACTCCGTTACTGTCTTAAAAATTTTAATGTTAAAATGACTCTCTGTGAATATAAATAAGTCACAGGTAATTAATACATTTTAGTAGGAACTTTTATTTTGAAAATGAGAATTCAACACAGTACCTCCGGATCGAGAGTCAAAACACTTTTACTACTACCACGAAAGCATCGACAGTATTGTGTAAATTAAATCATTTTTATTTATTTTCATTCAAGTTTATTTAGATATTAAAAACTATTAATGAGACATTATGAGTTACATGTAACGCGAAAGTTTAAAATCTTATATTAGAAACCTTATTCATTAAACGTTTTTTATTCTGCAGCTGGATAAGTCAAGCGCCCGCCGCGTTCACCTGAAGGACTTAAGCCTGAAATCCCGGGGCCTGTACCGGTGCGAAGTGTCAAAGGAGGCGCCATCGTTCCATTCAGCCCAGGCCGAGGCTTTCATGGAAGTTTATTGTAAGTATAAACTATTACTTTTGGTAACTTATTATAAACTTAATTACTAAGTAGTATAAACAGTTGTACCTAAATAAACTTAAAAATAGAAAAGTTGTGGCCGAATGGGTTTTGTTATGTTTTTAATGTTTTTAGGGTTCCGTACCTCAAAAGGAAAAAACGGAACCCTTATAGGATCACTTTGTTGTCCGTCCGTCCGTCTGTCAAGACCCTTTTTCTCAGGAACGCGTGGAGGTATGAAGCTGAAATTTATATCAATTACTCAGGTCTACTGTCCCTTGAAGCTGTGAAAAAATCAAACTTCTAAGCCAACGCAATCAAAAGATACAGCCGATTATGTCGATATTTTCAACAAATTTTCGACACTCGCAAAGGAATCAAAACCTACAGGATACTTCCCGTAAACTCAGAATCTTGAAATTTGGCATGAAGCATTTTCATATAATGCAAAATAGGAAAAATTGCGAAAATCTCATTTTTTTTAGTTATATAATATAATATAAATATTTTAATAAAATGAAACTTACTACCTTATTTCTCACGAACGAATAAAGGTATCAAATTGAAATTTATACCAAATACCTAGGTCTATTGTTCCTTTAAGCAGTGAAAAAATCAAACTCCTAAGTTAACGCGATCAAAAGATACAGCAGTTTATACCGACACCTTAGACGAATTTCCGTCACACGCTAGGGAATCAAAACCTACAAGGTACTTCCCGTGAACTCAGAATCTTGAAATTCGGCACGAAGCAACGTTATATAGTACAGATAAAGGAAAAATTGCGAAAATGATAAATTTGAAGTTACATAAAATATTAAAATATTTTAATAATTATAAACTTACTACCTACCCTTTTTCACATGAACGCGTAGAGATATTAAAGTTGAAATTCATATCAAACACTTCTTAAATGTAATAAAACTGTGAAAAATTCTAAATCAACGCAAAAATTCAAAACGCTGAGCCTAACCTAACCTAACCTACCTATAATCATACCGCATATTTTGAAATTCGCCACTACTCGCAACGGAATCAAAACGTAAAGACTACTACGATATCTAGTAAGTAATTTGATTTAATACGTCATAAATTGTAAACCGCTACGTTTGTACGACGGAACCCTCGGTGTGCGAGTCCGACTCGCACTTGGCCGGTTTTTTTTTTTCATTAAAAAATTAACCCTACTGAAAGTCGTTGCTGTCGAAAAATCTAAAAAGGTAACTTAATACAAGCCGTTTCTTTGTTTTGCGTAAGTTGTGTTAAGCTTTATCTCATTACGTTATACTTCACAGCTTAGGTAAATTATGTGATCGTGTGTACACTGTACAAGTACAATGCCCTTATAGTTGTTTTACCCACTATTTTATTTTATATCATTATTATCAAAAAAACCTTCCTCCTACCAAGAATGACCGTTTAATTCCAGACATCCCCCGCGAAGGCCCTCGTATCAGCGGGCACGAGCGGGCGTACGCGCCGCACGAGCCACTCAACGTGAATTGCTCCTCAAGCTCATTCCCGGCCCCCGACCTACAGTGGCACGTAGACGGACAAAAGGTTTGTTATTGCTTTCGATAATATTTCCACGACTCAAGTGTTGCGCTGCACACATAAAATCTAAAATTGGAAATCGCTAGCGGTCGACACTCGCACGGGCAACTAGCTTATCGAGTGTAGAGCAAAGCCAAACGTTCCAGAATGAACCAAAAATGCGGACATCGTCTTACGAAATAACTCTGTGTGCCATGATTGGTATCTCTACTGATAAAGTACCTAGTTAGTGTTGCTTAAATTCAATTAAAAGTCTGCTTGTAAAAACATTCAAAAATCCAAAAATATACTTTACTCCTACCATTGACTCCTACCTAGTTACTTCTGCACAGGGATTTGTTCATATCAAAGTAGGTACCTACATGCTGGCAGTATGAGCGAGCCACTAGAATTCAATTGCTCTTATAGCTCATTCCCGATCCCAGACCTACAGTGGCACGTAGGTAGACGGACAAAAGGATTGTTATTGCTTTCGATAATATTTCCAAAACTCGAGTGCCGAGGACGCCGCACAAGTTAAATTCGGAATTGAAAATGGTCGTGAGACGTCCAAATTGATGCTTAATTTTTGAGCATGCACTAGAAAAATATTAGAACCGCTTTCGGCTATCAATAGATTGTTTAACTTCTACCATTTCTACGGATTTCAAATTGTCTAGATAGAGCTACAGATAAATATAGCGATAAGTCCGCCTAAATTGTACCTTCTCATTTGTTTTAATATTCTTGTTTTGTTTGGTGTACTTACAAGTACTATACTGTAAATCATTTATTCATTCTTCGGCAACATATGGAACGATCCTGAAGATTAACTGACACGTTAAACTAATCATGAGCTACTACAGAATACACACACAACACAAGTACCCACCTATTTAAACAACAAACTTAGGTCTTTTTCGCGTCAAGATGGATAGAGCATTTCATATTCAATTGTTTTGTTCTTCCAGGTTACAGAGCCATCCTGGTTGATACCATACGGTGCGCGACCAGCACCACAGGGTTTGCTAGTAGCTACCCTCGGCCTGCAAGCTCCAGCGAAGCCGCTGATGCAGCTCCGATGTGTCGCTACCCTCGGCACGCACCAGAGAGAAAGAACCGTTGTTATAGGTCAGTAAAGTTCTCATACTTACATACTCTTTGATATCATCCGAGGAACGCGGGTTCGAACCTCGCTGACGCTCGACTATTGTGGTGAACCCACTCGTGACACAAGCGTATTAGCTTAGTACGAGGGACTAAGGTAGCGAATAATCAAGCTAGGAACACAACTCTAGCTCTTGAACCTCCTTGAATAAAATTGGGAATCGTTATCTTGAGAATCACTGAGGTTGTGGAGCAGTAGGTATGTCATTTCCCTGTGAAAAATTTCAACACGTAACATTAAAACACTTAGATTTTTTTTTATATTAGATTAAGAAAATTATTACACAAATGTAAATCACGAACTACAACTAAGTATCTTATCTGTTTCAGAAACAAACTCTTCGAGCGTAATGAAGGCGTTCGTTCTATTTCCCCTGATACCAGTATTCGTCAACATTAAAATTTTCGATAAGATATTGTGATAATAAAATTGTTTTAATATGTAAGTGTTAAAATATGCCAAAATGTAAATAAAATTCATTTGTTTTATCTATTCTTTAAAATTATCCAACCTAATGAAGATTACAATTATGAAGAAGTATTAAAACTAAAAGATAAGAAAATAACGTCGTATCATTTGCTCCCTGAACAAGTTATGGTGTCAAAACAAAGACCAATTTAAATATTTGAAACATATTTAATCGCTTATTCAACAATATAAACAATAGACAAAAATACGCTTTATACTAATTTTGAAACCTAAAAATACCTAAGAATGTTAGAGATTATTATAGTACCTATTATTTTTAAGTGAATTGCAATTTATTGTTTATAGTCTGAATTTAAAAGCCAGATAAATATATTACACATTATACATATTTCTTGTTTAAAAAAAGATACGTAAAACTTGTGAAAGTAAATATCGAACATTATCACAATGAATAATCACGAAAAATATTTTCAACATGATGAACAATTAATTCCTAACAATAAATTTTAGTTTATCTACAACTAGAATTATTAGGTAGACAGATTCGTAATAGGTGCAAAGATATTTTAACACATACAAACCCTGTTACCTAATCATGGGAAGTATTGGGTATTCTATTTTATCCCATCCTATAGAACACCTATTTGCTTAAACATCGAATATTTAAAATTTGAAGCAAACTAGAGGCCTTAAAATACATTTATGGCCACAAGGTATGTGTGGAGTGAGCTTTGAATGTAAGAAATTTGTATGAGACATCTCTCAATTTGCACAGGCACAGGCCAGTGTCTTAGCTTCACAGAATTCAAAATCAACACATACAAAGCAATCTCCATGCATAACTTGTGGATTTGTAAATATATGTTTGTTTACATTAATAATTAAAATCATGAAATCCAAATCATCAGACCTGTATTAACATTCATGTACAATTAGACAAAATATTAATATACCTACCTAAGTACACAATATATTTTATTCAATTTACTAACAGTATATTTATTGAAATCCACAGACTAAACATTAAGATTTATATTAAAGGCAAATTGGTGTTACTTTCACAATAGGATGGTGTGGAACTAGCAAAAGCATCAACTAGTAAAATATACCTACCAACATAATCTGTTTAACTTCAAATACATACATAATTCATAAAAATAATGAGACGCAGAAGGATTTTTCAAGCCTTAGATGTTACAATTAAATAAAAAGATGTGCTTGTTAACATTAAAAGAGTGCAGTAACAAAATATTAAGTTACCATTTAAATATTTCTTATAAAAATAAAATTCCACTGCTGATGCAACATATTGTTAGGCACTGTGCTTAAAAACAGTTCTAATACATCAAAACCTATAAGTAATTTAAAGTAAAAGCGGACAATTCTTTTTTTTTAACCTTCCTGACCGAAATCATCCATGAACTTCCTGAGCTTTATCATATCTTCGTCATTAACAGTTGGCTTAGATGTTGCCAATGATCGCATCACGTCAGACACAGTGACAGGTGGTTCTCCTAATTTGTCGCTTGGAACTTCCATCCAGGTCATTTCAATAGCTCCTGGATCTCCGGGTGAGCAGGGAGTCAGAAGATCATTGACAATCACATCAGGATCAGTGGGGCTAGGCCCAGTAATCTTCTTGAAGTGGGTTGCGGACTGTACCTTACGGACAGGTTGCATCAATGCATCACGGACAACAATACTTATATCAGCACCAGAATATCCTTCTGTTTTTGCAGCCAATACTTTTAAATCCTGCTCCGTCAACTGGTGACGTGTGTTACCTAAATGTAATTTGAACATATCCAGCCGAGCATGTTCTTCGGGCAATGCAATGTAAATACGCTTCTCAAATCGTCTCCTAATAGCAGCATCAAGGACCCACGGTATGTTGGTGGCTCCAAGCACCAAAACACCATCCATGTCATTTCCTACACCCTGCATTTGTACAAGAAACTCAGTTTTGATTCTTCTGGCAGATTCAGACTCATTATCTGATCGGGAAGAGCAGAGGGAATCAACTTCATCAATGAAGATGATACTTGGCTTGTGGTGACGAGCCATTTCGAACAAGTTTTTCACCAGTTTCTCAGACTCGCCAAGCCATTTGGACACAAGATCAGATGAAGACACTGAGAAGAAAGTAGAATTATTAGCTTCAGTAGCTACTGCTTTTGCTAAGTATGATTTACCAGTACCAGGCGGTCCGAATAGCAGAATTCCCTTCCAGGGTATACGTTTGCCAGTGAACAAGTGAGGGAACTTAATGGGTAAGATAACAGCTTCTTTCAACGCTTCTTTGGCAGCCTCTAACCCAGCAACATCACTCCACTTAACATGAGGTTTTTCCACCACAATAGCACCTTCCAGCTTCCCTTGCAATTTCTTCTTCTCTGGGTCATCAGAATCGCTGTCACTGTCACTTTTTTTATCTTCACTCTTCGAATTAGACTCTCCATCCTTAACTGGTTTCTTCTTCTTGTCCTTCTTGAGGTATTCTTTCAGTTTCTCAGCTCTGTCCAAATATTGTAAACACTTTGCCCGAATGCTCTCTTTAGCTCTCTCCCCTTGGGCCTCATATTTGACAGCATGTAAAAAGTATTCCACGCCGTGTTCATACAACCGCAAAGCTTCTTCATAATTCTTATTTTTGTCTTCCTCTGTTGCTTTCGTTACAAGGTCGATAGCCTTTTGCAATGTATTTGATGATGTCATCTTTATTTATTTCTGTGAAAATGTAATGTGTATTTGTTAGTAAACAATCTCACAAGTAAATTCTTACTTCATATAATGATTTTACCATAAATATTGACTGTGTCAAATTACTGAAGTTGATAAAGAAATAGTATTTCTAGGGATTAATTAGGATCATCTTGTTGCCACAAACAGGTCACCTCTGATAATGATTTTAGAATATGCACTGTTACTATTACAAGACTATTTCAGTAATTAAAAAGTTTTGACCGAATTAGGTTCAAGCAGAAGGTATACAGAGGATTCAATACAAGGTAAGAGGAAAAACATGAGTCACGTAAACGTACAAGTAGTATGTATTTTATCAAGAAGCAAAACCCAGTCAATGTTCAGTAACCTATTATATTTATTACATTATTAAACAAATTTAAGAGGGCCTGTTGGCATTAAATTAGTCTTGTAAATGGACTAATTAGTCATTATTGCGCTGGGCTACGATTGACAATACGAAACTGCCCAGTGAGATCACTTAATAATATGAGTGCGTATTTACCGATTAACGGAACTAAAACGATCTACCTACCTTTATGAAACAACCAAATATGTGAAAATGCGTTTGCAAATCACAGAAATTCACTACACAAACTTATTTTTTGAAGAAAAAAGAAAATTACATCTCAGTGGGCGAATCGTTGTTTGTCACACTGATTGACATATTTGACATTTTGAAAACCGGAAAACGGTGCTGCCATAGAAAAAAATGTATTTAAGTTCGATTCAATTTCGCTATTCATTCAAATAGATTTCCTACTCGAATATATCGAATTCATCCAAATTCATCGCTGAAACATTTAATTTTTCTCTTTTGGCGACAAGTTTGCCGAGTTTTGCTGTGTACAAATGAACAAGTAAGCGTTTACCTTAAAATACTTTTGGAGTTCTATGACAGTTCTAGTTATCTGTGGCACACACAGATAAGGATAGATGCAGCATGTGTCAAAAATTGTATGAAGCCGAGCGTGCCACTTTTTAAACGTCATTAGTGTCATTTTAGCGAATTTTAGTGATTGCCGCAACGTAAAAGTAATCGTATCATCGTACTGCATTTGCAAAGTCATCGAATGATATCGTGTGACTCGATTCGAAAATTAATTAATTTCGATAAAACTGATAATTTGTTAAATACGAAACCAAAAACATCTTTATTTACCTTTTTAAAATAAATTAATTCTTACAAATCGTCAAATCTCGTTATTTTTTTTACCCTACCAGCGTTTCAAGACATAAATTTGTCAAGTGCATGAATACATGCATCAGTGTGTGTCTTATTGTTATGAGTAAGTACGGTTCCTTGGGATCGGTATGAGTGCACCACATACAGGGACCATGGTTTTAACTCTTAAGAGTACATCGTAGGATATGTATTAAAAACAATGCTACTTTACACTTCTTCTACTGCTACTTTATTCTAATTAATTATTTGTTACTTGTGCTGTTAATTACAATTCTCAATCCGTAAATAATTTCTTCTTTCTACCGTGTTCGTACTACTGTCCTCGTAAAATCATCGTATCCGATTGTTGTAATCGGATTACATGAACATCACTCGACCATGTATGTCCATTTGGACATATCGGAATGGCACGCTTTGACGATCAACTTGCTGTATCTACTCTAATCCATATCTGTGGGGGCAGATATAGTTCCAAAATAACTGGACTGTCCTGTCGATGACATTGACAGTGGGGCGCCACCGTCAATACCGGATCGCTGGTTCAGATTTTTGCCATGTTGGAAACCATATAGTTGAACGATGGTAGCGCCCCCCTGTCATTGAGTTTGGTGGGACATTTCAGCGTGGGTTATAACCGCGTGCAAGACTAAAAATTGATGTAAGTAGGGATTAAGCACGCTCAAGCTAAACGTTATTTCACTTACCGCACAAAACTCTCCGTAGACATGACACGACACAACATAGTTAGAAATCAAGCTTTACGTCAGCTGACATCCGGTATGTAATGTCAAGTGTCAAAATCACAGATTAAAGAGTGAGTATGTGTCAAAATACATCGATTTGTCACGCAACCACAGATAAGGATAGATGCAGCATGTGTCAAAAATTGTATGAAGCCGAGCGTGCCACTTTTTAAACGTCATTAGTGTCATTTTAGCGAATTTTAGTGATTGCCGCAACGTAAAAGTAATCGTATCATCGTANGTCAGAGATACTAGTTGCAGGTGCAATGACCTTTTGCTGTGTCTGTGGAACATCTTGGTGATCCATATCAGTAGATTCTTCTGTCATATTTTTAGCAAGAAGTCTACGTTCAATTTTAGCCTGATGTTTACGACTTTTCTTATTACGGCTACGCTTGCGAGGGCAAGCTGTTGAACCCGATGTGGAATTATCGGATTCCCAACCATGGTTAGATGTAACCGTAACGAAATGACCCGCCGGCGGAACATTACTAGCATCAAGGGAAATTTCATCGGGCGGCAGAGAACCGCCCGGATCGGGCGGGTCGTTCATTGCGGCTCCAAGTAATTAAATAAATAGACTCACCGGTAGTACAGCAAGATTTAAACACTATCTACATAAAATATATACACAAAACAATAAATTTACAAGAACACTATACAATACTGATCTATTTATATGCTAAAACAAATTTACAAAACTTTTGAACCAAAAAAGACGCCCGTCGCGTTCAACGTTTCCCGCGCTTTTCCAATGGCACAACTTAATTCGGAGATGTTGGTTGGCGGGAAAGTGATACAATACATCATGTTTTGATAAAGTTTTTAAAAGTTGTATGTACAGGTTGTTTGGTAAATGGGTATATGAGCCGACACTAGCCCATGTTAACATAGGCATATAAATGGTATGGTGAAGTCAGAAATTTGATATCATCATTTCATACAAAATATTTTTTTTTAAATCCGATTTGTATGAAAATTAAAATAATTAAAATGAAGATATCAATTTTCTGACTTCACCATACCATTTACATATGCCCATGTTAACATGGGCTAGTGTCGGCTCATATACCCATTTACCTAACACCCTGTATAAAACGATTAATAAAAATGTAATATTTGCTTGATTGTTCGTAAACGTGCATGAGTGTAGTGTTGGTAGTGGAAACAAAGAAGTTTCAGTACTTATAACGTCACTTCAAATTATTTATTGCCGCACTGGGGCATTTATGCTGAGTGGAAGCCTTTTCAAATTAATCTATACAATACTGTTAAATTCTGTAATTTGCTGTTTTTAATGTGCCAAATAAAAATACATTTATTTCTCTTTCTTCTTTCTTTTCAGGTTACCGGAACAAAAATAGTTTCTCGTTTTTATTGAGTATCGTGTGACTTACACAGAAAATAATAGTCCAACGATAAGGTATCGAAACACCATGTATTCAACTATTAAATACCAAGATTTAAATAAGTACTTAAGCAGTTAAATTTAAATTATATATTAGTTACAAGAAAAACCATTAAGTATGCATTATATTTAAATAATAACATATGTTTATAAAGTATTAACTAAAAATAAAAAAAAACCGAATTCCTTTTTAACCCTAACTGTCTATAATTTCATAAGTAAGTGCTTTATTTCTCATAATATTGTCAATAATTTGAGTGTCTTGAAAAGCTGCGCCAACTGGTAAGACTCCTCCTCTGTAGGTAAACAAATAATATTATTTAAGAAATTTTAAAAACATAAATGCAATTTAAGACACAATTATTTTTTTTTTATGCTAGCCAAGGCAGGTATTTGACCGCAATCGCACCTGGTGTTAAGTTAAATAATTATTATTAATAAAATATTCCTACTTTTAACACATTAAATTATTGTCCCTTCCTACAAAACCTAATTAAAATTATTAATTGTTGATAAAAACAAACGGTCAAAACTATTTTACAGACTTGATTTTGGACATTTTACTCGGCAAAGGGTGCTTTGCTCATAAGCCTATGCCATACTTACTTCGGCATCTTCGAGCTCTCCGTCAAAATCGTTAAAGCTGCTACAAGCAACGTCATAGATGTAGTTTGATATGCTGGGTCACATCCGGTAATCTGAAAACAAGAGTTTTAATGCCTATGTACTTTAAATGAGTACCTACTACAGGGATAAAATCAAAAAGGAATAGGCGCACGGGCACCAAAATGACAAAATAACAAATACGTCAATATTACTACAAAATAAGAAAGAAACGGCGCGGGCGTAAGTAAGTAATTTAAGCGCCGAAAGACAATCAATTAAGTTCGACATTTTGGCATATTTCCCATGCTGAAACTGTCAATGTGCCAGTTATACCAGGAATTATTCTCGGATAAAAGTTTTGTCGAATCGGGCCTTAGTTACTTACTTTGACTGACAAAGATTTTTTCTGTTCATGTTCATCAGTCCCACTTCCATTGAACGTGAATGCGAATTTTATATCCTTAACCATTTCTTCGGCTGGACCTTTATGTGACACATAGCCTAGGGTGAAGAAACGTGGGTACTTCCATAATAAGTTCCTGAAGCACTTTAAGTAGCAGAAGTAGTAGTAAAGATACATAGCTGGTATCATTATAATGAGATGGAACCAGGTCGGCATGGTCGTGTAGACTTTGCAACGGAACGCTTTCTTGCCCTTTTTCTCATGAAGGTATCTTTGAGACATTTCTACAGCATACTCATCGGGGCCAGGGTATGGGTACCATAACTTCCCTTTGGTTTTGTGGAAAAACGATCTGAAAGTAAACAGTAAAATAAAGTAAATCTACCGAAGTAATTCATCAGATTTAAAAACTTTACCTTTCTATCTCTGGTAGATCTGGGTCATAAATGTTCTGTGGGAATATCTCGGCTTTTAGTCTTCGATACTCTTTCATATTCTGCATTTCGTGAACTAGGGACCCCCAAGTCCCATAGTGGAGTAGACATTTGTTTGGGCCAGGGATGTAGGCCCTCTTTGGTATCATTAGTTCGGCATAACATTCCACTGCATTCAATGACCCTGAAAATAATTTGGACACAGTCATGTTCATGGAGCATTCACAACTCCAGTTAGGTAGATAGGTAGGTACTGGATGATACAGTTTTCTAAACAATTTAGGTACCTACCTAATAACGAAAATACATATAATATAATATATTATGTAGTAACATGTTAAAGGAAGTCCCCATGAACTCTTGCGTAAAGTCTATTTTTATTTGTACCTACTTAAGTATGTAGGTACTTATCAAAGAACTTTGTAGGTAAATACCTTTAAAATGTTGTTCCAAATACATCAAACCCGTCATGACAGGAATGACTGCAAAACCGCAAGCTGGAATCACCAAGATGTTTGCTTCTTCTGCGCTCTTATTGAAAGTTCGGTATAAGTTAAGAATGTGCTGGAATATAAGATTACTTAGGTACTCAGTTATACCACAGAATAATAATAAGTTACGTTATACTAAAAATAACTTATAAATACTAATGTAGACAGATCAGGTCAGCAAAATAGTGTTGAACATACAAATACAACGGTGAATGTTAACTTTGACGATATCGCGATAGCTAAAATTATGAAAAATACTCACATATAATTCGGCAGAAATATCGACATAGTGCGTTTTAGTGTCTATACACGCCTTCACTATAGGTTCACTGAGAATCGTGTTGGGTCCAGTACAGTTGATAAGAACCTTAGCCTTTCTTGTCACGTTCCTGATATCGTCCTTCTTGATGTCACATTCTGTTACTATGATTTTAGTTTTTTCTTCACCTGTAAAATACCATCAGGTACTTAATTAGCAAAATTATCATTAACCTAACTCTAACAATGCTCTAACAATGTTCTTAGAAATCTAAAATAAAGCCTCTTATACAGAGTGGAAGTCAAAGTCAAAATTTATTTATTTGTATATTGTGCCGCTATGCACAATACTTAATCTCTTCATATCTTATCTTGATCACGTTCAGTGTCAGCACATTTATCACGTATAGTGTTGATGCTGTGACGTCATTTATCTATAATCTACATCGTATAAATACTCGTGTAATTCAGACTAATAATAGACACTAACAACAACTCTTGTCTCAATCATACGATCCCCTAACATGGCACAAATTGGTGACCCCGACGAAGAAGATGAACCCGACGAAGATGACACAAATTGGTGAACCCAATGAAGAAGACGAGCCCGACGAAGCTGACGAAGTTGGCACAAATTGACGTGATCGACGAACCCGACGAAGAAGATGATCCCGCTGATGAAGCCGACGAACGACGACGAAGTTCAACACGTACGAAACAACGTGATGTGAGACGTAACCTCCATCACCACCATCTTCAGCATCAGCCTCCGCCAGCTTTCACCATCTGACATGGAATCAAATTGGTTACCCCGATTGAGCAGAGAAAATTTCGCGTCCGTGTCATCAACATCAATTATTGTGAAATCAACATCAATCAGCGAAAATGAATTCTCAGTAGTCAGCAGTCAACGACAACTTCAGCAAAAATTCAAGACCAAACAATGGAAAATGTGCTAACTCAGCTACAACAAGTGCAATTATAAATTGTGCTATGAAGAATGACCGTGAAAATTTGAGACGCAGCAGTGACAGGCGTCATTTATTCGTAGAACCGAAGGCCAAGGTCGCCTAGTCAAGTAAGAAGATTGATTTTGTCATCATCATCATTTTAGAGGATAATAATATAAAGGGTGTTAGGTAAATGGGTATATGAGCCGACACTAGCCCATGTTAACATGGTTATATAAATGGTATGGTGAAGTCAGAAAATTGATATCTTCATTTTAATTATTTTATTTTTCATACAAATCGCATTTTATAAATTTATTTTGTATGAAAATTAAAAAAAATAAAATGATGATATCAAATTTCTGACTTCACCATACCATTTAATATGCCCATGTTAACATGGGCTAGTGTCGGCTCATATACCCATTTACCTAACACCCTGTATAGAAAAATGCGAAAAATATGTGATTGGAAACAAACGAACCAAGGAAACTAAAAATCGCACAGCCAGCATGGCCTCTGTGCTACTGCTATCTAACCGCCTTATTGTTACCGACTGAAAAAGTGGTATGAGGTCTTTAATCGTTACGGGAGCAACATATCAGTAATAAGCAACAATGACAAACGAAAACGCTGACTCTAAACTTGGGAATTCAATCATTTAGAAAAATGTGAGTCCCTCCAGAGCGAATAATTTCTTAGGTTATCCGATAACGAGCCAAGGAATCGCCCAACAGAGCAGAAATACAAAGCAATCGATGAATTGATACACAGTTAAGGAATTGAGAAAAATAAATTACGCAGCCGCGTATCGAAGTTGAATACTTTGAATATTTCAAGAATGATAATTCGCCTATCCTTTGGTCTTCAGAAGCCGATAACGCTTATGAAATGTGCAAGGACACAAGGCATGAACGCTGTGAATACAGCGCACCCATCGCGTAAAGCCGAGCTTGCGCGAGGGCAACCCACGACCTGTGAAATCGCCAGATAAGGAAGAAGCCAGTGGTTAGATTTTGTTATATTCTCATCTTTTATAAACATTTCACTATTTTTCACCACATGATTTGTATAACGTAGATACTTAGTTATTGTAATTTGTATTATGTAATTAGCGCATTATTTTTATTTCTTGTGTAAGTATGTAGAGATTGAACATTGAACCATGTATTAACATAAGATAATTTATGTATGTTATTGTAATTACCTAGCGCATTATTTTTTATTTCTTATTTAAAGGGGGGGAGTTAAGTACTGTGCCGGTATGCACAATACTTAATCTCTTCATATCTTATCTTGATCACGTTCACAGTGTCAGCACATTTATCACGTACAGTGTTGATGCTGTGACGTCATTTATCTATAATCTACATCGTATAAATACTCGTGTAATTCAGACTAATAACAGACACTAACAACAACTCTTGTCTCATTCATACGGTCCCAATGATATTTTTTGTTTTTATATAATATCATTGTACGGTCCCCTAACATGGCACATAATATACATATATATGTTACAGGAAATGTATGAATTCTAGGAATTATACTATTGCTAGGTAATACAATTCCAAAGCTATTTAGAAAATGTATAATATTGCTTCAGAGATTTTTTAATACGCAATATCCTAGAATACGTATACTTTTCCTAGGAATTTTACAGAATTCCAATATTGTATTAGGAAATGTAAAAACTAAGCGGCACTAGCGCGGTCGTGATCTGGTGCCCCTCGGTACGCCTAAAATTTCATTTAGCCAAACCAGATTGGCCGATAGGTACTTTTAACTCGCAATTATTATTATTTAGCCTGACAGTTATTTTCGCACTATTACTATACTTTAGCCGAAAAAAATATTTGCCTAAAATTTATTGGCATACCTTTCTTTCGGCATCACGCATATTACGCTGAAGTATTGGAAATCCCTAATTTTAACATCTCTTTTATTAAACTGTTATTGGCATGAAAGTTTTAGTACTCTTGTAGCTGGATAACAAAGTCTCGGTTAGGTTAGGTTAGACTTGCGACCTTACACATACACAGCCGCCGAGCGCTATTTAAGTTTCGGAGAAAAAAAAGAGGCGCAATAAAAATAATTTTGTGTAAAAAAAAGGCTTAAAAGGACATCATCCACGTTTCATATATTTTTGGTCCAAAATCAAAAGTGCCGGCCAACAAAAAAAAGTGCTGTATTCTGACAGAATACGTCTGCCTTAGCATTTGTTACTATGGCACCAAAGCCGTAGCTCCACTGTGCGTCGAGTATTTGAAATCTAAAAGTCATCGACTATTCATACATTTTTTGTTCAAAATCAAAAGTGTCGGCCAATAAAAAAAGTGCTATATTCTGACAGAATACTTCCGCCTTAGCATTTGTTACTATGGCACCAAAGCTGTAGCACTACTGTGCGTCGAGTATTTGAGATCTAAAATTCATCGACGATTCATACATTTTTTGTTCAAAATCAAAAATGTCGGCCAATAAAAAAAAGTGCTGTATTCTGACAGAATACGTCCGCCTTAGCATTTGTTAATATGACACCAAAGCTGTAGCACCACTGTGCGTCGTAGTATTTGAGATCAAAGTCAGTCGTTTCATTTATTTTTAGAACTCAAATACCACGATGCACAGTGGTGCTACAGCTTTGGTGCCATAGTAATAAATGCTAAGGCGGACGTATTCTATCAGAATACAGCACTTTTATTTTTTGGCCGGCACTTTTGATTTTGGACCAAAATGGATGATGTCCTTTGCGTGCCATCGACAATGAAGAATGTTCACTAATTTTGTTTTTTAGCTTTCTGTATTCTCTGTTAAAAATAAAAAATACACGTGAAAGAATTATTTCGATACGTCTATTAGTTTCCAAGATATTGAATTTTAAAAGTGCGGGCGGCGGCCGGCCCGCCATTTTATGCGCGCGTGACGTCATATTACAGTGACTGGCTCATATTTGTATGGGTGGAATCTTGCAAGCTGAATTAAGACCCACTTCCAGGCAACCGATTAAGCTGAAATTTCGCAAACACATGTGATTTGGATGACCATGCAATATTATGATGACATGGAGCTGATCTGATGATGGAGCTGGAAGGTGGCCATAGGAACTCTATAATAAAACGACTTAAATGCATCGAGTTTGGGCTCGTTCGTTTTGTATTGATGAGTACTTTAATTCTATATAGTAATCAGGGTCTAATAATGGAGCTGGAAGGTAATTCGCAATAAAACGACACAATCGCATCAAGTGTGGGTTTGGTTTAATTTTAATTTCTGTGATGGGTCTGGGTGTTAATATGTATAATAAGTTTGTATTTACAAAAAAAAAATGTATTTAAGTATGTTTATATCCGTTTTCGGACACTGTGAATGTACGTCACGCGGGGTCACGTGACCGTCGGCGGGACTCAATATTTAAGCGAACTTTGAATGCCTATAAAATCATAACTACTGGGTATTTTTGAATGAAATAAAAACTAATGTATTTGTAAATGTAAAAGCTTAACTGTAGCATAGGTTTCAAGTTATTTTGCATACCTAGTAACATTCTCAATTAGGCGTACAAAAAATTTGGCGATTCGATAGAGAAGAGACCCCGCGTAATTGAATGATGCAATACCCTCCCCTCGCACCGCATGTCCACGCGTATTCATTGAAATCTTATATTACATTTCCGATTGCTGTTTAGGAAATGTAGTAAACTACATGTATTTGTGACGCAAAATATTAACAAAAGTTAAATTGATGAACTAATAAGTAGTAAAGAAGCTATGAACGAAAAGATGTGAATTATATGCAATCAGCCCATGAATACAGGTAAAGTCACAAGCAAATGCTAGTAATATACAACGTGTCCCAAAATTCAAGGATAAGCCGGCGCCGCAGGGTGGACATATATGTCGCAGTCGGATTGTATAATCCGCCGTTTTACATTACCACTAGGCATTTTACATTACAGCTCTGTTTTGTAATACGCCGGTTCAACGTTTAGGCGGATTGTCATTGCGATACGTTCTTCAATACGGCGGCCCACGTTTAGCCGCATCGTACAAAATAAAATAATGTTTAATGAAAATAAATTTTAATAAGACATTTCTTCTCACGATACTCGTATTCCTTAGTAATTAAGTAAGAATTATTATCTTCGTTACTGTAAGTAATACCAGGCCTGTTCATCTCCGCGAGTTTACATCGAAAACAAAACACGCACGAAGGCCCACCTACAGGATACTATTCGACAAGGCCTCACATACGAGCGAACATTGACTCACGCACGCGTATTCTTGTATATGATGGAAGAAAATAAAGAAAATGGTATACTAAATACTGTGCAGTATTTAACTGCCTAAATAATAATAAAAACACAGAATGTACTTTTTTAAGTTGCCTCAAAACACTGAGAGATAAATAAGTAGTTAATATTATTCATGATAATTCATGCTAAATCATGTATTTCCTCCGCCATTTTCCGCAGTTTGGCACTTCACGTCACATCATTTTACCGAAGTCAGCCCTATAGCTTCGGCGCAGTGCCGATCACTGACGTTTGTCAACAAAATGGTGCTTGACTCTTGAGACAGGCTAAATTACACCATATTGTTAATGACTTTGAGCATACATTTTTTTAAATACCTTCGCGAAGTAAAACTTCTGTACGTAGTACTTATTAATCTTATTATTATTCTGTGGTAATACTAAATTATAAATTTGGCTTCAGTATTTTTTTTGTATACTTATTTATAAATCACAGGGGACAGCCATCTCAAAACAAATACACTTTTTGAAAGTTAATTTAATTAAAATATTTGGCTTTAGTCATTAAACGTAATGAGTAATCACAAGGTTCAAACAAACATCTTAAAATAAAAGATATCTCAAAATCTTCACCGGCCACTGTCATAATATATCATACTTTTTGCTCCATTAATATTGAGTAGAATTCCGCCGAACACCAGAATCCATAGCCACTTTAGCGGTTTTGATGTGGGCTATAACCTCCAAAACTCGGTCCCTTGTCCACGGTTTTTTGTTTTTTGACTGTTCCACATTGTGAAGAATAGAAATTCTTCAATTGCAAGTTAAAATTGTTCTTAAACTCACTGTCGACACACATATTTATAACTTTTCTTCATTAGATTCAGAAATAACTCCGTAATTTACATAGCTGGGCATTAACTCGTTAATCCGTTAATCGTTAATTAACGAAGTTAACATTTCTATTAACGGATTAACTTTTAAGTTAACTTTGAAAAATGTTAACGGACTCGTTAACTTCCGTTAAATTATCCTAAGTCCGTTAATCGTTAATCCAGTACTACTATTTACCAAAAAGATACAGCAGGCACGCTGAAAAACGCTAGAAAATATGTTCTGACAAGTACGTTCGGGCTTCCAGAACTTCCAGAAGCCAAAACAACAGTTTTTGTAACCATATCACTAACGAAACGATATATAACGATATAAGAAAATTATATTTTTTATTTATTTATTTACAAGCTTATTATATTGACTTCACTTGTGGGACAAATCTTGCAACTGAATTTAAGACCAGTTTTTCTCAACAGATTGAGCTGTTTGGTATATACTTATGTAAATACAATGACAATGCAATGTTATGGTACCATTGAGCTAGTCTGATGGTGGAGTCAGGAGGTGGCCATAGGAACTCCTAAATGAAATGGCGGAATCGCATCAAATTTGGGTTCATTGGATTTGGATTTGTCTTTTCGAGCACTTTAGTACTAGATGATGTCCAGGGTTCTGATGATGGAGTCAGGAAGTGGCTATAGGAATTCCTAAACGAAACGGTGAAAACTTATCGAGTTTGGGTTTGTTGGATTTGTCTTTTCGAGCACTTTGGTGCTAAATTGTCCAAGTGCGTGTCGTGCCACGCGCAGTGTAGGGTTCCGTAGTTGTCCGTCGTTACCACAATATATTTCAGAAGCAATCAATTACTTCATCTAACTAAAGTCACTTTCATATTTTCTTCTAAGGAATTTTTACTGATTAAGAAATTTTATAATACATGAGTCAATAATGACTATTACTTTTAAACGAACTGATGTCTCTTAACCGTTATAGTTTTCCTTGAAAGTTCATAAAAAGCAGTTATATTACAAATTTTTCCAGATTTTTCAAGCCAACAGTTTAGTTTTTAGAGGGGGGGGTGGACGCCCTACTCGAACAAAAATTGGCACTTTAAACTTTAATAATTTGCAAACAGATCCCTAAATCGAAAAACAGTCTTAGGAACCCCTAATCCATTTCAAAAGACCTATCCAACGATACCCCACACGATGTGGTAGAAGATGAAAATAAAAATCATCCCCACTTTACATGTTTTGTCGGCGTGATTAATATACATACCTCCACAAAATTACAGCTCTCTAGTGCCAATAGTTTCCAAGCAAAACCTCGGACAGAGAAACAGACAGACATATCGAAACTATAAGGGTTCCTTACTTCCTTGTCAGGACTACGGAACCCTAAAAAGTGTAAAATAAAATTATAATAAAATAGAACTTTTTTTAAAACAAGCTTTTATTTTGAAATGCAGTTGTACTAAAACGAAAAATATAATTGTAACTACTTAAGCAAGGTTCAAATAATTTCGAAAGCTTGTAGCGCAAACATAAAAGAGGAATAAATTCCATGCGCGATACAAGCTTACGAAATTATTTGAACCTTGCATACTTACAATTATTTTTTTCGTTTTATTATCATGTGTTAACGGATTAACGATTAACGTTAACTTGCGTTAAGTCTTGCGAAAAATAACGTTTTAACGTTTAACGAAGTTAATTTTTTTATTAACGGTTTAACGATTAACGAAGTTAACTATTTGATTAACGGTGCCCAGCTATGGTAATTTAGCAACACATTTTCTGCATCCGACGCCATTGTTGTTGTTATGTCAGGCAACGCCACGGTATTGAAAATTTGAACTAAAAACTGTCAAAGCGGCGGGTAATGACGCGCTGTTTTACATAACGGCTAGCCGTATTGAAGAACGTTTGGCGCCGAATACATTCCGGCGGATTTTCATTCAGCCGTATTCAATCCGCCTAAACGTTGAACCGGCGTATTACAAAACAGAGCTGTAATGTAAAATGCCTAGTGGTAATGTAAAACGGCGGATTATACAATCCGACTGCGACATATATATTACTAGCATTTGCTTGTGACTTTACCTGTATTCATGGGCTGATTGCATATAATTCACATCTTTTCGTTCATAGCTTCTTTACTACTTATTAGTTCATCAATTTAACTTTTGTTAATATTTTGCGTCACAAATACCTACATGTAGTTTACTACATTTCCTAAACAGCAATCGGAAATGTAATAAGATTTCAATGAATACGCGTGGACATGCGGTGCGAGGGGAGGGTATTGCATCATTCAATTACGCGGGGTCTCTTCTCTATCGAATCGCCAAATTTTTTGTACGCCTAATTGTCGATGGCACACAAATTTTAAGCCTAAAATTTTTTTTACACTAAATTATTTTTATTGCGCCTCTTTTTTTTCTCCGAAACTTAAATAGCGCTCGGCGGCTGTGTATGTGTAAGGTCGCAAGTCTAACCTAACCTAACCGAGACTTTGTTATCCAGCTACAAGAGTACTAAAACTTTCATGCCAATAACAGTTTAATAAAAGAGATGTTAAAATTAGGGATTTCCAATACTTCAGCGTAATATGCGTGATGCCGAAAGAAAGGTATGCCAGCCAATAAATTTTAGGCAAATATTTTTTTCGGCTAAAGTATAGTAATAGTGCGAAAATAACTGTCAGGCTAAACAATAATAATTGCGAGTTAAAAGTACCTATCGGCCAATCTGGTTTGGCTAAATGAAATTTTAGGCGTACCGAGGGGCACCAGATCACGACCGCGCTAGTGCCGCTTAGTTTTTACATTTCCTAATACAATATTGGAATTCTGTAAAATTCCTAGGAAAAGTATACGTATCCTAGGATATGTGCGTATTAAAAAATCTCTGAAGCAATATTATACATTTTCTAAATAGCTTTGGAATTGTATATTACCTAGCAATAGTATACAATTCCTAGAATTCATACATTTCCTGTAACATATATTATGTGCCATGTTAGGGGACCGTACAATGATATTATACAGGGTGTTTCTTGTAAGGTGTCAAGCCGAAGGCAGGTGATAGGTGAGGACTAGACCTATCGATTTCACCCCCATGTATGTTTTACGATTTTTCATAGTTTAGAAGTTATCGTTAATTTTGTGATTTTTTCAAATTGTATGACCTAGTAGGCTTTATATAAAAACCTTTCTCATAAATCCCTCTAACTATTGTTGAAAACCACATCAAAATCCGTTGCAACTAAACAGGAACATGCAGGAACTATTTAGGGTTAGGAACACTTGGAACACGTTGCCTGGGTTTGAAAGTAGGTAAATAATGTATAAGGGATAGATAAGAACTACTTAGCATTAATTCTGTTTGTAAAAGTAAAAATAAATAAACAAACCTTTAATCTTCAGCACGTCACGTAAGTAATAAGCGTCCAATTCGCACAATAGAAGCGTTTATTATATAAAACACCATTCAAAACAAAAAAAACTTGTACCACTAATTTCACAGTTTTATTTTATTCAGATTGTTTTTTCTATTAAAAAGAATATTTTTAATTAACACTGATTTTGTGCACTAGTAATTATCTATTTGCCAAATGCGTATTAGTCCAGTCAATGAATGCCTTAACGACGGTGTAGAGAGAAATCCGTGGAACACAATTTCTGACCTCGGGACTTTATTTAGCCTAGTTAGGAGGTGAACATAGCAAAAGTCCCCGCCCTTAGCCCTTGAGCCGGCGGGGAGAGGGGGGTTTAAAGGTACCACTTTTCGGTTTTTCGCTTAATCCTCGGAAACTAGTGACATGACTACTATGAACCAAAAAAAGCTTATTCAGTTTGCTACAGGTGAGACCGTCAAGTTTTTCTATATCTTGTATAGTTTTTGCGGCATCTGCTCTAGAAGGTCTGTAAAATTGGAAATTTTATTGTTGTCTTACATGTTCCTTTCAGGAGAAAATCGACTAAATCAACATTGAGCAAACACTATAGACATGCGGGAGCATGTTAAGCCTAGTTCCATGGAGGGGACTGCACCGTGCGTATATTTAGACGAACCAATTAGACCCACTTTTGACTCCTCATCATTCAAAAACTACTGTGCATTAACACTTCAAATTTGGCTCATGTATTGAGACTTGCAAGATGTATATCAGCTTCAAATTTCATAAATATACCTCAAACGGTTATTTAGGTATTGACGTTCAAAAATCGATATTTAGAGCACTACTATCTATCTATCACATGTGAAATGTTAAAATTTACTGGTTTTTTATTTGTTCCTTTGTATTTACANTATCATTGTACGGTCCCCTAACATGGCACATAATATAATATGTTACAGGAAATGTATGAATTCTAGGAATTGTATACTATTGCTAGGTAATATACAATTCCAAAGCTATTTAGGAAATGTATAATATTGCTTCAGAGATTTTTTAATACGCACATAATATCCTAGGATACGTATACTTTTCCTAGGAATTTTACAGAATTCCAATATTGTATTAGGAAATGTAAAAACTAAGCGGCACTAGCGCGGTCGTGATCTGGTGCCCCTCGGTACGCCTAAAATTTCATTTAGCCAAACCAGATTGGCCGATAGGTACTTTTAACTCGCAATTATTATTGTTTAGCCTGACAGTTATTTTCGCACTATTACTATACTTTAGCCGAAAAAAATATTTGCCTAAAATTTATTGGCATACCTTTCTTTCGGCATCACGCATATTACGCTGAAGTATTGGAAATCCCTAATTTTAACATCTCTTTTATGAAACTGTTATTGGCATGAAAGTTTTAGTACTCCTGTAGCTGGATAACAAAGTCTCGGTTAGGTTAGGTTAGACTTGCGACCTTACACATACACAGCCGCCGAGCGCTATTTAAGTTTCGGAGAAAAAAAAGAGGCGCAATAAAAATAATTTTGTGTAAAAAAAATTTTAGGCTTAAAATTTGTGTGCCATCGACAATTAGGCGTACAAAAAATTTGGCGATTCGATAGAGAAGAGACCCCGCGTAATTGAATGATGCAATACCCTCCCCTCGCACCGCATGTCCACGCGTATTCATTGAAATCTTATATTATTATTACATTTCCGATTGCTGTTTAAGAAATGTAGTAAACTACATGTATTTGTGACGCAAAATATTAACAAAAGTTAAATTGATGAACTAATAAGTAGTAAACTCAGGTAGTAAAGAAGCTATGAACGAAAAGATGTGAATTATATGCAATCAGCCCATGACAGCAATATTGCCATAAACTTGATTTGTCATATTTGACGTGACAAAATAAAAGCTTGTAATAAAAATCAAGTTTGCAGCAAGTTCGCTTGCTATCTGGGAAAGAACTTAGCTAATAAAGTAGGTATAAAAATAAAAAAAAATGCCCAATAAATTGTAGGCAGGAGGTACTAACCCAGTTCCAGCTCTGTCAACAATCTTTGAATTTTCTCCTTCGACCGCCCTGAAATCCCCCATCTGAAGTTGTAATTGTTCACTTTTAATATTTTCACCAAATTCTTAACTGCATGTTTTCCTGTAAATCCTGTAGCACCAAGTACTACTAGGTCCAGCCTTTCCGTATCTTCAGAACTCATCGCGGTAAACTACACTTAACGAGCAAGTATCGACGACTATTGGGGCCGGCCTTACAAAGTAGGTATACTATGACGCAACAAAAAAACTGGTAAGGCCACGGCCGCAAACATGAACTGTTGTAAACGACGGGTATGCTGTATAAGGAAATATAAGATTGGTAAACCGAGCGAGCACTAATATTAGATAGAAGTTATTGTAGGTAGGTAGGTACATTTTAAACATATTTTAGGTACATAAATCACAGAGCTGTCCCACTAACCTTTTATCAAATCTACCATAACAAACTCGAATTGCATTTTTATCTAGAGTAAACATAAATAACTTGTATGATTTTTGCAACATTGACTGTGATCCAGTTTATTATTTTTGTTTACGCAGACACTGTATATTGGACAAGCAATTTATGTAGCACATTGTATTGATTTTAAATCTTAAATGTAACTTCTGTACATTTTAATTTTTGATTTAAATATTGTTATGTATAAATATTACATTATATATTTTGCTAGAAACAGTTCTATTAATAACGACCTTATCTTACCTTTTTTTTGCCTGAGATACAGGAATTATAATTCTTAGTTCAGGCACGTATGTACTTTTACCTATTATACGAGGGGCGGCTGAAAAGTTTTGAGCCTAAGTACCTTCAAGTGCTATTATTGACTCGCTTTAAATTTATTTAATTTGCCAATAACCTCCTTAGTATATGTACAAAGTTTCATTTCATTAGCGTCATCACGCTTTTAGTAATTAATCAGTAAACATCATCATGTCTCAGTCATCCGCGCAATGTACGAAATCGAAGTACACAGTTGTCATAAAACTCCTCAAAAAGAGGAACAAAACGCTGACGGTAACATTTGAAGAGATGTCTACAGTTTATGGGGAGTCTGGGCCTTCATTTGCCATCATGAAATATTGGATCCGATAGTTCAAGCATGGCAGGGAGTCTCTAAAAGATGACCGCAAGTCAGGGCGGCCAGATTTCGCCATTAACGAATAAAATAATGAAAACTTAAAAAATCTTGCTTTAGAGATCAGCGAATTAAGTTGTGACAGATAGCTGAAGCCATAGGCATTAACAAAGAACGTAACGGCGATATTTTTCATACTCATTTGCACATGAAATAGGGGTGCGCGCGATGGGTGCCAAAAATGCTCTCGCCGCTCGACAACCAGCGTCGAGTCACAACTTCGCAGGAGTTTTAGGACATCTTTGACCATAATCCTAACAANAGCCACGTAGCAAGAGTAGCATAATATGCTACGGGCCCCGCGAATTTGGGGGCCCCGCGCTCCAACGCCTGTCTGACCGAAATAAAAAAAGATTAATTTACATAGGAGCGTAAAATATCTTGCAGAACGAGGGCTTGCGTTTCGGGGTAGTGACGAAATTGTTGGTTCACCTCACAATGGAAATTATTTAGGCTTGCTAGAATTAATAGCCCAATTTGACGCTTTTATGGCTCAACATAATACAAAATTATGCTAATAAAGAAAAGGGACGTACGTCATATTTATCAAAAACAACTTGTAAGGAATTTATTCATCTAATTGCATCAAGCATACTGGATCAAATTATTTGCGAAATTAAGAGATGCAAATACTACTCAGTTTCATTGGATTCTACTCCAGATATATCGCATGTAGACCAGTTGACTTTGATAGAGCGCTATGTTTTGCCATCTGGACCAGTAGAATTTGTTAAGTTCTTGGACATGGAAGGTCATACTGCTGAACAACTCGCTCAAAGTTTACTAGATTTCTTAAGTGAGACTGGCTATATCAATATATCAAAGATTGTCGTGGGCAAAGCTACGATAATGCCAGTAACATGAGTGGGAAATACATTGGCTTACAAGCCCGAATTAAGGAAATAAATAAGTAAGTACGCCGAATATATTCCCTATCTTGCACACTCATTTTTAGTTGCTAAGTGCGCTGCAGACTGCTGTACAGAAGCATTACTTTTCTTCGATTTCATTGAAAACCTCTATACATTTTTTTCCGCTTCTACCTATCGATGGGGTCGTCTTACGAACGCACTTTTAAAGATTCTACCTCAAAAATTCCGATTTTAAAATGGTTATGGGACACTAGGTGGTCAGCCCGAGCTGATGCTACGAAGGTACTTTTATGTGGTTTTGTCACTATTAAGCAAGTTTTGGAAGACATTTTCAGTAACGTGGATCAAAAACCGGAATGCCGTTTTATTTAATACCCTAAATAAACTTGAGAACCTAAAGCAAACCAAGGGCCCCTTGATAGAAATTTGCTACAGGCCCCGCGCTGGCTTAATCCGGCACTGAATATTAGCCTATTGTTAAAAACTGTCAATAAGTTATTCAATAAAGAATTTATAAATTATTTATTTATAAATCGTCCTACAGCAAAATGGGGCTATCTACAGGAGTAGAGTTCAACTTTGATTACGGAGACACTAGGGCTCGTGAGTCGTGCTTCAAAAGTTATTTACCAATCTATAAACAGTAAACCTACATATTAATATGTAAGTAATATCTTTTAAGATACACTGATTTGAAAAGCTGTGCCTGTTTATTTTAAGGTAGAATACATTGTCATAATGGCATTACATTCTGTACCTAATGGCTGTCTAAGAACAATAGCCACTTAAATGATAATTGGGATTATTAAAATAATTAGGTAGGCACCTGTGATCATCATGGTTAATCTCGTTGAAAGTAATGATGTTTACATCAGTATTTTCCTCGGGTATTTTCTCATGTAAACATTAGGACTAAACATTTGGTATAAATAATATTTTTTAAAGACTTTATGTACCTACTATGGTCTTGGGCTTAACTATTTTCAGATTTTACAGGATATGAACGTAAAGCTCTGATTAAAAACCATCTAATGCTTAACTCTGTTATATCAATCATTCATTTATTACTGAATTTTGGTCTGTCAAAAAGCATGCTGAAGTCATTGAAGTAATATTGTACGTAGTACATTATAACTCAATGGCTGAAGTCAAATATTTTTATTTACTTAACTAATAATTACATACTTACGATCGCATAAACTCGTCAAACCGGTTAAAGGTCTTGACCTGAAGTTACTTGACATAATAATTTAGTGAATAAGTACCTAATCAACACAGAAAACAGCTGTATTTATTATCATTAGGTTACTATATCTAATTCTGAATAAATACATTGACATTTGCTAAGATATAAGAGTTCAGCCAATAAAGTACGAAGTACTAAAGAGAGAAATGTGTGGAACACAATTTCTGAGCCGCGGGGAGAGTGGGGTTTGAAGGTCCGGTTGCGACCTAGAGACATGACTTTATAAATAAATTTTACTTTGCCCAATGTAAAGCAGGTCAGCACTTTTATTTGTATGGTAGATGATTGGATGCAGTAAACTCAATAACATTCTTAAGAGTTACCTACATTAGATTCTAAACTGCAATGAGATCCTCCTTGTCAGGAAGGCTCAGTTCTGCAGCATTCATTGACTGGACTGAGATAGGTAAGTACATACTTTTCAGCAATAAAATAAAGAAAGTAAAAATATTTATTTGGTACCAAAATTACAACGATACAAATCCACATAAAGAGCAAGAAAAAGTAAATCACAATAGATCGATAACGGTCGCAGTGATACTAGGACTTTATTGAACTAAAAAAGAAAGAAAAAGTATATCAGTTGTATCAAATTGGACTCTGCTAAGTAAGTAAGCTACCACCACGCCAGAGGGGATACTATCATACTACCACCACAATAACGCTTAACCAGTCTGGTATCCACAAAACCCCTTATCAATTTGAACTTTATCCTGTCTGTGAAGATACGGTTGAAAACCAAAAGGTAGGTACCTAAACTTTTTTAGGCCTGGTTAAGGGTTAAACTAAAATTAAATTAAATAATTAACCAAATAGATACAAACTTACATAATTTTGTTTCTAGACCAAAATAATCGCTAGCAATGAATTGTATTACTAAGCTGCATCAATAAAAAAAAATACTACCGGTAAATATTATGCGTTATCACAGGCGTTATCCTTGCTCCCACAACTTAGAACTACAGTAGTTAGCATTTACTTTAATTTTAAAGACATCCACTGAAGTACACTAAAAATATTTGTCGGTCCACCGAGTGAGATGCTTGCCTCAGTACCTAATGTGTTCTAGTGCGAGGTCACCACTTTAGAATATTTCTTTCTATCCCAGCGGCTATCCGTTCTTTGAGAATGCATCCTTTTACTTTGGTTAACTCATTCCTTATTTACTAATTAATCACATTAATAATCACGTACTTAGCGAACCTTTGAACCCATGGATGAAGACGACCTTCTATGAGGCCAAATATAGAGACCGGCTGCTACCTTATCTATGGCAATTTTATTCGGCGTCTCTGCTGCTTTGGGATTTTATGGTAAAGAAATAACTTAGTAGTTCTAAGCCACTTCTTAAAACCTATATAAATTCTCATTAATACACTTTTCGGGAAAATACAGTTTTTTTTTCTGAATATTGATACTACATTTAGAAGTGACTAGAATTACTTCACAGTTCAAACTACAAGTATGCAGCAGGTTTCTGAGACACTAAACACTCAAGGTGCCCTATATATACCTATATATATAAATACTTTACGTTTCTGGTTGTATACTGTAAATGAACTGTACCTCTAGTAGGAAAAACTTTCGAGTTCGTTTCGTTGCGTATTCAAAGTGTCATCGAAAAATTTTGTATGAAAAATTAAACAGCGCCCCCTATATTATAGCCGCCCTAGGGGGCGCTGTTTAATTTTTCATACAAAATTTTTCGATGACACTTTGAATACGCAACGAAACGAACTCGAAAGTTTTTCCTACTAGAGGTACAGTTAGAATACNAACTTTCGAGTTCGTTTCGTTGCGTATTCAAAGTGTCATCGAAAAATTTTGTATGAAAAATTAAACAGCGCCCCCTATATTATAGCCGCCCTAGGGGGCGCTGTTTAATTTTTCATACAAAATTTTTCGATGACACTTTGAATACGCAACGAAACGAACTCGAAAGTTTTTCGTACTAGAGGTACTGAACTTCTAACTGTAGGTAAATCGAAAATTTATTCGATAGGTAAACAAGTAATTTCTTTGATTTTATTGTCTATGATTTCATAAGTGAGCCCTTTATTTTTCATAATATTGTCGACAATTTGTGTGTCTTGAAAAGCTGCACCAACTGGTAGAACTCCCCCTCTGTAAATGAAAACAATAAACTATTGAATCAAATTATTAAATAATAATAAACGACAACTTAAACATTGTATGTATGCTTCATCCACAGAAATATCTTTCTATATTTTGTGCTTCATACTTACTTTGGCATCTTCGAGCCCTCTGTTAAGATCGTTAGTGCTGCTATAACTACTGTTATGGATGTAGTTTCATATGCTGGGTCACTTCCAGTTACCTTAAACAAAAAGGTAAGTTTAAACAACTACCTAGTAGGATTATGGGACATTGGCTTGAAGGGATAGCCTTAAATCCCTTTTTAATCCACGTGATTTTGAATACAGCTACTTATTTCGACCTTTTGATATCAAATACGAGGAAAATTAATGAATGATTATTTAGTAAATAAATATCTAAATACACATTTGATTCATAACACAAATAAAGTAAACTTACTTTGTCCGTCAAAGATTTTTTTGACCATTTTCGTCCATCCCATTCCCTTTGCACGTGTATGCGAATTTTATATCTTTAGCCATTTTTTCAGTTGGGCCTTTATGGGACACATAGCCTAGCGTGAAGAAGCGAGGGTACTTCCACAGTAGGTGCCTGAAGCACTCCAGGTAGCAGAGGTAGTAGTAAATAAACATGGTTGGGATAACCATGATGTAATGAAACCATGCCGGCAAAGCTGTGTAGATTTTGCAACGATACGCTCTCTTGCCCTTTTTCTCGTGAAGGTATCTTTGGGACATTTCTACCACATCCTCATCAGACCCAGGGTATGGAAACCATAACCTACCCTGGTCTTTGTGGAAAAACGACCTGGAAGATAGGAATAAAATTTTATTAGTCACTGTGCCGAAATAATAACAATAGCGTAGAATTTTATTCTAGTTATACTGAAATATTTATTTAAAAATCAATACAATGGACTAAAGGGCAATTTTGATGGTACTTTATATGCACAATGAGTGCTAGTATTGCGTAAATTCCCTGCACGCCTTGCCAAGGGCACCCAAGGGCCTCACAAGCTGTCGTACTACATACTTTAAATATGCAGAAATGTTGCGCAACAATAATAACCAATGGAGGTGGTATCTTACGAATGTTAATGTATTATAAAAGGTAACTCACCTTTTTATCTCCGGTAGATCTGAATCATAGATGTTCTGTGGAAATGTATCGGCCTTCAGTATTCGGTATGCCTTCAAATTTTGTAACTCATGCACTAGGGACTCCCAAGTACCATAGTGGAGTAGGTATACATTTGTTTAGGCCAGGGAAATAGACCCTCTTTGGTATGATTACTTCCGCATAACATTCCACTGTATTTAATGTTCCTGAAAATAATTTGGACAAAATTTCATGGACCATTCTACCAAAAAAACCTAGCTGCATTTCTATAAATTCATGGCGAATGCGCCAAAATCCTGTTATTACATAAATTCACATAGAATATGTAAATAGTAACTGAGAATCATCATGCTTCTATGGTTAATATAATAATGAAAGTTGCTCAAATTGTTTACAAAAGATAATCCTTTTATTTGAAACTTAAGCAAAGACGTTACAAAAATATTGAAACATTCAACATTTCTGTTATGTTAATTAACCTATACATTATGCTAATTAACATTGTAATTAAAATTTTGAAAGGAGCATGGTAAACGAAAATATTATCTATTAGAGGTAACCTTGTGTACTTAACAATGTTATTACTACTAGCAAATCTATCACGTAAATCTAATTTGTAACTAAGGTGGAAGAGCGAGGTACTCCCAACACAAGTATCTTACGATTACTTTCTGGGAGACCCCGGTAACTTTATTGTAAACTAGCTTTCCGCCCGCGGCTTCGCGCGCGTGGACTACATTATCTACATATTTTACGGAACCCTATTTTTTTCCAAAGTAAAATTTAGCCTATGTTACTCGTGGATAATGTAGCTTTCAAATGGTAAAAGAATTTTTAAAAACGGTCCAGTAGTTTTTGAGCCTATTCATTACAACCAAACAAACAAACAAAGTTCTCCTCTTTATAATATTAGTGTAGATGATTTACAGAAATAAACAATTTTTATTTTTTTTAGAGGTAAGTTTAGGTACATGTAAATTATCATTTTCATACTATGTATTACAATCTAGAAGCCTTCTCTACATAATGTAGAGATGAGTGAGACATGTTGAGAATCACGGGCACAAATTATGTAGATACTTTACACGTTTGTTTAATAGTTATTTACCTTTAAAATGTTGTTCCAAATACATCAAGCCCGTCAGGGCAGGAATGACTGCAAACCCGCAAGCTGGAATCACCACGATGTTAGCTTCTTCTGCGCTCTCATTGAACGTTCTGTGTAAGTTGAGCATGTGCTGGAAAATTGGTTTTGTATTGAATCATACAAGCTAAATGAAAAAAGCAGATGCTGTAGGTAAATCAATTCATTCCATCCCAACTATCCCAACTATCCCAACTAATATTATAAATGCGAAAGTAACTCTGTCTGTCTGTCTGTCTGTTACGCTTTCCCGCTTAAACCTCGCAACCGATTTTGATGAAATTTGGCATAGAGATAGTTTGAGTCCCGGGAAAGAACATAGGATAGTTTTTATCCCGGTTTTTGAAACAGGGACGCGCGCGATAAAGTTTTTCTGTGACAGACAAAATTCCACGCGGGCGAAGCCGCGGGCGGAAAGCTAGTAATAAATAAAAGTATACCATTAAATCTGATTTTTATGTATAATATTTGGACAATAATTAGAAGTATTTTCCCCAACAGCCAGACAGTTTTGACAGTTCCAACTCTTTGCCAGACAGTTTTTTTAGGGTAGCTCCCAAAGCCACGATGACCCAAATTTCATAATTCACCAACATTATATCCTATATTGGGAGCATACGCTGACAAACTTTCAGCTTTTATAAAATGACGTACTTAGGTCTGGCGTTCACTAGCTCTTGCCTCTTACTCTAATTAAATATGTAGTATGATGTGAGATCGAGACATAATTACTAGTATAGTATGTACACGCACTTCAATCCATTTTATTTTTTATTTATATTTTTTAAACACATACATGTATAGGTATCTAATATCTACCCGACACACTTTTCCAAAGTTATAGCCGTCGAAAAGATGAGCACACATTAAATGCAGAACAATTTTGTCTAGAGCCTGAATATTCATAATTAAATTAACTTAACCAGTCAAAACTCAACTTTGACCTCGCATTTTACATGAGACTATGCAGAATAGAGGTCGCATAATTGCATCTCAAGAGTTCTAGTCACATATTATATCCAAGTTTTCCAAGGACTATTCTAATACATAGGTACAATCCGTACAATAATAATAATAATAGCCTTTATTCAGAAAGTGTTAGGTACATTTTACAATAACACTTTACACAGAACCAGAAAGAACACTTGCTTGACTACGTCTGTATGTCACTCTTAACCTCAGATCATAGAATATGATCTGAGCTCTTAACAAATGCCTCCTCCAACTGCCGCCATTTCTCTCTATCATTGGCTATTCTTCATCATGTGCCACTTGCTATGGCTTTGATGTCAATCCACAGTCTAAATGGTCTACCTCGTTTCCTATTCTTGTCCCCTGTGTACCTACCAGTTGATGACTAGTTTTGACCATTTTTCGCTTCCTCTAATGGTGTGGCCTGACCACCTCCACTTAAACTTTTTTATTGTTTCTATGACATCTTTTGTTTTTGTGTAGGTAAGTATTTCATAATTGTTTCGATTCTTATTCTTTCTGACAGTTTTTTCCCTACCATACGTAGCTAATACTTAGCTACTTCTTCAAAAACTCCAAATCCAAACATGCCAGAACTTTATGGGATACATACATTTAATTAAAAAAAACTCACATATAATTCCGCGGAAATATCAACATAGTGCGTTTTGGTGTCCACGCACGCCTTCACTATAGGTTCGCTGAGAATCGTGTTGGGTCCAGTACAGTTGATGAGAACCTTAGCCTTTCGTGTAACGTTCCTGATGTCATCCCTCTTAATATCGCATTCTATTACGGTTATTTTTGTTTTTTCCTCGCCTGTAAAGAAATTAGGTATTATGTACAGAACAGAAGCTCAAAGTTGCACAGCGTGCTATGGACAGGGCTATTCTCGATGTTTCTTTACGAGATCGAATCAGAAATGAGGAGATCCGTAAAAGAACTAAAGTCGCAATTGTTTCTGCCGCGGTTTCACTCGCGTGAAATTTAGTTTGTCACAGATCGTCATGAATATAGCCTAATGATATTCTGGGCTATAAACAATAATACCGTAAAGTTTCATCAAAATCCGTTCAGTAGTTTTTGCGTGAAAGAGTAACAAACATACATTCATCCAGACATCCAAACTTTCGCATTTTTATTATTAGTAGGATTGACTAAAAAAACTCAATTACGTATTTTATATTTAAACATTTCCATTTAAGTAGACCATCATAACAAGTTCACTGCACTTTCTACGGTTTCGTAAGAGTCTGTTTATAAGAACTTGATTGAATTTTTAGCTGTTTTTGTCCTTTCTATTCTAAAAACAAGATCAACTCTATTTAATTAAACTCTAGAAGTATCAATAAATTGTTATAAATTTCACTCTCAAAACAAGGCAGATTATGGCCTTCCTAACTTTAACTAAAATAGTAACTAATTTTAAAACTGCAAAACAAATGGTTATCTACAGAAATATTTGTTATGTTGTTCTACGTTAAGTAAAAGCGTTAAGTAAATCCATGACGATAATAATAATCAAGCCGAAGGTTCGAATTCTCCAAAATCTTGGAATTCCACCTGGAGGGAAATTACTCAAAGAGAACTATTTGGGCCATTCTTAAATTTGTGCCAATTTTTTAAAAAAATTAAAGATTTTTTTTTTTAACTTTTTGCGATGTGTATCGAAAGTATAAACCAAAAGCATACTTTTGATGTATATGGACAACCTTAAAGCCCTCGGAAAGGAAACAAAATAGCCTACGTAAACACGGCTGTGACACTGCATGACACGGATGTGACAGTTTTACATTTTTACTGTAAATAATAATATTTATGTTGTTAAATTTATATCATAATAGTTTAAATTGATTAACAATAAAATACACTAAATTCGTTTCATCAACAAAGGTGTTATTTGGTAATATCGACGGTCCCTACGTATATTAACGTATCTGAAAACGGCCAATTTTACAGGAGAGCGGTTTGAAGGTTTAAACATGTGTAGCTCGCGTTCTATTTATCGTACATTGATGAAATTTGGTATTTATTTATATGAGGTATATTTTATAAAACATGAAGAATTATCAAAAAATAATCACAATAAGTGTATTATTTGTCATTTACTCACTTATACAACGGAAAGTTTCTAATTGCAAATGACGTAAGCTGTACTTGCTGACTTTTACGTTGGAGTAATATGTTTGTTTAAATTATTAACTGCCACATAAGTAATTGTACACGGGAACAAAGTTCAGCTACTACTAAACGTAACTCTCACTCTAGGCCCATAGTCCTGCTCGACGAGACATAACAGCATCCCGCCTCGTTTCCCAGATAGTTGCATATTGGAGGCACTTCAATACCTTAAGATTCCTCCTTATCTAAGGGGTCTTTTGACTGAAGAGTACCTGTAGAACCGCTTAATTCTCTTTGTCAATAGTGCCGGCTAGGTTTGACAGCATGGCATCGAGTCCGAAGATCCACATGGGTCTTTTTTGAGTTCGATCTTGTGGAACATTAAACTTTCGAAACCCAGGACTGGCTTATGTGGAGCTGACGTGCGACAGCCCGCTGGCTGAGCCCTTCTTGCAATAGTGCAACGATTTGTGCTGCTTCTGAAGGTGTAGAATCCCAGGTAAAGTGTCAAAAGAAGCGGAGATGTGTATGGATCAACGTGTGAAAGCAAAAATCCGAAAACACTTGCTTTTATGGGGGGTAAATAGGCCACAACTCGCGACGTATCAAACAGTTGATAAATGTCTTTTTCGTTACTTCTTCACATCAGCCGGGATATCTTTTTAAATACTGGTGTGATTTAAATGAGTTTGGTATCAATTTAAAGTTAAAAGTGTAATCTTTAAAATGGTGCTACTTTTTTTGTTACTAACAAATTGGTTAGTACACAAGATCGCGTGGAAACAACTTCATGTAAGTGATTCCATATTTTTGCTCGCAAGTGTATTTCAAAAATAAAGGAATGTTTTCTTTGAGTAAAATTTTCAATCTAAAGTAATAAGAGCCTACTTTCCCTCCCGGTGGCATTATAAAATTTAGTCCTGTATATCGATAGCTATAGCTATCTTACTTCTATCTGCCGGACCGGAGCCTTGGTAGGTGCCGGAACACAAAAACAACGAAACCGAGTAGAAAATAAGGGATAGATACTAACCTATTTTCTCCAGATCAGTCAGCAAATTTTGAATTTTCTCCTTCGACCGCCCCGAGATTCCCCAACTGAAGTTGTAATTGTTTGCTTTTATTATTTTCACCAAATTCTTCACCGTATGTTTTCCCGTGAATCCTGTTGCACCAAGCACTACCAAGTCCAGTCTTTCCGTAGCTATGGTACCCATCGTGGATAACTTTGATTGCACCGTCAGTTAACGCGTAATCGGACCGAACTTTCAAAATATTGTGAGCAAACAAAAATAAGAAAAAGAAAAGGAATGAATTTTAAAATGCTACGCATGTAGTGGGGGGCGTCACGATTATGAACACAGTAGTGAATTTGTTTATTTGTATAACTGGTCGGACATTGTTGCAATATTTAAGAACGATAAACCGAGGTCGCATAGACAGTTTATGTATTCGGACCATGCAGTCCAGTAAAAATTGGAGTTGTACGAGTATACCTGCCACGACTCCATGCGTAGAATTTTAATAAGTAAGTATTAATTTTTGAGATACACGGGCAATGAATCGTTTCTCAACTCCAACAAATATTTTGGCGCTAACTGTAGAATTAACTCTACATTATTTATTACACTTAAGGCATTAAATACTCTAGTATACACTTACGAGCAAAAATATGGATGGAATCACCCCCTTCTCTTTTGTTCGGAGCAATCTTAAGAACTGAAGACTATTTAAGTATCTAAGTATGGGTATCAATTAAAAGTTTATAATATTGCCTTTAAAATGGTACCATTTTTATTTATATCTATTAACTAGTTATTTAGTTGTTATGATCGCTCGAAACAACCTATTTGTTTCGAGCGAGATTCCATGTTTTTGCTCGCGAGTGTTTATTTTCCACCATTGCATCACTATCCTCAGATGTCTTGAAGTATGAATATTTTTTTAAATATTAGACTTGAACTTTAGACTTGAAATTATAGCAAATACATTTTTTTTTATTCACAATTATACATTATAACATTTAGGTAGATAGCTACAACTAAAATAACAAAAATAAAACAAATAACTAGGTACTAAGTATAAAATAATAACACTCTGAAGGTTAGCTGTCTTCTGAGGTGAATGAACTTTTAAGGCTGTCTGTCTATTTTAATAAAATTATTTCATTATGCATACCTATCGGATATTAAAACATTGCCAAACTTTATGTATAAGATTGATCATCATGTCTAATAACAGTGACCTTCCGTAAAAGTCGAATTGAGTAAGAAATCGTTTTCTATTTGCGTAACAAACTATGTTACAGTATGGAATTGAACTCGTTAGGTAAACCTGTTTTGAGCTAGCGAAAGAAGGTCTAGGCAAAGTAAGTTACCTAGTTAATTCATAATTACAAAGCGATACCAACTTAAGTTAACTAGTGAAATCTAAAATTTAGATTGCGTGATTAATTCCTTGTTTGTCATGATTCGTTACGAAGAATTCTTAAGGACTCACTGTTAAATATAAAAGTTATTATGTAAGTGACGATAAATACCAATTAAGTTCAAAAACCGGACCACAGTTTCTCCAGAAGAGGTCGCGAGTTGCTAAGAAAGTTCATTCCACTGTATCAGAAATCGAACCTGCAACCGAATGCGTTTAAAGGCTTCGCAAATAGTAGGTACACTTTAGACGTAATACATACGTACCCTACATACCATTCAGCCACATTTCATAGATTAACAGAAACCAGTATAGTGTCGCGACGACACGCCGTCTGTTGCCGAACTACGAAATAACGACCTACTTTGTGCCAACAGTCAGTGCCGGATTAGCCACGTAGCAAGAGTAGCAAATGCTACGGGCCCCGCGAATTTGGGGGCCCCGCGCTCCAAAGCCTGTCTGACCGAAATAAAAAAAGATTAATTTAGATAGGAGCGTAAAATATCTTGCATTTGGCTATGTTTTACTTTCACTTGAAAATCTAAAACTCGATTTCATCACGTTAAATCATAAAAATAAGTAGGTAGGTATTTTACGAACTTTTTAACGTGAATGTTCTTTAATAGGCCAGTAGAATTAAACACAAAAATGAATTAAATCTGAAACAATTCCTACTAAAAAAAGATTTTAGTGCTTTAATGGCTTCATTAGTTGCCCATAAAGACTCTCCTAGGTTTTCGACTTCGACGGAGTTGTGCTTAAGTGGTGGGGCCCCCGAAAGGGGCGCTTTTTCGGTTTTCCGGTTATACCGCGTAAAGGACTTACCCTATCGAAAAGTGGTCTTCCTGACGGTTGAAGGGCATTTAATCCTGCATTAAATAAGACCAAATATATATATTTTGAACAAACCCTTCTCGTGCAAATGTTCGGCAAAGTAGAAAATATGTGTATAACCCTCTCCACGTCCAACGGCTCGCTACCCGCAGGCTTCCAAGTCTTGAAAAGGAGCGCCTCAACCAGTGTCACCATATCAAGGCTTACGAGTTACGATTTTTCCTACTTTGCCGAACATTTGCACGAGAACGGTTTGTCCAAAACGTATGAATTTGGTCTTGTTTAATGCAGGATTAAATGCCCTTCAACCGTCAGGAAGACCACTTTTTGATAGGGTAAGTCCTTTACGCGATATAACCGGAAAACATAAAAAGCGCCCCTTTCGGGGGCCCCCCACCACTTAAGCACAACTCCGTCGAAGTCGAAAACCTAGGAGAGTCTTAATGGGCAACCAATGAAGCCATTAAATCGATAAAATCTTTTGTAGGAATTATTTCCGATTTAAAATGTAATTCTACTGGCCTATAATGTTTAATTATAATCGATACAATATTTAGACTAGTATCTATAGATACCACATTTCCACCCTTCAAGCGGCCAGATTTTTTTTTCTATAGGTTTATTTTACGAGTTTACGTAGGTAGCCGAGATTATACTTATTTAATCGATTTTAATATAATATCGATTATCAATATTTCGAGAAAACAGGCGAACTATTTTAATTTTATTAATTCAGTCACGATCCAATCTACTATAGTTGGTTGATTTATTACAAGCTTTTTATTACTTTCACATGTCTGGTGTCTGTCGTCAAATCTTGCAACTTAAAATTGACCCACTTCCCGGTTTCCTATTGAGCTGAAATTTTGCATACATGTGTAAGTCCGATGACAATGCAATATTATGGTACCATTGAGCTGGTCTGATGATGGAGTCGGGAGGTGGCCATAGGAACTCCTAAACAAAACGGCGGAAACTCATCGAGTTTGGGTTCGTTGGATTTGTCTTTTCGAGCACTTTAGTGTTAGATAACGTCCAGGGTCCTGAGATTAAGATATAACTAAAAAGTGTAAAATAAAATTATAATAAAAATAAACTTTTTTAAAAACAAGCTTTTATTCTGAATTTCGAAAGCTTGTAGCGCAAACAGAGAAAAAGAGGAATAAATTCCATGCGCGATACAAACTTTCGAAATTCAGAATAAAATCTTGTTTTTTTTATAAAATATAGATTCATTTTATGAGTGAATATAGCTAACCTTTTTAATCGATTATCATATCGATCATGTTTCGAGATTATTGAAAGCTAGTGACGGTAGATTAAGAGCAAGGTGTTTTAGAGTCTCAAGTAAAAAAGCGGATAGTTAAAAAATGAGGTTTACTATTATTTATTAACAAAAAGCGTATGACAAAAGATCATTTTACAAACAACGTTTGAAAAACTAATCATTTTAAAAAACTTTTAATAATTCTTTAGAATCGTGTTTTCCAAACTTAGAAATTGCCTTGCGCATTTACATGTCTCTCATGATCACTAACTGCAGAACGTTCTTTTTCAACATTAAAACGTATTAAAAATGAATTAAGGAACACGATGGGACAAGAACGTCTTAATCATCTTACTTTGTTGAATATAGAGCATGATTTGCTTAAAGAAGTTGATATTGAAAGTGTTATCTCTAAATTTTCCCACATTAAATCAAGAAAAGTTCATTTGTAACAGTTTTGATTTATTTAATACCCTAAACTTGAGAACCTAAAGCAAACCAAGGGCCCCTTGATAGAAATTTGCTACAGGCCCCGCGCTGGCTTAATCCGGCACTGCCAACAGTGAGTGCGCGATAGGTTGGTCAAAGCCATAATCGTCGCGCATTCGGTTCCAGGTTCGATTTCTAACAGCGCGCGCGCACTAGCGACTTTTGTCTTCGTGACAGGTGTCTCTCTTTTTCTCTTTAAAAAGGTGTAAAAGAAACAGATTTATATTAGCTCGGATAATCTGCCACGGCGACAAAAAAATCACCCGTGCGCGCGCCTTTATACTGTGGATTACTTATAAAATCTTTCATACTGTTTTTTCGGTTAAAAGAGAATCTGTCTGCTTGCAATCCGTACCTGAGCGTGCACACCGAAATTGGTGCTTGTTCATCTCTCAGAGTTTAAAATTGGCTTGATTTGATTGGCCTGATTGAGGATTAATTAATTTACAAAAGGCGAACAACGTAATGCCGTGTGGCATTCTCTACCAGTTAAACTTTAGGCCAAACAGAAGATGAAAAAACAAGGGACTGGATAAACAGGAGCTAATCTAATTGAAAAGAAACATGTGAACATAATAATTTACTATCCTTTAATGCTTTCCATTGTAGCTTTGTACAATTTAAATTTCCCTACATATTTTTTTAGCTCTTCCTTAGGATAGGGTTTGATTGCTAAGCATGTAGGAATATTCTCAGGCTGCTCAATCCACAGTTTATGTGCAATAGAGTTTTCTTCTAACTTAGCTGCTACTTTCTTCAGTGATTCCTCATTAGGGACCTGAAAATAAAAGTAAACAGTTGTTATCTTTTTATAGTCTTATTGAACATCTGTTAGTACAAAAAAGCATCTAAAGGAAGAGCTTAGGGTCTGTAGATAATAACTTACTTCCAAGACCACTTTATGCATATTATCTAAATCGTTCAAATACTGAATTGTACATTCATCGTCCCTGTGTAAATGCAGCACAGCTGTTGATGCATGGCAGGCCTGTGCCACCAAGGCTCCAATGGACCAACCCAGTTCCTTCAGGAGATCACTTCGAAGTAAAACATACTGAACTATGTTAGACATTTTTAATATCTTATTACAAATGTACTAAAAGTAACACCTATACAGTAGTTTACATTCTAAAATATTTACAAATTACAATTCAATTTGAATTTTTAGGTTAGATTTTTATTTATTTTCTGATTGTGACAGTGACAAGTTTGCCTGACGTTTTTGACACATATATTTTTTTTTAAATCGTAATTCGCAGACCGGACCCAACTCAAAAGCGCCAATGCTTTCCAGTGAGTGTAAACCGACTGTAAATGAAGGCAGAAGAAGGCATTTTTCAAGATCATTGGCCGACACCATGAAACTAAAGATAAAAATGGAGGGCAAACTTGGAACAAAAACTTGAGTCAAATACCTACTTATATCTATCTCGCTCTCTGTGGCCCTACCTCTCTTTTTAGTGTGAACTGTAGTATTGCTATCTTATCTTCTTATTTAAATCTCCTTGTAAATTCTTCGAAATAGCCAATTCACTAACCAAATCAGAAGTTAAACAAATAAATAATTAATATTTGAAACTAAGATTACCTAGTTAAATAAAAAATCACAAAATTGTCGGCCATTTTAAGCTTAATGTGTTGGCGAATCAGGGAATTACAATCCCAATTCCTGGGGAATCGGTACCATGTGGCAACATCGGCCCAATCCGGCCCATCATGGCGGTTGTTTACTATTTTGTTTATTATGCAGTTAATTTCGTTTGAGATTGTTTACAGGAAATATTCATTGTTTTATCACAAGAAATGGTGCAAAATTTTGTAGTGCGTGGTTGCGGTAGTACGTGGTGTCCTGGAAGTGACATAAGATTCCACGCGTAAGTGTTTATTTCGTGATTTCCGACATTGGATCATTGTAAACATTTTTCACATTTTTTACAGTAATTTCTTCCTAAAACGTTTTACCAGTATTTACACTTATCATTTTTAATGATACCTATGTCAAGAAATAAAGATTTTACATTGAGTTTCATTGAATTTGAGCAAATTTATATTTTTTGTTTATTTAGAAAGAGAGAGTCTGCCCACAGAGAGCGAGATAGTGATACGTAGTTTGTGCTTCAAGTAGGTATTCGGAGTGTGGCCTCCATTTTTGTTTAAAAGTAAACGACGTTTATTTAAAAAAATACTTTTTGGTTTTTGTGATTTTTTCTCAATATTTCTATTTTTTTGTATGAAAAGGCAAAAAGTTTGTTCTAGAAACGAATTCGCTATCCTTTAATTATCCGAAAATGACACCACACTTGCCCTAATACCTATAGGTTTGAAGATATGGGCCTTAAAGTGAAGCGCGGCAGAAGGAAACTTGCCCCCCCTCCCCCTGCTACCACAGGGGGGGCTCCTGATGTCTACCGACGGAAATCTACTCAGGAGCACCCAAAGAACAACTGGTGCAAAAATGAGCCTTCTATACCAAAGTGGAGGGGTCTCCATACAAATCATTGCACTAAATTCCCTACTATATCGGAATTAATTAATTTTTGAATCGAGTCACACGATATCATTCGATGACTTTGCGAATGCAGTACGATGATACGATTACTTTTACGTTGCGGCAATCACTAAAATTCGCTAAAATGACACTAATGACGTTTAAAAAGTGGCACGCTCGGCTTCATACAAATTTTGACACATGCTGCATCTATCCTTATCTGTGAGGCAGAAGAAGGCATTTTTCAGGATCATTGGCCGACACGTCTAGTATGATTTTGTAACAACTACTCTAAAATGAAATTACGCCACAATCCTTGTTTTGTCTGGACAAGGGACAAGATCGCTTCTAGTAGTTCTAGTCTAGTCCGCCTTAAAACCGCCTTTTTGTATGGTTACAGTTGTTGTGAAACAAAGAGTGTTTATCTTTTTATAACATCTTCGAGACCGTCACAGTCTGTCAGTGTCACATGTCTGTCAAGTCTGTCAATGTCAACCAACACCACATCACAATCTGTCATACTTGTCAGTCTGCTGTCAGTCTCGTCTCATCTTGTTTCTTTGATTTTTTTGTTGTGTATTTATTTTTGATTTATAATCATAATTAAATTATACATTGGTTACACAGCTATTTATCGTGTCACCGATATTCCTATAAGTGCTAAACTTCAGTGCTACACATATCTACAAATCCACAGTGATCACGGTAAGTCCTAAGCCCGATTACTCATAAACTTCCATGGTGAACTCGTTCTATTTTGGTTAGCATTACATCATTGGGCGCTCCATAAGATCTTGGATTCCTTCATTGACTCAGAATATTCTTCTTTTTGACAGAAAAGCTATTGGTGTTCGAGTTATTGTAAAATAGTTTTTATAAGACAGTGAAAATGCCAGGGTAAGAAACATCTGGTAGTGAGGGAGTGGCTAACCTAAATACTTACAAAGATCGCCCATTAGCACCTACACATTTCCATTGCCCACAATGCCAACTGACAATATTTATCTGGCTTTAAATATTTACTACTGACCTTTATTTACTTTACTGTTTTGATTCTATCAATCTTGTGATAATGTTGATGTATTTGCTTTTTGATTAGGTATATTACTTGTGTCCTTGTATTTATCTTTGATATACTACATTATGTTATGTACTCTATTAAAATGCAGAAACTGTGAAATAACTAATAGTTAAAGATGAGATTGATTTATAAAACTGCATAGACTCAAGGTTTAACATCATAAAATACTACTTATGTTTTCAATACCTCCTAAAAATCAATCCTTGACATTGATTTCAACATACTTAATGTTTTGAACAATACAAAACTACTTATAGACTACTATGATAGTAAATTTTATTGATATTAAAGTATTAAAATAGCAGGTTTCAGCCTTGAAAATTGTTTATAAGTCAACTTCCCACATTTACAATGCTTGTTTTTAAGCAAATTAGATCTTTTTTTGCTTATCTCTATTGTGTATTTTCAATGTTTAATGAGATTTGTTTTAATTTAATACATTCAAAGTAATAACTAACAAGCTTATTCAGATAGCAAACAGATTCAGTAGGCTTTGTAACAATAACAGGTAAAATTCATTTTCCTTAAAATTCACTCAACTACATCATCACTATTAATACTAAACTGACCTGTGATTCAAATTTTTGTGTAGAATGAAACAATAGTGTTTTTTTTTATTCCAGCATTGCAACCATGTCCCTTGACAATATGTTTTGCACCCGCTGTGGTGAAGGTTTTGAGACCAATAAAAAGATCGTCAACTCCAATGGAGAACTCTGGCATACCAACTGTTTTGTGTAAGTATATCACTCAATTTTGTATACGTAATTAAAATGATAGCGTCATGATTAAATTGTTCGTTATTCAACATTATTAATGGGTTCACTACTTGCCTATGTATTTGATGAGATGCTTTTAATACAAAATAATGTTTTTGTTTTGAATACAGATGCGCCCAATGCTTCAGAGTGTTTCCAGAGGGTATTTTTTACGAGTTCGAAGGCCGCAAGTATTGTGAACGTGATTTCCAGGTGCTATTTGCTCCATGCTGCGGAAAATGTGGTATGTAAAAAATTGATATTTGATAAACATAATCCCCCTTACTAATAAAACTTACACGTTCGTTGAACAGTGTTTTAAAGTGACGTTTAGTATGAAAATGTCATTTTAAAACAGTGTTTAACAACTGTGTAACTTTTTATTAGTAAGGGAGAAAATGTTTGGTTTTAGTGTTAGCCCAGTTTTTTTTAACATATCAGCTTATGATTAGACTCTGTTATATGTGAATTCGACTCAGTAACATGATAAGTTACTGTATCTAAGACCGACTGACTAGTAGTTGCCGATTCCATAGGTTATGACGTCGGTTCTACGAGTAATGAGTATAGTGAATCAACGATCTGGTCAGGTGAATCACCTGGATGAAAGGCAGCATAAGACTGTTTTTGTAGAAATCTTTGCGAAAGGCCTTTATCCAGCAGTTGTATTCAAGTAAACAAAAGATCTAACCAAGCATTTATCCTAGAAAGACCTTTGTCCAGCAGTTGAATTGAAGCAAACAAACAGTCTAACCAAGTACTTTTACTAGGCGAGTTCATCATCGGTCGCGTGATCAAAGCGATGAACGCTAACTGGCACCCTGCCTGCTTCCGTTGCGAGGAGTGCAATGTGGAACTAGCAGACGCCGGCTTCATCAAGCACGGCGGTCGCGCTCTGTGCCACGGCTGCAACGCGCGAATCAAGACCGACGGCCTGCAGAACTATATGTGCCATAAGTGCCAGTGAGTATCCAAAATAGCCTTTTAAATAGCGCTTCTAAGAACGTCGCAGATTTATCTACCCGGTAAGGGATCGTAACCGTATCAACTAGAGGCGGTCAGTATTCTTTGTATGAAACTCCATACTGCAAGTACTGCAACTCACACTTATCCGCACCTGCACCCACCGTAACACAGACAGCGCGTGAAAGGCGATGACAGCTCGCGAAAGGCGATACGGTGTTGATCCCTTTCTGAGATAATAAGTATGTTAAGAGCTTTGTCCACTGGCTAGGAGGGACATATAAAGCTCTTTTAAAAGCAGTCTTACCATACCACTTCTACACAACTTATACTAAGGCAACTCGTGTTATCATTAGCTAGTGTACCGAAGAATATTGCTCTAGCTGAGAGGAGTGGAGCATGGAGCTGACGCGCGTTTGTCTTACTGATCTTTAGGGATATTTTGAGGTACCTACGTCTCAATACTGCCAGTAGTGGAATTTGTGGGACTTTTTGGAATAGGACAGATAGCCGATTTTATCTTAAATAGTGATTTGTCAGATAAATAAACATTCTCTCTCTCTTTCTTTCTAACAGTGGCGTGATCGACGGCGAGCCGCTGCGCTACCGAGGCGAGGTGTATCACGGGTACCACTTCACGTGCGCCACGTGCGGCGTCGAGCTCGACAACACCGCGCGCGAGGTCAAGCACCGCCCCGGGTACGCTGCCAACGACGTGGTGAGTGCTGAGCTGGCAGGCTGACGTCACAGTGACGTCATGACGCGCGTCGCGGCAAGTGTACCACGGGTACCACTTCACGTGCGCCACGTGCGGTGTCGAGCTCGACCACACCGCCCGCGAGGTCAAGCACCGCCCCGGGTACGCTGCCAACGACGTGGTAAGTGCTGAGCTGGCAGGCTGACGTCACAGTGACGTCATGACGCGGCGAGGTGTACCACGGGTATCACTTCACGTGCGCCACGTGCGGCGTCGAGCTCGACCACACCGCGCGCGAGGTCAAGCACCGCCCCGGGTACGCTGCCAACGACGTGGTGAGTGCTGAGCTGGCAGGCTGACGTCACAGTGACGTCATGACGCGGCGCGGTGTCCCACGGGTACCACTTCACGTGCGCCACGTGCGGCGTCGAGCTCGACCACACCGCGCGCGAGGTCAAGCACCGCCCCGGGTACGCTGCCAACGACGTGGTGAGTGCTGAGCTGGCAGGCTGACGTCAGTGACGTCATGACGCGCCGCGGCAAGTGTACCACTTCACGTGCGGCGTCGAGCTCGACCTTGCGTGCGTCACGTTCGGTTTGCAACTACCCTCATCTTCATTTCCAAGGCACGAAGATTACCTTAAAAGCAAGGTCTCTTTCGTGTATGAGTTTCAATAAGAACTCGACAAGAAATTAATATTATGATAGGGTCCCATTATGAGTGGCGAAGCGTGCGACACCTTTTGTTTTGGATTTTTTTGTCGATAAAGTTTAACATGCAACACGTGGGTGGGTAAAGTATCGAAAATCCGATCCCTTACTAATAATGTTGTCCATTCCAGAACAATCTATTCTGCCTCCGCTGCCACGACAAGATGGGTATACCGATCTGCGGCGCTTGCCGCCGTCCCATCGAGGAGAGAATCGTAACTGCCCTTGGCAAGCATTGGCATGTGGAGGTAAGTGAACTAAATATTCAAATAAATTAATTAACATAACTTCAAAACTAGAAAATAATATTACATTTTATTGTTCATATCTAGTCTGTGGTGTAATCATGTTGGTGATTTTAGTTGTTGGGTTGGGTAGTCTACTCGTGCCTAGGACACGAAGCGAAAATGTTACAACCGATCGATTTTTGTCTCGATCAACGTCAACAATACGTGGTGTAAAACATGAATGTCGTAATTCAATAAAAATGTGTGTTCGTACAGTTAGAAGCCAGTCAATGTCTAAACATTGGTGATTATGACCCAACATTCATACAAGCCGTTCAGAAATTCGTCATTATAGTAATAGCTCAACTATACCAATTAGTAATTATTACTCTAACCCCCTTACTAATAAAAAGTTACACAGTTGTTGAACACTGTTTTAAAATGACATTTCCATACCAAACGTCACTTTAAAACACTGTTCAACGAGCGTATAAGTTTTATTAGTATATAAATATCTTTGGACAATTTCACACAGCGCCATCTACTAGCCAAGTCAAGTAAGCAACTAATATGCCTGTGTAATGTTTCCAGCACTTCGTTTGCGCCAAGTGCGAGAAGCCTTTCCACGGCCACCGCCACTACGAGAAGAAAGGGCTGGCCTACTGCGAGCAGCACTACCATCAGCTCTTCGGAAACCTGTGCTATGTCTGCAACCAAGTCATTGCTGGTGATGGTAAGTCTTCGCTTTTGTAAAATAATTACCGTTAGTCAAAAGAAACTCATTTTAGTTTTAATAACCTTGGGGGGCCAACACCAGCCCCCCTAGACAAATTGCACTTTTTGATCGAATCGAAAATCGAATCCGTCATAAGTCCATATAAATAAGGCCTTTCGACTGGTTTGCGATTATAATGTGCACTTTGTCTAGACCCACAGAAGTCTTCCCGATCTGAATGTGAAAAAAAAAAACGTGTAACGTTATTTATTTGTTGTGTCATCATTACTGCAAGACGGCCCTCTAATTTACCAGAGGTAAAAGGAAAGATTTGGTTGATTAGCCAGATTGATAGGAGAGGCCTTAAGTTCGCATAAAAAAAATCTCTTTTTCCCCCTCTTACGACATCCACAGAAGAGTGTGGTCCTGTTTGGTAGGACAGTTCAGTGTAAGCCATCTATATTTGTCACGTTTCATAATCTTAACTTTTTCTAGTGTTCACGGCTCTGAACAAGGCGTGGTGCGTGCACCACTTCGCGTGCGCGGTCTGCGACGCGCCTCTCAGCACGCGCAGCAAGTTCTACGAGTACGACGAGCGGCCCGCCTGCCGCCGCTGCTACGAGCGTCTGCCTTCCGAACTACGCCGCCGTCTGCGCCGTGCGCATAACTATACACTAAAACGCAATTAGACGATTGTCAATTGTTCCGCGTCAAAAAAAACTAATCTTGCATTAAAACGTCACAACCCTATAGCCGCCTAACTAGTGCCGTAGTGCTAGCGGTGCGTCGTAGCGTTGGCAAGTCCTACGAGTACGACGAGCGGCCCGCCTGCCGCCGCTGCTACGAGCGTCTGCCTTCCGAACTACGCCGCCGTCTGCGCCGCGCGCATAACTATACACTAAAACGCAACTAACTGGCTGGTTAGGTTATTTACTCCACGTCAAAAAAAACTAAACTCCGCCGCGCATTCACTGTTATTATGTAGAACGTCACAACCCTACAAGTATAGTCTCCTAAAGTGCCGTAGTGTAAGCGTTGCGTCGCAGTGCGTCAAGTTCTACGAGTACGATGAGTGGCCCGCCTGCCGCCGCTTCTACGAGCGTAACGCAAACGCAACTAACTGGCTGGTTGTGAACGATTGTATTTTCTTTTTCTCCGTGTCAAAAAAAGTTAAAAGATCCGCGCGTTAATAACCGATAACTGCCCGAAAACAAAAAAAAAACCTATAACGTCCCTGTATGCACTATATGCGTAGTGACTTATGGAGGAAAAATTATGGAACTCGGCCGCGATAAAATTAGTATAGGACATGTAATGACTAACTAAAAGTAACCAACATAGCGTGCAGAACTGCCAAATTAAATGGCAGTGGGCGCGACTCGCTCGCTGAGTAAACATACTTTAGCAACGCTGCACGATAAAAGTGCCTTAGTGCTAGCAGTGCTTTCCCGGTGCCTAGAATCCTTGCAAAGGACAACAATGTGTGCACTGCACCAATCCAAGTTGACAATATTTAGGAAAAAAGCCAACTGTCAAGTTAAATGATCTGCCTCTTTATACAAACCTATATTTATAAATCAAAGAATATGAATTATAATTCCATATACAGGGTGTTACTTTGCATTCTTGCCATATTTACAGAGGTGACTATATTACTGATACTGATCACAAATCCGTTAAAAAATAATGCCCGAAAAAAATTTTTTTTAATCTTGAGTATTTTATTTTATCGACAATCTGTTAAACACATCACTAATTATCGTAACGCATGCACATCACTTGTTGGCGATGGCGATGAAGACTTTTTTACTTTTATATCTTTTGCAATCTATTGTCTTTAAAATGTCTTTTTGACACTGAGAAATCCATCAATCACAAATCACGTTATAAATTATACAAAAATGTCTGAAGTGTATTCAAACAACGAATTTAATCAAAATGGTGCCTGGAGTGTCTGCAAGACGTCTTAGACGAAATGGTTGATGACGTACCCTTAGCGTTACACCAAATGTTCTACTAGCAGCAGGATGGTGCTCCCCCACAATAAGGACGTCAAGTGCGCGAATAATACGTTTGGTGAACAGTGGATTGGACGAGTGGTCCAGTAGCTTGACCACCACGATCCTCGGACCTGACANTGACAATATTTAGGAAAAAAGCCAACTGTCAAGTTAAATGATCTGCCTCTTTATACAAACCTATATTTATAAATCAAAGAATATGAATTATAATTCCATATATTACATTTCTAACTTTTATAATATACATTTACGTTTAATGTTAAAATGACACAAATTTAAATCTAGCTGTAAGTGTATTTCTTAAAATAATAATGCGCCTCAAGTGCCTAGATATAAAAAATGCTATTGCCGCAAGCTCGGACTTAACAATAGCGATATGTATTAAAAGTTGAAATGCCTATGCTATAAGGAAAACTAAAAAATACTATTGATATACTTTATTGTTTAGATGTGTGCCTAAACTGAATAAGATGGGCCCGTATTACGAAACGACGTTTAAAGCTTAATATTGAAACCTAAGCATTCTGTATTGTTTTAAATTATTGAGATGTAACAAAACTGGTTTGATCTGTGGTTGACAATTTTTAGCGCCCGTTTTGTAATACTTTATTTTATGAACTAATTAATTATATTTTTTGTTAATGAATACTTTAATTAGTTTATTAATGGAATAATTTAGTAACTAAAAGTATGTGTATTTAACCATTAAAATTGCCATATTGGTTTTAATAAAAATTGTATTTACTAAAACGCATTTTACTGAAAAACTACAACTAAATAAATATCCCGTCCACAAGAATAAATTTTAATGTCAAGTAATGTTTTGTAACAATTAATAAATTAAAAATATCCATTTAGCTAAATGAAATTCAAAAACCAGGTACAAAAAAAATATTAAGGTCATGATGATGATATAAATAAAGAACTAATATTACAGTGGGAATGTTTATTAGATTTATTTGCTTATCTGAATTATTTCTGAACATTAATTCCAACAGTAATTAAAACAGTACATAATACTGAAATACATTAAAAGCCGTAAGTCAATGAGTAGGGTTGCACATAAACATTGATTATTATTTTTATATCGATTTAATCCATACTAACACATCACTTGCAACACTACATAATAATATTTTACAGAAGGTCGTATTGTACTCCATTACGTAAACTATACAGTAAACTTAGTAACACTTATGTACAATAACTGCAAATAAATATAAACTGCTCATACATTTTCAACAAATCACATTACAACTAATTATTTTTACAGTGTCTATTCAAACATTGTGGCTGTGACTCTAATCTGAATAAAACAATGTTTTAAAGACAAGTTAATTACTGCTTACAGTAAAATCTCCTAGGTGTTCATTTCAGGATCATATTCACAAGTGTGATCAGAACACATAAAAGTTCTGTGTGAGCTTCACAAACTAATTAATTTAGTTGTCTTTCTTCATCCTCGTGCTCGTCATACGGTAGATAATGGAGTCCCTGCCAGGGTCCATATCCATGATAGCATAGACAATGGCGATCAGAGTGAAGGAGAACACAACTCCGAACCACAGGATGATGTTGAAAATGGCGGAGTAATCTGAAGTGTATTTGTCGCTGCTGAAGCTCTGAGTCTGCAAGAAGATTAGACATTGTGAACAGAGAAGAAAAAAATGGTAATACTATTGCACAGCTATTAGTTTTACAAAAAACTTACATCTTTCAATTTTCCTTCATTGCTAACTGATCGGGTAACACGGCGGCTGTGAATGACATCTGTAGTCACAGCAGTTACCAGTACAGATCCATCGTATGCCTTCACAAAGGCATTGCTCAAATCTTCCAGCACATCACCTGAAATAAATTTTAGATATTTTATATTTATCTATACCACAATTTCACTAAAATCTGTAGTTTATGGTAACTTTCTCATAAATATTAATTTATTAACTTAAATAGAGTAACACAGGTCTCAATGTGTCACATATTATGTTGATATGTTACATTATGTACTCAAGGCTTGATGTTTCGGCAGAAACACCTAATAAAGACCCGTATTTCTCTTTTTTAGTTGAAAGGGAATGCAAAAGTTTAAAATCTTATATTTATTAACTTTTTTGAGCTATAGCTTATTGCTAGGAATTTTAATACATACCCAAAAGCTTCTTAGCCTCCTTAGCTTGCAGAGAGTTAGGTCCATGGTAGTCAGATAAAGCATGGAGGGAACGGAATCTGAAGTTGTAGAAGTCAACAATGTTGTCGGGGCTCAATGACCGAACCTGAAATTATAATAAAAATCGTTGTTATACTCAAACTTAGTAAAGATTAAAGCCGCCCGCGACTTAATACACGTGGATTCCGTTTTACCCCCTTAGGGGTGGAGTTTCGTAAAATCGGTTCTTAGTGAGCACCTATGTTCTAAAAGGAACCTCCATGAAAAATGTGAGACTCCTAGCAATTGTAGTTTCTAAGATTTTGTGATAGTGAGTCTGTCAATCAGTACCTTTCGCTTTTATATATATCGATAATGTCAAATATTAGTACACAATCTTACCTGGTTGGCAATAGTTTTTAAAGCCTCCAATTCAGTAAGGAACTGGTAGTCTTCTTCAACAGAGTACTTCAAGTGTTGCAAAGATACTTTTGTAACCTTTGGTGGAGTGATTTCTCCAAATATGTCAGCCCTGGATGTTAACTGAAAGATAAATCATTTCAATTTTATATATTAGCTCATATTTTAATAATAATTACATACCTACACTTAAATTGTTAACAGGGTGTNTGATAATCACCTGATCAGTGTCTGAAAGATCAATCTTGACAAGTTTGTTGCCACCATTGGTAAATCTCTGGTTGATCCTGTGTTTCACGGCTTCAAATGTGTCAGGCTCATACTCGTCAACTGTAAGTGGGTATACCTTTGACTTCAACCCAGCCTGTAAGGATTTTTAAATTATTATAACTTGATATACACTTATACATAATGATCATGTTTATTGAATGAAATAAACTTACATCATTTCCAAGGCTGGAAACTCCATCAATGTAGACCTCTACTGCAGCCTCAGGGGTGTTGAATGGGTCTACAATTGAAAGCCCATCCCAGTCAGAGTTCTGCAAGTGAATTATTGGTTTTATATGATGGTAACTAACAAAGAAACATTGCAAGTATTCATATCATTAAAATTGTTTGTACCTCTTCCACGGACAGTCCAAGGGAAGCGGAGAAAACCTCTTTCAGGCCACTCTCAAGGGTCTTGCTAGATCCTGAGAACTTCAGGGATTTCGGGCTGTGCAAGACAGCCAATTCCCCCGAGGCATTGGAGCCTTAAAATATATATAAATACGTTAACAAACAACTAAACAACGTAAATACTAGTTCAAAACGTGTAAATGTACTTACCAATTACTGATAAAACAAGAGTTATCCAAAAAAGAGCCATTGTCACAGCCATTTTGTTCGAAAATAGATGATCGACTGTCATATGATCACAGTCTTGCTATACGAAATAATTAGAAGCTCATCTGTGTCTATGGAAAATGTGTGAAATCTCAATGCAACGATTGGTATTCCTCCATGTATTTCTGCTGTGTATTTCTGAACGAATAGTTTTGACATTGACATATTTACGGTATTGATTACTGAAATATCCTTATAATTTAAAAAGCTTCTGTTAAAACTGTGTCTGTTTCACTTTTCATTGGCTAGTAGTAGTAGAGAAAAAGAGACAACAACAAATTTCCTTATATTTTGAGAACTTCCAAATCCCGCATTTTAATCTAATGTTTACAAAATTTTGGTTATTTTTATGAGCATCGAATTGGCTATTTTGTAAAATTTAGGAACAATTTGGGAAAGATGTCACACAGAAGATCGAGTTTCCAAGCCAACGATTTGTTTCCCAGGGAAATAGATATTGAGATATGTTTGAAAACATTGAAAATCTATCAAAAAATGGAAGGTGATGTAAACTGTGTTGTTTGGGATGCTTCTTTGGTGTTGGCGAAGTATCTTGAAACAATGTGTCAGCATAAACCTGATTTCTTAAGTGGCATAAAAGTATTAGAACTTGGATCAGGTCTTGGAGTTGTTGGACTGACAGCTGCTACCTTAGGGTAAGTTACAATAATCCTACAAATTTGAATCACACTGATGTTATTAGGTACCACCAACCTCTTTTTCCTTTTCTAGGGCTCAGGTCACACTTACAGATTTGCCAGAAGCATTGCCACTGTTACGGCTCAACATAAATGAAAACAAGACAAAAATTGGCAGCATGGGTGGATATGCCACAGCTGAATCCCTTGTATGGGGAGATAGTACATCAGAAATACTGAAAAAAGAGTTTGACATGATTGTTATGGCTGATTGTGTTTATTATGAGGAGGTAAACTACTAATATCATAATTCAAACTGTGACTGGTAGAGAATGCCACCCAGTATTAAGTTGGCAAAAATAATAATATTATTTTAAATTCATAAATATAATTTTCTATTACAGGCTATAGATCCTCTTGTTCAAACACTACAGAGTCTCAACAACACCATGTCAAAGAAGCCTACAATATATTTGACCCAGGAAATGAGAGATTCTGTTATACAAAAAGGTTTATGGGACACATTTTATGAGAAACTGACAGATAATTTCAATGTTGAGAAGATCCCAGAAGAACAACAACATGCTAATTATAGAAGTTCTGATATTACATTGTTAAGGATAAATAAGAAATAACTACATTTTGTAACATAAGCTCAAAGCTATATTTATAAATCATTTTTAATTCCATTTTTAATCTCTTATAGTGAGAAGTTGACAAACAAAATAGCACAATAATTGCATTTAATTATAATGTAATAAATATTTTTAAGAATAAATAATAAAATCGCTTTTTCGCCACTATGTAAGTAATTTTTATTTAGTGTTTTCATGTATTAAGCTGAAACTCCTGTTACAGTTTAAAGTTTTACCATATCGCCATCTTCTATGTTTAGATTCATAGGAGTATTACCATAATTATTACTAGAAATTCCTTATTAGTCTAGTCGTTATTTATATTAATCGACCGTGGCGCATGGAGACAATATTTACGATTTTTTTTATTTCATAAAGGTATTTCTCTACCCTTGGCCAGCCGGGCTAGGATGCACGCCGTGATACAACCTTATCGATTATATTAACGATAAACGTTAATATAATCGATAAACGTATGGGCTTATCGCGTAAAATGGTGGAATGAAAGCTTAACGCGACTCGCATCCTAGGCCAAGTCGTTCGTTTTGTAACATTTATGTCGTCTCCTGTTTCTACTCGATGATTTACAATGGCTATCGCTTTTTTCTCTGTTGTTTCTTGACTTCTAATCTGTGGTCTTGTCTATGTCATACCCAAAGTCATACCACGGTAATACTATCTATACAGTATTCCAACTCGGCCATATTTTTGAAAAAAATGTCAACAGCCCCGCGGTACGTCACGGTATGACAACATGCGATAGGGCTGCCCGCCCACCTACAGTACCCATTCTAATTACCTGTCTACTTAGAATTTCTATCTAGTTTTGTGAATGTAATTTTTTTTTATTAAGACAAACAAAATACTTCGTGAATGGAATAGGATAAAAATGTGTGTTGTTTTGTGATTAGTAGATTTAATTTTAAAAATATAGGGTGTTTGGCGCATCGTGTGCCAAAATTATNGTCTGTCTGTTTTTAAATGTCAGATTTTGTTGCAAAATTTTGTGAATTGCGAGTAGTTTTATTTGATTTTAACTACAAATAGTGAGGTTCTCTAACGAAGATCTCTACGTTTGTTATAAAGCAAGTAATATCATGAATTCTTAAAGTATAGGAAGTACGTTACCGCGTCTACTTTTCAGGGAAAGTAGGTGATCCTTACATGAACTTGAGAAACTGCTTTGTCCGCATTAAAATAGTTGAAACCTTGTGGAAACACATTAGTTATTTTTATTTTATTAAACAGATGGATGGCCAGAATCAATCTACTGTTCAGCGCGACAATGTGGAAACGGTAACCGCCGTTGGTAATTCTTGGATAGTATGCCGGTCCAAGTCCCATGGTGGTCGAATTTATTACTTCAATACCCTAACTGGTGAAGCAGCATGGAACTTAAGTGATCAAGAAGTAAGGACATCTATTTACATTGATGTATTTATGAATTTGGTATACTTACTTACATAGTTATTTAAATTAGTTCAAAAGTTGGTCAGATTGCAGGTTTTTATTGTTATTGAAATGAAATCTGTTACAATAAAAATATCATCTAATAAGAAATCAATATTAAGCCTTCAGTGTTTGTTCTTCACTGTTTGAAGTATTGTTTTTCAATATTTTTAATGTAACTTGTGTTTTTTACAGATTGAAAAGGCAAAAGCAACAACAAGTATTGTAGGTTCAAAGTTTGAAAGCTGCCCTGAACCAAAGGAACCTCCTATTGACAGTGTCAAAACTTCTATAAGTCCACCAAATACAAAAATACAGTATGTTCCTTCTAGAGTGTACAACAAACAGGTTATAAATAATCAGTTTCCTAAGGAAGCAATTGCGCCAATGCAAGCCTACTATGCTCCTGATTCAGTGACTGTACGTAACAATGGCAATCCAAACGCATGGGGTCTTCCACCGGACTACCACATCCTCCAAGTTATTGCACCTAAACCTCCAGCACTCCATCCGTTACCAGAAATAGACAATGATATCGATAACAGCTTAGAGCAGCCAGTAATTGTTCAAAATACGTCATTGCCTCTAACACAACGCTACAATCAATTGCCACACACAAATACCATAAATAGAAATTTTGGTATTGGAAATGGTGCCAACAAATTTATACCACAGAATAATAGAAATGAATGTTTTGGCCAAAGGAATGGTAATCCATATAATAAATTTAATAGGTTCAGTGACCAAAGTGATTTGCGTCAACGGTTGACTGCAAAGAGATTAAATAATGCATGGAACAATGTCAATGACAATTACCAAGGTATGTTCTTGACACTTATTTAGCCTTAGGGTTTGAGTGTTTCTATGTGTAACTAGCGGCCGCCCGCGATACTTCGCACGCGTGGATCCCGATTTACCCCCTTCATCTATCTTATGCGGTTTAGATTTTTTCATACAAATGTTTTTTCCCGCTAACTCCCGTTCTCGTGGGAATTTTGCAATATCCTGTTGTAACTAAGCTTTGAGTTTACTAAGGTACCAGCATGCCAAATTTCAAGCGTCTAACTTAAGCGGTTAAGATTTTTCATAGAAAAGGATTTTCCCGCTAATTCCCGTTCCCGTGGGAATTCCTAAGTATACTATAACCTGCCCAGGAGTATGAAGAATAATTGTACAAAGTTTCGTTTAAATCCGTCGAGTAGTTTTTATTTCTATAAGGAACATACAGACAGACAGACGGACAGACAGACAGACAAAAATTTTACTGATTGCATTTTTGGCATCAGTATCGATCACTAATCACCCCCTGATAGTTATTTTGAAAATATATTTCATGTACAGAATTGATCTCTCTACAGATTTATTATAAGTATAGATAATAATTGATCTCTTTTATTTATGTTTTAGATGAAGAAGTCAGTAACAGTCAGTCACCAAGGATACAAATAATGAAGCCAAAGTTTGCCAATGTAGCATGTAGTGATGCAGATGACATTTGGTTAAAGGTGATTTATTTATTTAGAATTAGTAAATTAATGCCCGTTTTCACCATTAATCCCTAATTTTTAAGTGACCCCTATGGTAACACTCAAGAAGAATTTTGTTTTCAATAGGGTCACTTAAAAATTAAGGATTGATGGTGAAAAAGGGCATAAGAATTTCACATAAAATTTATAATGACACAAAAATGATTTCTTTTTTATTTTATTACATTAATTGTATGATAATGCATACTTAAATATTATATTTTCAGGAGCATTCAACTGTTAGAGGTACTCAATTGGTTTTAAATGTGGACCCTCTAAAGAAACTTGTAACTGGTAATGTCAACTCCAGTTTGTATGTTGTGGCCGACCCTGGTGTTTTGTTTAACCACATCAATTTGATTATTAGTGTTGTAAATTCTGGTAAGTGTACATTATCTAGTGCATAACTTTCATGGTTTCTCATTGCCCTACTAAAGTAATCTCAAATCTGCTTTGGCCTTGTGTTTTATGGAAATTTTCTATGTAACTATGTTATTCCAATATTTATATTATTGCTAAAAACATAATTATTTGGAACTATAGGCACAGTGTAAAATGTCTAAAGATATTTATTACTATTTTTATATATTCCAGATGAAAAGTGCCAGCTTATGATCCCTGTCTCTGTAATGGGGACACTTCAAAACAGAAGTAGAGCTTTTGATACACATATTTTTAGCAGAGCGCATCAATGTTTACAAATTCTCTCCCAACAAATTAGTGCTGGTAAAGCTGTCTTAGGTATGTGTTTACTGTCATAATAAGTATAGAAAAAATTAATATTATGTTATTTTTTCAATAATGTTGTATTTCTTTTTTAACGAAATTGTCAATGATTAAATGTAAAAACAACAGCACACTAGACTGCAATATTTTCATTGCAAAATCGCACTAATTGCCTCTACTAGGACACTGCTGTGTGTACCTTAAAGTGCTGCTATGTGCTAACTTAAAAAATATTAATTATGCTCATGCTGCTACAGAGTGGTATAGTGTTGTGTTGAGGCAAATATTCGTATCACAACACTGTTCTTTTAATAAGTCTGTCTAGTAATTCCATTTTGTCAGCTTATTATTATTGGTACGCTATTTCTTCGCTAATGATACTAGAATAGTGAAGATTGCAATTTGTGGCTTACACCTTAGAAGTACTATCGCGGTCGCTGCCGCCTTACTTATACATATCACCCTTACGGTTAAAATTGTCTATGCAGTGCGCAAACTGATTTGCCACTCCCTTTGTTCATTCATGTTTTGGGAATAAGTGGCGCAACAAACGAGCTAGCAAACGACTAGCTAGAGCATTTAGAAGTTAATGTTCTATGTGAATTAGGTTGAATATTGCTTTCGCATTTTCACTAATACGCGACGTTGCACATTACGAGTAGGTGTGTGTTAACTATTACCAATTGGAGGCTAATACTATTCTATTTACAAATTCCTTCCAATATGATACTATTTACATATTCCTTCTAAAATGTGCAATCTATCAAGAGACAGGTATAGTTCTTGCCCGGCACGCGCATCCGCTTTACACGAATGAATCCGGGAATCGAACCAACTAAAATCTGATAAAAATTACACCCTGTTTTTTATTGCATAGACCGTTAGGGTTAAGTATAAGGATGAAATCTCTCTAACAAACTTGATAAATCAAATGAAAGGAAAACCATGACATCTTAATTTTTTTAAATTATTCACAGAAAATTTTCGAAAAAAAAAATCGGAAATCTTTGAATGCAGTTCTATTTCTTTTCAAAAATAAAAGAATGGTTTCTTTGAGTAAATTTTTCTATCTACAGTATTAAGAGTAGGTACTTTCTCTCCAGGTGGCATTACAAAATTCTACCCTGTATAGTTCGTTTCATCCACGAAGACGCGCGGGGTCGAGGGAAGCGGGGGGTGCGGGGAGTTTGATCCGACCAATCCGAGCGTCATTGTTGGCATTGGCAGCGTTGCAATGAGGGCTATCGTTTTAGCGCTCACCAGTTAGCGCCACTGTAGAGTAAGGTCCTGTCACTTGCTAGTAGCGAAGACAGTGGCACCAACTGGTGAGCGCTAAAGTGGTAGGAGAACTATCGCAATTGCACTCATCAAGATGGCGCCACTGTAGAGTAAGGTCCTGTCAATCGCCAGGGGTGCCAACTGTTAAGTATAAAAACGATAGCCCTCATTGGATAGTTGTCCGTGAGTGCGCGCGCAAATTACATTGATGACGCTCGGATTGGTCGGACTTCCCTCGACCCCGCGCGTCTTCGTGTATTTAACGAACTATACTATGTATTTGACACCATTCCCCAATAATCCGAAATCTCAACGTTTTTTAAAAATACACTTCATTCTGGTCTTAAAAACCTAATTAATTTGAAATTACCTGTAAATTAAGATTTTTGGTTGCATTGTTTTTCAATATCTTTTATAGTTTAGAAATAATCGAGTGAGATCACTTAAAGTTTCCACCCTGTATGTAATACTATTTTTATAATATCAATTATTTTCAGGAAGAGACCTCACAAGTGACAGTAATGCATATGATTTTTGTTGCAAATTAAAAGCAGAACATAATGTGGTAAGTTATTATTTGCATACTAGCGGCTGCCCGCGACTTCGTACGCGTGGACCTCGTTTTACCCCCGTTAGATATCATGTTGATAGATGGCGTTTTACTGCTTCCCTTGCATGAATATTTACGAAGGTCAAAGACAGTTGTTTGTCCAACGCTGTAGATTTTAACCAATGACGATAGATGGCGCTTTTTAGACACGTCTTATTTATCTATTGAGATTTATTTGTCACTTAACGTCATAAATTATTGCCTATATATGTTAATCTGGGTTATAAACAATAATACTGTTAAATTTCAACAAAATCCGTTCAGTAGTTTTTGCGTGAAAGAGTAACAAACATCCAGACATCCAAACTTTCGCCTTTATAATATTAGTAGGATAGTAGGATTTTAAACAACAAGCATTGGAGCTATGTAAAACCTAAAGTGCAAATAAGTTTTATATTTACCATAATATTATGCTTGAGTTCTTTAAAGTAATTTTTGTGTTATAGGTTCTCATATCGAACAATATTCGATGGAGAAGAAATAATGATAACACCATAACTATACTCAGTGCTCAAGAACTAAAAGATACGCTATCTAATGTGCATCCACCAAAACGAATATTAGGGGACCATAATATTGAAATTACAATACCTAATCTTCAAGCAAATGCCGCAAAATATTCAAAAGCGATGTCTGTAGGGACTCAGTTTGATATGTATGAAAAAGAGTGCATTGGAACTCTAACAAGTAATACGTTTACTGCCACTAGTAACTTACTTAGTAAACCAACATCAAAGAATGCTGTTGATATTGGAATACAAACTGACCAGTTACCAGAACTTCAGAGCTCACCGAAACTGAGTTCCATGGGAGTAAACACTGAAACATGTAATTCAAGTAATGTCAGTGAAGAAAGCAAAGATCGGCAAAATAGAGATGTTGTGGATTCCAATGAAATACCTAAACGAAGAGAAATACGACTGAAAAGGAACATCTCTCATCAGCCAGCTACGGGTAATAATGGAGAAAAGAAACAATTCAAATGGCGGAGAAAAAGAATTGCATCAGCTCCACACGATAATACAACAGATGAGAAATCGACGACATTTAGCGATCATTCTTCCAATACAGAAGGTCAAACTCATACCAAACAGGCGGGCCCAGAACCTAGATTTGAGAATATATTCCCTCATGAAACTAGAAATTCTTACTTCGAACCCATTGATGGTAGTGAAACCAGTAGCTCATGTTTCATACAAAAAAGTGTTGATGAAAAAATCGTTATCGAAGAGACTTCTACGTCTGGAGTAATTTCCAATACGGCCAGTAATGTTGATTCTGAAAGCATGCACAATGAAGAGATTTATAACAAACTAAACAATGAACAAAATGATTTATACAAATGCGTGATGTTCGAAGTCGAAAGCCCTACCATGGAAGAGTATTTAAAAATGAGGAGTGATGAGTGGGTTTCTAGATTTGTTCAAATAATGGAAGAGGTTTTGAGTCAAATATTACAACAAAGACCTACATTTTTTAATCGCATGTTACCACCTCCTTGGACAATACATGAAGCAACTGAATGTATCAAAAAGAAATTTGAAAATGATCCTGATGTAAATGATGCGGCAAATATGTTAACTAAAGTTCTGTTTAGAATCAGCGATGGCAGAGGTATTTATTGTATTAAGGGGGTATTTAATTTTCTGAATTAAACTTATAGTCACTGATTTAAAAATCTGTTTTCAGGTAATATTAGCGTGAATTTGAAACCATCAGAGTTCATGGAATTGTATAGTTACGGTGTTTATTTGGTCGACGCATTGCAGGTGAGTTAATCGCTATATTAAAATTAAAAATGTATACCTTTTTCAGCCGCAATGACAACTTTTTAAATGCATAAATGTGTTTTAACCGACTTCAAAAAAAGGAGGAAGTTCTCAATTCGACTGAATGCTTTTTTTAATGTTTTTTTTTTCAGTCTGTCAGCAACATTGAAGACCTTCAAACAGCCGCAGATTCCTTAGCCAAACTGTTAAGTGATATTACCGACCCAAACCTCGATACCAGTCACACGGAAGCCTTTTTGGATACTTCCCATCATCGTTCTGCAAATAACACAGATGTCAGCATCGGTAAGCATTACACTTTCGTTTCATCGTTACCGATAAATATACTATAAACAATCTAATAACTATAGATTATAATTATGTTCCAAAATTATTATTCTTAGATAAACCACACAATGATAACACAAGTGAAACACCGAAACCTGATGAAAATAAGCTACCTGTTTTTAAAAGCCCAAAAAGTTCTGATAATAATGCTGAAATAAAGAAATACAATCTCAGATCCAATCGAAAAAGAGCAATGGAGGTGAGTTTTTAAAATAGGTAATAAAAAAAATACCTGTAATGTTTATGAACAATATATTTCATTCGAATTATTTTTAGGACGAAGAAAGGACTGAACAACCCGTCAAATTCATTAGAAAGATTGATATTGAATCTACATTTTTCACAAGTTTGAAACTTCAGAAAAATCAAGACAGTCCAAACGTCGCCATAAATTTTTTGACTCGTTCTGCTGCATGTCATAACACTTTATCGAATACTGTGCACGAAAAACCTATAAATAGTTTAAACAATGATGAGACAAATGAAGCTAAAACTGAAATAGATAAGCCAATTAACGAGCCAAAAATAATTAGGAATTTTAGCAAGTGTCTAGCCGAGTACGAAGAGAAGTTAAAAAATAAACAAAAAGAATCGTTACCTATGGATGCTATGGATGCACATTTCTCTAACAGTGATGATGGTTATGAGGATTACTATGACTATGATTATGGATACCGCGATTTTGATAATGTTGAGGATTTCGAAGACACTGAATACTATGGAGAAGGAGATGAATCTCAATTATGTGACGAAAAGAATGTCGACAAAAATGGAAATTCTTATTTTGAATGTTTTATCCATAAATTTTTCAATGAAATCCAGGAAACATTTTTAGATGTGCATTCGTTTTGGTAAGTTTCTATCTACCTACTTTAGCAGTTTTGACTGAGGTTTTTGTTCACTCGAGTAACCTCTTCTTGTCGTTTGTAGTGCAAAGTTTAAAGAAGAACTAAGTGTTTCCAAGACGTTAAGTTCTCCAAGAAAGTTTGAAGTACAAGACAAAGCTGAGAAGGCGCGGTTACATATACAAATTCTTCTTTGCTCCTTAAAAACGTATGTATATAGTTACAAACATCATAATAATATGGTTACTAATATCTTTTGCATTATTTATGCATATTTAATTCACTTTTTAGCATACTTTCTCGGGAGAAGATTGTCGGTGGAAAAAAAATTCTGAATATTTTCAAAGAGGTTGGATTTCACCTTGATGCCAATAAGTCTATTGAGTACAGGTGAGAAATCTTACAAATTTTATTATCACCTTCGTTAAGGTCAGTTTAGATGACGTCTTCATGGCAAGTTCTTTTGTTTGTCTTAAACTTATTTACTTCGAAGTACATCGAACATTTGCTGTATAAAAACAAGATGACAATCCATGGAGTAGAAAATTTTCACGACTTTGAACCGTATGCTTTGGTTTTAGGGATATCATCGCACAGTATTCGAGTCAAGCCAACACTCTCCTAGAAGCAGTCAATGTAGTTATTGAAGCCGTAAAGTAGCCAAATAGTATCTCTTTGTAAGTATTTTGTTATGCAGAGATGAACTGAAAGTGCAAAAGGAAGTGATATCTCTTTTATTATAATTTTTCATTGACTCTCTTAACTGTAAATACATGACTGTTGATTCTTTTTAAAGTTGTAAGTATTCAGTAAATGTTTTACATTTTTATTTTATTTTACTATACAAATACCTCCTGGCCTGCACAGAATTATTTCAAAGTTGAAGACAAATACAGATAAGTAAATAAAATACCAAAATTATAGGAAAGATTAAAAGCTGTCTGTGCCAAGCCCTATTTCATAATAAACATTATATTAAAACAGATGTAAATTAAAAAATATTAACAGAAAAACTGAAACATTTAAGACTTATGGCACGAAGTGATATTGGAAAATAAATTAATTGTCTAGTTCTAAGATTAATTAAAGCCTTTTCCGTCCATCATAGCCTGCGCGCAATATTTCGGGAACTGTATTACTGACAGGAGGAAGTCCGTGAGTCCCTGAAAGAGAGAAAATAATGATTAATTTATATTATCAGCTTTGATTTGATTAGATTTTAGATCATCCCCTTCGTCTTCGCATCGAACAATATTATTTTAGAAAATACTAAAATTGGGCCATATTTCAAAACTCATCAAACTTTTCTATGGACATTAATATCTAAAATTGGTCATAATAATCTCAAAACTCATAAAAGTTTTTATGGACATAATATGGCTTGTTCGAACTCCAGTGTCAGTTTGACGTCTAATTTTGGGACACCCTGTATTTAAGCCTTTTCTTTTGTTATTTTTTTTGTGTAAGATGTTCGTTCATCTTTCCAAATACATAAATATTTCATTTTGTTATAGCGCGAAGATGGCCATAATGGCATAAATAATTATCTATCAAACGGCTTACTCATATCAAACGTTACCAAAGAATTCAATTTAATAACACATTGATAACTGGATTACCCGTTATAATGAAAATTGATAATTCATAGTTAACTCCTTGATCGCGCATTTTATATTACAAATCAGTACATATTATTATAGTTAGTGGAAATTAGTGCTGTTTGGACAGCCGCAGTTGCGGGTTCGATTCTCGCAATATTAGTTTGATGGCACTTATTAGTATGTATTGGTAGTAATTCAGAGCCCCGATTACGGTAACTTTTAACGTCAACAATCCAGACACGCTTCTCGATTCTGCGATACGATTGGTCGTTCAACAGCGTACGTCAGCTGTTTTGACCAATCGTATCGTAGAATCAGAAACGCGTCTGGATTGTAGACGTTATAAAAGTTACCGTAATCGGGGCTCAGATGTGATATAATCCGTTATCTATGGTCACCATAGTAACAGCTTGGCTTACTTTGGGCTTGGCAATTTGTTGTGTACGTATGATTCAATTATTTTTGTCATTGGTCTGACCTTATTTATTTTTCTGTTACTGTATTATTTTTAGACTAGACGCAGACCATCGATTTTTAGTTGGCCGATAGTTGGGCCCGATTTTAATTTGTATGAAGAATCGGCCAAATCAAATCGGTGTAATGTGCGCACTTCCATACATGCCCATACTGATCAACTGCCCGACTAAACTATTCGCCGACGAAAAATCGATGGTCTGCGCCTAGGCTTAAAATCTATTAAAAGCGAACAATATTATGAAATTAATGAAGCTCAAAACCTTGAATTTATTATCGAGTACCATTAATTTTTGAATTCATAATATGGGCCTTGATCCCGCATGTTTTTTGCTGTAAGAATATTTGCCCTAACTTAGGTCAATAGATCTCTAACTGTTACATTTTAGTACTTACCGATAGCGGTTCTATGCAAACTGTGAATGGAATTAGAAGGATATAAAAGCCAGCTGCAATTCCAGCTATCCAAAATCCGATGAATATCAGAATGATGAGCCAAATTATTGAGAATAATACGTTGCCCATTTTCTGAAAACAATAATAAATACCGTTATAAATAGGTGTTATGAACGCTCGTTAAGAACGTGTGGCCAAAACAGAAACAGTAGTTAGTACTATCAATGATTTCATAGAGTATTTTCAAAGAGTAGGTAGGGTTAGTAATAAAATAAGACATTGAAGGAATTTAAAAAATATTTCGAAGAGAGAAATCAAGTTGTTTTGATCTTTGGCTTAATCTGTACTGAAATCACAGTTGGTGACTTTCATTTCTTTGTATTTTTTATTTAAATAAGTACTTGTAAAAGTTGTTTGGTGACACACTGATAAATACGTATTAAAGGAATTTTTCATTCGCGTAAACGTCAACAAGTACATGTTAGTTGAATCATAGATGGCTACGTAATGTATAGGCGTAGGTGGTAACTCCTACAACATTAATCTTTTTACATTTTATTGTTATCAAGTAAAGTAATCTTCCAATTATAGTCATCATCATCTGAAAAAACACACTCATGACCTGAAAAAACACGACTCCTTTCAATTTATCGGAAGAATGGAAAATATTTCGAAAAAAAAACAATTAAGCAATATAGATATTGGGCGGTGCTTCTTAACTACAGATCTACTGCACTTTCCCTTTATTTATAAGGATTGAAACAGTTGGCAGACGATTCTTCGCGGCAAGTTATATCAGCATCGTTAACCTTATTCATTATTATAATACCTTCCGGCAGTCATATAAATCCTACTCAACATCCTTTCGAAGTTTCTATTGCTAATTGCTTCATATACGCATAAACGTGCAAGCGCATAATTTGTCTGGCCGTGGAATCGAACCGTTCTGCTAACTAGACCTTACGTTATGCGTATTGCGTATCTAGCCATCTAGAACGGTATTCTATTATGTTACCTAATAAATTCAAGTATTGACTTAGTAGCTATATGTATTATAGTAGGTACCTACTAATTTCCACCATTGATTTTGTTTTTACATTTGGGTGTCATATTTTTTTAAATAACTCAATATTATTCATTTTACATATCAATTCGTAAATAACGACATCGATATGAAGCGATAAGCATTTCGTATTTACAATAAAATAGTTTACGTATTACGTCAAATACCTACTTAGTTGTAATTTATTAATACACCGGTCGTAAACACACTTATACCAAGGCGTAGTATTTTAAGAAATGCATAATTTTCTACTGTACAATGGTCACTAACTTATCTAAAGAATCATGTTTACGGTACCTCCTAAAAATAGATAAGATTAGTAAACTGATACACGGAACGCGTCCGGCGGAGAGCGTAGTGAAAGCCAGTGAACTGCCTGAATGTAAACATTGATGTCTTACCGGTTTTCGTTGCTGGACGGTTACAAAATCACAACACGAATCAAAGTCGACCTATCGCTCCACAGGTTGGATTTTAACTGCGGGTGTTGGCTGACACTACCTCTAGCCACCTTATCTGGGTGACGGAATGTTGACGCTACGGGGACTGGCTTTAGTATGCATAGTATTTTACGACCTAATTGATAATGAAGTGGGCTTCGGCTTCGATGTTCCGTCATATTACGCATCTGTATGTTGGTGAATGAGTTGAATCATCTGCTGTTTGAGTAAGTATAGGTAACTAAGTAGGTATTATTGCAAGGAAGTTTATCGCAACTTGCATTTTTATTACTCATTTTAGCAATGTAATCACACGAGCATTAATTTGTGAAGCCTACTTCTTACTTACTGTCTTTTAACTGATGTTGTATTTGGCTGGGGACAACTAACGTAGTGGCACCAATGACCGACAAGAACCAATGACCGACACTTTATTTTTTGATTCAATAAAATAAGAGTATAAAATCGATTTCTTAATATGTCNCGCTACACTGTAAAGGTTGTGGGTTTGATTCCCGCTTTAGCCCTTAGGAGATTTTTTCAAGTTATTTATAATTTTCAAACAAACAACAAAAGATTGTAATTTCTTCATAAGAGAATGAACTGAGAAAAACTTATGTTGAGTGATACCTAAACAAGAAAGGTTGTTTCTGCAAAGATCATTTAGGTAGGTACTTGCACACTGCACAGGATGACAGGAAATGCTTCTGTAAATAATTTTGGTTCCTGCATGTTTGATTAGATAAGGATTTGGTGTGGGCTCTGTTCAACGTTATAGGTAGGTACATTGAACTATGGAGTGTCAGAATTCTCATATAGTGGACTAAGTAGGTGTCCTTGAGTTTCCTAAAAAAGTAATGATGATAACCGAGACGAGCGTCGCAAGCGCAACGTAAGTATGATGCCTAAGTAATTTTGTTGGTCCCATCATGTGCCCATATTTCTGTTCCTACTTTTCATTTACCTATCGCCTTGATGACTGAAAAGTACAAAAGATGAACTTAATGCGTACAGTGGAGCATTCTCCTCCACTCAACTATGGGTCAAGCAGAAACTTATGTAGCCAATGCNCCACCCTGTATAATCCGGCTGTATCTCCAGGTCACCTAGATACATTCCTTAGCAGCTGTAATAGACATTTAGGTACACACATTTACCAATTTTGGTGATAAATAGGCATTTTGTATTAGTTTTTGTATGACGCCTGAACAAAAACGAAGGGTAATATTTTGGTGTTATACATAGATTTCGAATACAAAAAATATATAATTTAACTAATTAAGACATGACAAAAAAACTGAGGTATGTCTCGTTTCTGTCGGGTCTGGGTTTTATTTTGTATGGGGCGTGACCGTTCTTCCTTACAAATGGCATTTTTTTTGTTATTTTATCACTTTACTTTGTAACTAATCACAAAACAAAATAATACTTGTACAATCGTTCTGCTATTGACTGTCAAATTCCGGAAGAGAACTTACTTACTACTTTGTTACATACTGACCGGGGTAACTCCCGTCGTGTCGTTGTGGCTATAGTGTTCAGAGACACACACGTGCGTGACAAAATTTAAAAAAGTAGGTATTCGTATTCGTAATTATTATCATTTCACCGAATACGAATATTCGGTAAATGTCTACTATTGGGCAAATACGAATACTCGTATTCGTATTCGTTGCATCATTACAAAATAGTGACGTCACTTGCTTGTATTGCCATACAAAAATCTAAGGGAGTCTCGTTTTGACAGTTTTAAAAATGGTGGTGTCAAATAGTTTATTCGTCCTCAAAGAGTTTATTCGTCCTCAAAGAGAGAATAACCAGTACACCCTATACTCCTAGAAATTTCTTTCAAAAATGTAGCTGGTTCATACCTAAATATACAGGTTGGAAACGATAAGTGATCTCACTCGATTATTTCTAAACTATACAAGATATCAATAAACTAGTTACTGATCCTGAAAGTGCTTCATGAGCTCTATCAATCGGTATTAATGATAGGTTACAGAATAAACTGGATCTATCCGAAAATTCAATGTTTCCTATTTTGGTACCGTTTGAAAGAGCTCATGCAGCACTTTCAGGATCAGTTACCAGTTTTTCAATATCTTTTATAGTTTAGAAATAATCGAGTGAGATCACTTAACGTTTCCACCCTGTATGTAATACTATTTTTATAATATCAATTATTTTCAGGAAGAGACCTCACAAGTGACAGTAATGCATATGATTTTTGTTGCAAATTAAAAGCAGAACATAATGTGGTAAGTTATTATTTGCATACTAGCGGCTGCCCGCGACTTCGTACGCGTGGACCTCGTTTTACCCCCGTTAGATATCATGTTGATAGATGGCGTTTTACTGCTTCCCCTGCATGAATATTTACGAAGGTCAAAGACAGTTGTTTGTCCAGCGCTGTAGATTTTAACCAATGACGATAGATGGCGCTTTTTAGACACTTCTTATTTATCTATTGAGATTTATTTGTCACTTAACGTCATAAATTATTGCCTATATATGTTAATCTGGGTTATAAACATTAATAATACTGTTAAATTTCAACAAAATCCGTTCAGTAGTTTTTGCGTGAAAGAGTAACAAACATCCAGACATCCAAACTTTCGCCTTTATAATATTAGTAGGATAGTAGGATTTTAAACAACAAGCATTAGAGCTATGTAAAACCTAAAGTGCAAATAAGTTTTATATTTACCATAATATTATGCTTGAGTTCTTTAATGTAATTTTTGTGTTATAGGTTCTCATATCGAACAATATTCGATGGAGAAGAAATAATGATAACACCATAACTATACTCAGTGCTCAAGAACTAAAAGANTGATGACTGAAAAGTACAAAAGATGAACTTAATGCGTACCTACAGTGGAGCATTCACCTCCACTCAACTATGGGTCAAGCAGAAACTTATGTAGCCAATGCCGAATCAATGACTGCTCATTTGTCTTGTCTCAGTACCAAATAAATAACTAAGTGAGTGCCTGCGCTGCGTTGTTTTTAGTCGATCAAACAGAAATAGTAGGTTCTACATTTTCCTAAATAACAGTACATTCATCAGGACCAATTTTATTGCAAGGCAGATCCTGAAATTCAGTTCTGTGGGGAAAATTGTTGCATTTGAGCAGTAGAAAAAACCTTTTTATGGGGAAAATTGTTGCATTTGAGCAGTAGAAAACAACATTGTGTTTATTTCACGCTTTTTTTTTTGTTGTACAACACTGACATTAGGGCCAAATGAGTTATACCCAGAGCTGTAAAATGCTTTTAAAAAAGCGTTTGCATTTGATGTCTAGGGATGTGACAAAAAATATTTCAGAAAATAGACTAACGATTTGAGAAAAAAAAACTATTTATTTTTATGGAGTTACACTAGAACACACTAGAAGATGACTAAGTAAATTGTTAGACAGTGTAACAAAAATCAAGTTTCTACAGAATGGTATTTNCGGTATTTTTATTTTAACAGAATATTATTATAATTTTGTGCATTTTATTATTATTTGGAAGAATGTGTAGAAAATATTGATACACAAGGTGATATGAGTAAAATATTTTATTTTGTACATCCCTACATACAGCTGTCTCATGTCAATGTCACCATGTTGTATTGTCAAAGTTGTCAAACTTGTGAGAAATGTCAGAATTTGTTGTGATGATGAGTGGTGGTTTTTTGATGATGAAATTTTAATTAATTACGATTAAAATAACAAATAACTTTTTGCTGCATCTTCAATACCTCTTATCAGCATCTAATAATCGTTTTAAATGTATCAGGATAATCTGCAAATAATCTATATCTTGAATTTTTATTAAAAACTGGGTAAGTTAAAACTAAGTTTTTACTAGGTAGGAATTAACTTTTTTGATTTACTACTTACCTAGTTTCAAACACATTCTTGAGCTCTCAGTGATTTTTTTTAAAGTTCTAAACTAACTAATTAATTTCAGGTTTCAACAAACATAGTGCACTAGATTGCATTAAAAAAGTTGTTTGAGAAGCAATGGCTGGCTATTTTGAAGAAATGGGATGGCGTGAATTACAAGATGGGGAACAACCAAACCACCTCCTTCATATGGCACGGTTTATGCTTGACATTGGATTGCATGAAGATGGATTCAGTGGTCAATGGCCGAGTTAAGTTTAAATTATTTTTCTGTATTGCAGTTTGTTAAACAGATAATAATATTTAAGTCTTCATGACGGTTAATTTCGTCTTGTAATCATTAAATTGAAAAAGTATTTTAACTATGATCACAGTAAAATGTGGAGTGTCCTTCATTGTTATTTTGTGTTATTAAGGTACAAATACTTACCTAAATTGGTATGGTATTAACAGTTTTTGTCCTATAATACTCTGAGTAACAATAACAAGTATTTTATAAAAAATCAAAATCAAAAATATTTATTCAGTTTAGACCACAAGTGGCACTTATGAACATAGCAGTTTATACTGTGTCTATTTACACACATTTATAAACAGGGGTAGTTGTCGGTTAGAAGATGATTGTTAAAAGTGAGTTCAAGGGTGTAGATTAAAAGAGGTTTGTGTCCAGCAGAAGACAACCCTGAATTGTATAGTATACAGCACATGAGAGTATAATTTTTATTTGCAAAATAGCACCTATTACAAAGTTATAAGATGTGTTTTCAGTGTTTACCCTTATGTGTCGTCTTCTGTACACTGACAAAAGTTATCTTATGTAACTAATCTGTTATTTCCTCTACAGATTACCACCACCAGCTTCCAAAGAAGTAGTGAAGAACCTACCAGAAAAAACTATTGAAACTAGTGATGAGAGCTGCACAATTTGCTTGAAAACATTCTTTGTTGGTGAGAAAGCGACAACAATGCCTTGCAATCACCAGTTCCACAATAAATGTATCCTGGTGTGGTTAAACAAGGTAATATATTCAGTACATTCTTACAGTATTTGTTTATCTACCTACCCTAATATTATAAAGAGGAAAACTTTGTTTGTTTCGTTGTAATGAATAGGCTCAAAAACTACTGGACCGTTTTTAAAAATTCTTTCACCATTCGAAAGCTACATTATCCACGAGTAACATAGGCTAAATTTTATTTTAGAAAAAAATAGGGTTCCGTAAAATATGTAGATAATGTAGTCCACGCGCGCGAAGCCGCGGGCGGAAAGCTAGTATGTAGTATAGTTACAGTAATTGTAAGTCTTGCCATCATTCAAGGCTGACTAACATTAACACCTTCATAACATTTGGCAAATACAGGCTGATTCTTTGATAGATGCTCAAAGAAAAACAGAGGTGGAATTGTGTAAAGCAATCGTTATCATTTGACAGTTCATATCGTACGATTATTCTGTCAAACGCTTTGTTTAACTGACTTTATCGTACGTTATGAACTGTCAAATGATTACGATTGCTTTTCACAATTCCACCCCAGGTTCACATTCTCAAAAAATAATTGATATCCCTAAATTCAATTACTTATTGCTGATGACAATTTATAAGGATGTTTTTTTTTTATTTGTACTTGGTTTTCCTAAGAGAAGTTGTTGTATTTGATTACCTGCAAAATAATCATCCTGTATAGTTTATGTAATGATGAAAAAAATAGCAGATTTATTATGATAACTAATAGCACTATTACTAAACATAATCACTTGACTAATATTTACTTTAATAATATTTTAAGTGTATAATTAAAACAATAACAAAAATCTCAACCACCACCTTTTCAGACCAACTCTTGCCCATTCTGCCGGCATGAGTTACCCACCGATGATGAAGGTTATGAAGCATTTAAGAAGGAAAAGAAACGTGCAGTGCAGCGTGAACAAGAATTAGACATTCTTCACAATTCCATGTTCAGTTAATTCCAATTTCTTCTACTTTATTCATTACATACTAAAGTATAATTTCGTGTATTCTGGTGTACCTGCGGTATAATGGTTTTAGTATTCAATGTAAATAATTTACTTATGAGTAATATAATAGTTTTTATGTAAATACATGGGTGGTAATACATTGTAAACTTTTATTCATCTAACTGTAATGTAAGGCTGAGTTGCATCACCTTATCTTAAACTGTTACTTTAACTTTAACCGATGTTTTTGTATGGAGTTTCACAGACTTGACGTTTGTTATAGCTAAAGTAAGATGGTGCAACCCAGTTTACGCTAACTATCCTTTACATCTAGCATGATGCAATTTTTCTGAAATGCAAACTTTAACGTTTTGTTATGTAAACCTAAACACATTGATATTTTAAGTCTTTCAAAGTTGGGGAAGTTGTTAAATCGTACTACATCTCGTATGGTCATTCTGATACTAAAAGCTTGTAAAGAGCCATTGCACTGGCAGCATCACATATTTGAAAATACCTCTAGTACCTATAATGTTGTGTAAATATTCTATTTACTTTTTGATGATGATGATGAACTATTCAAGGTCAGCGCATATAGAGGCGGGAAGCGCGGGAAAGCGGTCGCGATCCGGGACGATATTTTTTTGTAATGTTCTAGATTGTATAAATAAATAAATAAATGTATCCTTAGACATTTTACACTGCGCTTCTAGTCCCAAACTAAGCAAAGCTTGTACTATGGGTACGTCTAGACAACGGATATAAACATACTTAAACACTTTTTTTTTGTAAATACATACTTATTATACATAGAAAACACCCAGTCCAATACAAACAAATATGTTCATGCACACAAATGTTTGTACTGTGCGGGAATCGAACCCGCTACCTCCGGAATAGTAGTCCGTTCCGAACCACTACACCAAACGGCCGACAAAAATATTAATTGTATAAAATCAGTCACATAGAAAGCAGACGCCTAGTAGCACCTCCCGCCGCAATATGCGTCTAGCGTTTTGCGCGGGATCGCTATAGCCTTGATCACACGTACCGAGTAAACGGGCGAGACAGTAAAATGTCTCGGTCGAGACAGTTGGGTGAGCGAGTCACATACTCGAGAGCTCGGCCGAGCACTCGGCGTAATATTCATACACACCCAGTACTCGGCCGAGAGCATTGTCTCGCCCGTTTGCTCGGTACGTGTGATCAAGGCATAATATGGGATCGCTTTCCCGCCCTTCCCGCCTTGTGTGAGAAAGTCAGCGACTTTCAACACGACCTCCTCGATTTATGACAGCTCAAATTTGGAATACAACATCAAGTGCCAAAGTTGACAAAAAATGTTGCATTATTGACATTTTACGCATACTTACCAAGTAGACAAAATTGTTTGTAAAAAATATAGAAACATGATAAATATTGCAAAATAATACATAAAAATGGATAAGAAAAAAGCGTAAGCATTGCTATACTGTAGTATTTTTCATCAGGTATTGTTATTAGATTGTTTTTAACACTAGACTTTTTAGGCCATGCCGCTGTCCACCGCGGTTGCGGAAGATGTGTAAAGTGAAAAACACCGACTGCAAGGATGTCTCAGAAATCGTAGAAGCTCTCACGTATGAGGCCGAAAGTAAGACTTAGAATTTGCCTGTAACTTGTATACTACATTATTATAAGCTAAAGAGAGGTAAGCGAAACTAACGCACGTATTTACAAACATTACTATGAGGTCTTACAGTGCGCGTGGACGCACAGAGTGACACAAGAACCAATCAGAGCTTTATTCAACGCTGTGCGTTCGATTTGCTGCTTTACTTAAGCAAGCATCGTTTGTGAATACGGGCGCATAAGTGCTAGAACTATCCGAAAAATAGTAGTTCCGTTTACCGTATACTTGGAAAAAGTAGTTTAACCAAATACCTATGGCGGCTCACGAGTTCTTTCACAGCCTGTAGAAAATTGCATTGTGTAAACTTAACATGCTCCATCTAGGTGGCAGAAAAGTTAAAAAGTCATCTAAACCGCCCAAGTTCAAAACTAAACCGTTCACACCGAGGCATTATAAGGATACGTGTGTGCCTATGGTTCCCTCTATGCACACGAGGTGAGTGAAGAAAAAATAGAATTAAATTTATGTTTGGACATACCTACCTCATTAATAACTGTTTGTAATTTCAGATTGCGCTACATTGGCCACTGTCCCGTCGAACCACATCGAGCATCAGGTCCTAGATCAAGGTAAGACTGCTGACATGATAAAAAATAATTCTTAAATGATTAATCACCATTTTGGTTACCCGGATTGTACGTCGTAGAACTAAGTAGATTTCCTTAGCTTTAAATTTTTTTTCCTGGCTAAATTACATACTTACAACCCGTTTGAGTTAACTGCGCACCTGGCGGGCGTGACGTCACATCGACGCTCTGTACGGCTAGCACGAAAAACTTTCGAGTTCGAATCGCTTGCGTATTCGAATCGCCATCAAAATATTTAGTACGAAATCTATAACTGCGCCCTTGTGAACGTGTCGTAAAGTGAACTTAATATGAGAAATGGTTGCACGAAACTTATTTTGAGAATCAAAATTGTCGCGTTATCGTTTAATTCAAAGATTGNGAAGGTTGAGTATCGAGTTTTGTCGAATACGCAAACGTTTCGAAGACGAAAGTTGTTCATGCTAGAGGTACTGGTACAGACGGGGCCAACGCGGGCGGGGAGGTGTTCGGGAGAGATCGCATGGTACTATACTATGAAATTAAAAAAAAAATAGAAACGTATGATTTGATATCCTTTTCGTTACATTGCAGTAAAGCCTACGACAAGTATGACTTTGAAACGGCTTCAGAAGATACGACGAGCGGTATCTTGAGGACGGGGAGAGCAAAGAGGGACAAGTATAAAAAGAAAGTCACGTATTTCGATCTGCTGCCTGGGGATATTATGCTACCCACACCTGTTCCTGTCATAAAGCATTCGCCATCAGACAAGTCTATTTTAAATGTAAGTCTTTCAAAATGTTATTTTAGTAAAGGTCTTTGCGATCAATATTCGCCACCATGATCTAATATACAGCTAGCGCCATATTTTGTTAGCAAAAGAAACTTAACTCCTGGGAGTTGTAGTGGCCAGATATAATTTGTTCATATTGCCGATTCAGATGTCGTGTGAAATCAATATAATTTACTAATTAATGAATAACTAAAACCGTAGGTACCTAGTCCTAAGATCAGCGGTGAAGTGATTCAAGCCCGTAGGGCCAGCGTCAAACCAGCAGACATGGTTCCACCCGTACCGCCAAAAGCTGCAGACCAGTAAGAGTTTACTTATCTTAAATCGTCAAAATAAATTAAGTATAGAATAAAACCTACCTTTGTTTTTCAGATTATTCAAGCCGCACAGCGGTATCGTTATCAACAGAGACAAAGATTTTGTCCCTGATGTAGTTCACGTGCCAGGCCCCAACAAATTGCCAGGGTATGTATGTTTTACTTATCTTTTAAAAATATGTCTTTCTCCGGCTCGAAGGACCAAATATTTGAGTTTTAGACTAAGATTTTTTACAATTATTGTCTTAATATTTCAGAGGCAAAAAGAAAAGGAAACCATGCCATAAAGGAGGGTAAGATAAGGACACCATTTAGAAGATTTTTATTTACTTTAATTTACATAAAAATAGAGATAACTGATTTTATTTACAGTGTGTGCCTCAGAAAAACATGCACAAGGAAGAAATGTCGGTGAGTACTTTTATAACTGCAAGTAATGTAGCATTAATAACAAAATCGCAAGGGTATCACAAAATTATTTTTTATTATTTTTACAGAAAATATGCAGCGATGAGGCAGCGACAGATGTCTCGAAGAATGAAAAGGTATACTAAATACGTTTGCCTATTTTTATTCTGAAAACAAAAAAGATCAATTTATGTCAGTACGTTTTAATTTTTCTTACTTTTCTTCTAACAGCTCTCACTCAGATGTACCTTTCACTACACTCGGAGTCACAGACGGAAAACCCCGAGCCAGGGGAACCCAAAAACACCTTAAAGACGACGACTCTATTTGTGGTCTGGATGAAATACCCAGGCCTGAACATGTGAGTACCAATAACTAAAGGTTTTTTACCAGCACCCAGTCTGTAAAAAAAACCAAAGGGCAAAGATAAAATCTCCTTTTCCAAGATCTAACTAAGTCTGTATTTAACTGGTGTTTACTTTTAATTTCAGGTGCAAATACCAGCTAATCTGAAGCGTGGGACACTGCAAACGCATTCCCTCACAGTGATACCCTGCACCAAAGAGAGGAGACCAGATATCCACTATGGAATCCTCACCGGCTCTTTCAACATGTACGATGCTAAATTCGGTAAGTCTTCTTTAGTCCATTATAATGAACCTATTTTTCCTCCCCACTTCTTATACTTGACTTATTTATAGGAGGAAGATCTCGAGGCAGACAAGCGTTAACCATGAGCGTTATGGCGTATTGCTTGGCTTTCCACTACCATCCAAAGCAATGGACAATGAAGCTCGTTGATAATTTGGTTGACGCTGGCGACCAATGGTTAGCACTTACCAACATTATTATGTCTGGTCAAAACTTCTTTCGTTTCCACTAAGATGTTGAAGATGTTATGTTGCCTAATACTGCGGTCTATGAAAAATTCCAGGTATTTACAATGTCTAGATAAAGTTCACGATCATTCCGCTGTACAAGGAATGTGTGAAGTTTTACCATTTGGGAAGAAGCAGACTCTAGTTTTGAACGGGAAAAAAATGCAAGTGTTATTAGGAGAACCGGATTTCGTTGGCTATACCATGTCTTTAGACCCTACCGTTTATAACTTATGTAGGGGTTTGAAGGCTTTCTTCAAGGACAATCGAGCTGGCGTCTTGTTGACCAGGTATTCTTAATCTAAACTAATTAATTCAGGTTTACAGTATTGATTTAGTTTGCCAGATTACTAATTTGATGTTACTTAGGGTACTGAAAGTTGTGATATGGAAGGACAAAGTATGCTACTACATTTTCGACCCAGCCGGAAGAGACTCGAGAGCATATTCCAATTTTACCAATGGTTGTGCTGCACTGGTTAATGTCAAAGATTTGGATTCGGTATGCGAAGTGTTACTAGCTCGTAGCGTAGTTGAAGATCAAAAATTCGTGCTAGCAACTGTAAAAGTTCTGAAAATGGTGGATGAAAAATGTGACGAAGATTTGGAATCTGATAAAGAGCTTACACAAGCAGAAAAAGCAATGATGGGCTACAGAATTCTAAACGAAAACTGTGCCATTGTCAATGCAAACATGCATTTAGGTGATCGATGTTTCGAAGATGCGAAATACAGACAAGCTTTGACCATAGCCGTTGCTGCAATGACTTATGCCAAAATATCGCCACCAAATACTTGGTTTACGAAGACACTGGACAAAATTTTACGTCTGGGCAACAAACTTTACGTAGATTGTGCACATCCCAAAGTCATGATTGATTTGACGATAGACAACATCCCCAACGAAATTTCTATCGGACCATACGCGTGTGAGATAATCATATACAGAGAGAGGGTGAAAGGTCAGTTGTTTACGACCAAAGAATGCTTGCTAAACATTAGGACAGGCTTAGAAGAATTTTTCAGCCACGAATATAACAGTGGTATACTGGATTTCAATAACTATGCTGTGGCTGTGTGGCGGCAGAAAGACATGTTTTACTTGTTCGATCCCTACCCTCGTACAAACGATGGGCTGAGATCGGTGAAGACGGGGAGAGCTTGTTGCTTGATGCTTTTAAACGCTGACACAATGGCCACCGTCTTCACCAAAAACTGGGACTACCTACCAGCTACGACGCAGTTCTACATCCATGCTTTTAAAGTGTTGAAGCTAAAGAAAAAAGAGCCGAAGGTATCTAGCGAGATATCCATTTACGATGATTTGAATTGAAGTTCTTTGTGTAACTAATGTAATAAAAATCTTACAGACGCAAATAGTGTGTACATTGAGTGACGATAATCTACCCGGCGCGAAGGGGAAAGTGAAAAGGAAAGTGTTGCCAATGAGTCAAGCTCAGGGCGATGGCGGAGAGTTATTCCATGATGTCTTGCCGATGGATGATTATGACGAAAAGCCTCTTGGGGTAGTGTATTTAGTATTTAAGCCTTGTTCAAATATGCGCGATAACTGCGCAGTTTCTAGGTGGTTCTCTTGGCGAGACATTGAGACGGTAACCGTGCCGTTACGATTTCATGAAAATGTAAGGAGAATAGCCCAGCAACCACGCGTTTATCACTGTGTCTGAACCAGTTCTTGAAGTTGTTAGATAAAATAACGTATGGTAAACTTGTGTATTATGCTAACGCTGATTTTTACGTATCTGTGTAGGCCCATGTGGATGAAGAGCAAATGGGTGACATCGTCTCCTTAGTAGACAGCATACAAGAAGATTATCTGCCTCCGATTCCTCTAAGATACAAGAATATGGCACCAGAACCATTAGAGCCGAAAGTCGGTAAGAAAATTACACGAACATAATAATACGAGAAGTACTTAAATTATTTTCTGCAAATAGACTTTTACAAAGCGCTTTTACGACAGCCAAATTAGCGGGGTTATTCCGAAAATCGTTATCCGTAGTTTTGAATGTTAACATCCCTCTCACGCAAAGAGATGTCAGCATGAGTGACGCCAGCGACCTTGACAGGTAGACTCGAAACTACACAAAATAAAAAGCGTTTCGGTCGGAGTAGCCTTGCAATTTTAAGGTATATAGCACACTTATCAACCCGGAAAAGGATCATCACCGTATAGCTTTTCGCCGCTCGGACGGATAAGTAAGTGTGCGTTGCAGTACGGAGTTTTATACAAAGAATACTGACCGTTTGCGACGGTTACGATCCGTTTCCGAGTAGACAAGTGTGTTTCGTCCTTAAAGTGTCTACGCTTCTAAGCTAATACTTGTGTGCAGTCAATTTGGACTCGCCGACGGTGTCGGTGACCCAAGTGGTGCCTCCTTGGCCGAAGCCGCGAGATAAGACCAACGAACCTCCTGAACCTGATCCAGACCCTGAACCCACTCCTCCGCCCACACCACCTCCACCTGTGGTATGAAAAGAAGTATAATATTAGTTAGATGGCTATTGGAAACTTTAAACTAACTTAGTTATTTATTAGACTGTTTATAGAAATATGTACAACCCGATCGAGGTAACTGCGCATCTCGCTGGATTGTGACTCTCCCTTACACTTACCCGCAGGGCCTGATCTACCATATGGCTTTTTGGGCTTCAGCCCAGGGCCCCATGAATTCAAGGGGCCCCAGCTAAGTCAAGTCAACGTCAAAAATAGACGATAATGCGAAAGAGTATAGTAAGAGGGCCCTTAAGTAGGTAAGTAGTATTAGCACTGGGCTCCCTATACTCACGGGCCGGACTGTTTATAAAAATATGTATGTCCCAATCTCTTATGCGACATCATTGTGTCCAGAATGCTGACTACATTTGCACGCTGTGTTTTGAATTCTAACGACCGTTGTTCTATTGTTTTTGCAGATACCAGAAGGTGGGCTACCAGAAGAGGTAATTAGTGTTTTTATTTAGAAAGTTATGTAGTTGATAAATTGTAACGTCATTGGATAGTGTCCAGCTGGGCTAGGAAGCGTGCCATGATATAATCTTATCGATGACCTTAGACGTCAAATTGTATGGGGTTATCGCGTAAAATCGATAAAATAGAGCGATAACCGCTTATCGCCGCGCGCACCCTAGGCTTACAGGTAAAGTCCCATACAGCGAAACTCAAGTTGCAAGTAATATTGATTTATTGCGTAGAAAATACAACCTTGTTTGCACACACAAGCTGGTGGGGAAAAAAGCAAGTCAAAAAGTACCATAGAGCATAGGCGTCGTCTTGGTGTTGTCATTGTTATTTAAGTCGCCCGCGACTTCGTACGCGTGGACCCCGTTTTACCCCCTTAGGGGTTGAAAATCTCGCCATAAAAACAAGATCTTCAACGAACATTAAAAAAAAAGAATTGGTAAAATCAGTGCAGGCGTTGTTGAGTTAGGTATGCGCTTACCGACACATTTTGCGATAAATTTTTATACTATAGATTTACTAGTCATTGAAATTATATTGAGATTCTTTGTAAAAACAGGAAGAAGCAGCAGAAGAAGAGGAAGACGAAGAAACAATGAAGAGGAAGAAAGAAGAAGAGGCTCAAAGAAAGGCTGAGGAGGAAGAAGCTCGTAGAAAGGCAGAGGAGCTACCGCCGCCGCTGCCGCCGCCGCCGCCGTCACCGCAGCCCGAGCCCGAAGTACCCGTGAGTTAAAAAAATGGATTGTAGATCGTTTCATCCAAGAAGATGCACCCCACCATTAGATAAGACAATGAAGAGGAAGAAAGAAGAAGATAGGCGCAAAGAAAAGCTCTTAGGAAGGTGGAGGAGCTGCTGCCGCCGCCGCCCGAGCCCGAAGTACCCGTGAGTTAAAAATAAACTGGATTTATAGATCGTTTCATCCACGAAGATGCACCCCACCATTAGATAAGACAATGAAGAGGAAGAAAGAAGAAGATAGGCGCAAAGAAAAGCTGAGGAGGAAGAGGCTCGGAGGAAAGCGGAAGAGCTGCCCTCGCCGCAGACCGAAATACCCGTGAGTTAAAAAAATATAGGTGGTGGTAGGATAGTCCACTAACTAGCATTGGTCCTCCTGATCTCTCGTCTGGTCTCTGAGAGTTCACCTGTACCAGAAACACGAAAACATATATTTCTCGTTATGGTATAGTAATCGTTTTAGCTGTATGAAAAACAAAGGTGCCGCACTGTTGTAAAAATTGGTACCTCCTGAGGCCTTGGTCACACGATCAATCGCCAAGTGTTTGATTGATAGGAGCCTTCTTATGTTCTCTTTCTCTTATCTTTTGGGATGTTATATTTTTTATGAGCCGCCATAGTGTTGTGCAAATGGGTTACCCAAGCTTTTGTAAAAATGAGTTAACCATATGTTGAAAATTATTGTAATTTACACAACTGTTTCATTCCTCAGCTCGCTGCACCTATTCAAGTAATTGAAGATGAAGTACAAACAGTACAACCAGTGAATGTAGATCGCCGGATTCTTCTCACAGAAGACGCAAGATACAGGTTCAAATTGAGACAGTTACGGAAAAAGTCGACGCCACCTCTAACAGAGGACCAAGTCGAAATGTCTCCCTCCCAAGAACTAGCTCAGCCCAGCAATTTCAAGAACTTGCCTGACAATACGCAAATTATCAGAGGCACATCAGGAATATCTGATCAAGGCGGGCTGGAAATTCTGCCCTTCGCTTCAATCATGGCCATCGTGACGTCATACAAATACTCCATAAACACGTGGACCCCAGGGATAGTCAATTTCGTGGTCGACACCGCTAATAAGTTATACAACAATAAACAAGAGAAGTTCCAGCTTGCGCCTGCGCATATTATTCCTAAGATTGCTATAGGACATCAGGTAATTTCATTTATATTATTCGGACATTGTAGCTTGTTAATTTTGATTCGATGACGTCATATCATAACTTGCTTCACAGCTTGAAAAGAGTGATAGGACTTTGTGTTATGTACAATCTCTGTATGTTATTTTTGGGTAAACGTTCTCACTTCATTTCACAGGCCTACCATGCCAATATCGACGTGGTGGGGGAAGGAGCCACTTGGCAATTGGAAGACGTACTGACTCGCAAGTACTTTGTAAAGTACGACAGAGGCATGATAACAACGACCAACTACAGCTGCGCGTTTTTCAAGAGATCCGGATTGTACTACCTATTCGATGGCAGTAACTGCAATGCTATGGGAATAAGACTTGAGGAAAAAGCGAAGACTAAGGGAAAAGCGTGCATGCTACGATTCCATAATCTACATGACCTTGTGAGCAGGTAAATTGAGTGTTATTTTCTTTTACTTACATTATTTTGTATCTTCGAAAATTCTAAAATGAGACCCATTTATGTTTGTGAATTCAATTAACTATACGTCTGCGTCACTATAAAAGAGATTAATAATTAAAATTTTACTTTACAGAGTTCTATATAACAAGGACGGAAAAACAGAAGACCAGCAATTCATATTAAGCCGAATTTTGGTTCGTCGACTCCTAACAGAAGCTCGTCAGAAGTTGCCAGAGGATTACGACTTCGCGACCGGCCGACCGAAATCCGCTAAATCGAAACCGACCTTCGTCACTCCGCCTAAAGGAGATAAAAAGAGCTCCATAGAAGCGTCAGACCCCAAAAGCCAAACTATCGTTGGATATCAGCAGGTTGCAGGTGGATACAGGATTGAAGGAACCACTTCACTTACAGATAGAAAAGCGAGCAGTGACGTCAAATCATGCCACTTCGTCAGCCTAATGGCAATGTTAATGGCCGCGATGCATCCCATCAGAACGTGGGACCATGTCATGGTAGACACCTGCATAGAGAAAGGACTCGAAATACACGAAAAAGCAACAAACCTAAACGTATGTGAAAAGAGAGTAATCAAAAACGTTATATTGGATGGCAAGTTTATCAACATAAACATTAAAAAGATAACTGTAGTGAACGAAAACCCGGAAAAGAGACTTGAACAATATTTGAAGGCTGTATTGAGACGACTTCGGTATGTGATCATAAGATTTCCACCGTGCAGTTTGGTGATTTGTCAAACTGAGGGATATTATCATCTCTTTGATCCGTATGCATCAGCCGCGCCGGAGGAACCAAAAAAAGAAGGTGAAGCTAAAAAGAAAGACGCGGAACCGAAAAGAAAAGCGAACCCAGTCGCTTCGTGGACATTGTATCGATCAATGGACGCTTTAATACAGCGAATAAAAAAAATCGTGCCGGGATGCCCCGGGACAACTGATAACCCAGAATTCTATACATTTGAGTTAACATCTGTCAAGACAGCTCCGAGACACTCTGCGATGAACTACCGACTGAGTCCACTATTCAGACCGGATGATAACCCTAACTTGCCTTATTTGAAACGAAGGAAAATCCGCCCGATTGTTGACGAAAAGATGTATTGGTTGAATATCGAAACTATTCCATGGTCGCGAATGAATCCATTCAATGATTTAGGATTTGAGCGAAAGACACCACGAGCAATGTGGAAAGACTGGGATATCGAATTTCCTGGGGATCTTTACTCATTATGGGGTTCGGTGCATCCTTTGGATTCTAAGTTCGACGCGAAACACCGCGGAAAACAATACCTTGCTACCAGTGTTGTAGCGATAGTGATGACGCAAGCTTGCGACCTGAGTGCGTGGACCGGTAGTTTCTTGGATGGAATAGTGGAATCAGGTGACAAATACCACAAAAAATGTTCCGACAAAGTCGGCTCATCCCCTAACCATGAAATAGCCATAGAAGATCTGGATACTAAATTTGACGACATGTTTCCATATTCATTTTCCGTCAAATTTGAGAAAGTTATATTTGGGTTTGTGTACAATATTTTACCGGACCGTTTTAATTTGAGTAAAGCTCTAGTTTATTTCTTTGAAAAGCACAATCTGGGTATACTGACAAGTCCGACGAAAAATGTAGCCTTTGGGAAATATAAAGGATCTTATTTCATGTTTGATTGTCAGAGTCATGGGGCTCCGGTATTTTGTCCCGGGCAAGGAGCAGCATACATGCTAAAGTGTGAGAGTTTGAACAGGCTTATCTATTGCATTACTCTAACTTTGAATATTAGGCGACACGGACAACAATTCCATTTGTTTAATGTAAATGTTACCTTAACGGAAAAAGCTAAATAAATTGTTATACTATGTATGTCTTAGTTATTTTTAGTTTCTATTTACTTTAGTTATTTTTAGGCCTGTATTGACGGTCGGCCGTCCCTCTTTCTTATACTCTCGAAAACGTAACTTTCATAAAATCAATATCGAAAATGTATCTCCAAAACCGATTGTACCTAGGTAGGTACTTTAAACTAATTCTCGAAAACTATCTATCAATAAATCTAAACTTCCAGCACCAAAGTTATTGAAAACTATCGATCTAACTATCAATCGAAAAGTAAGGTTGCAGTTTTTTATTAGTATCACAGAATAATAATAAGTACCTATTAGTATGTACTAACCTATGTACTTGGATTTTTGAGACAAAGGTTTTTCAAGAATTTCAAGAGTTACATGCTAGGTTTTCGAGAGTCAGGTCGGGTTTACAACAGAAGGCAGACAAGAAAGAAGAACGGTCATCTGTGACCCAGACCCGACAGAAACGAGACATACCTCAGTTTTTTTGTCATGTCTTAATTAGTTAAATTATATATTTTTTATATTCGAAATCTATGTATAACACCAAAACATTACCCTTTGTTTATGTTCAGGCGTTATACAAAAACTAATAAATGCCTACTTATTTATCACCAAAATTGGTAAATGTATGTACCTAAATGTCTATTACAGCTGCTATGGAATGTATCTAGGTGACCTGGAGATACAGCCGGATTATACAGGGTGGAAACGATAAGTGATCTCACTCGATTATTTCTAAACTATACAAGATATCGAAAAACCAGTTACTGATTCTGAAAGTGCTTCACGAGCTCTTACAAATGGTACCAAATAATAGGTTACAGATTATGGAAGCTGGTAACATAGAATTTTTGGATTTTGTAACTTCTCGTTTCCACCCTGTATAATCCGGCTGTATCTCCAGGTCAGCTAGATACATTCCATAGCAGCTGTAATAGTCATTTAGATACATACATACATTTACCAATTTTGGTGATAATTTTTGTATAACGCCTGAACAAAAACAAAGGGTAATATTTTGGTGTTATACATATATTTCGAATATAAAAAATATACAGGGTGTTAGATAAATGGGTATATGAGCCGACAATAGCCCATGTTAACATGGGCATATAAATGGTATGGTGAAGTCAGAAATTTGATATCATCATTATAATTTTTTAAATTTTCATACAAAATAAATTTTATTAAATCCGATTTGTATACAAATTAAAATAATTAAAATGAAGATNTTAAGCTTTCTTAAGAAATTCACTTTTGTATTACGTAATGCAACATTAAGCTATGTTATCACCAAGTGTCGCACTTCGGAAATCTTCGGAACATTGTCATTTTGGACTTTAAAATAAAAAAAATAAAAAATTTAAATAAAAAATTAACATAGCTTATATGTTGCATTACGTAATACAAAAGTCAATTTCTTAAGAAAGCTTAAGAATAACGAATAAAATAAAAATAAATGTTGAGCTCCATACAAAAAAAAAGGAAATTGTCAATAACTTATTAAATAATAACTTTATCAAGAAACGTTACATGACATAAAATATTCCTTTTTGGTAAAGGAACACATTGGCGTAGTTATTTTTTACAAAATTAGGCACTTGATTTTTGAGCGACGCTAAGTCTATGAAGCTCTAATATCAGCCCACCGTGCGGCAGTCCCTCTTTTTCCAAGTCTCGAAAAACTTTTTTTTATAAATATTACTCGCCGCTGCGGGCGACGGGTTATGTGAGTCTCTCCCCTCCAGGGGAACGAGCCTACTACCTACTCTAAAATCCACCAGTGTCCTTATAGAACTGATCATAGGGGAGTTGCCGGTGTACCTATGTAGCGCACTGGGCATAGGTTTCGCTATTTAGGTATTATTCGTTTTTTATGACTTTTCTACCAATAAATACTTAAGATGAATTACGGAATATATTACGCTACCCACCTACTCTTATCTGATGATGGCTAGCATTGATAGTGTACACTGTACCTACACGTGTTGTTTGGCGGTTATGGGATGCGTGTAGGTAATTATTATAAACAAAAACTCAGTTTAACTTTAGCAAGAGTTACCTTCATTGTTAAGGGAAATTCCCCGTCTATAAACTAACGCGCGATTTTCAAAAACATTGAATGTGATACCGTAATAATCAATAATCGTTGTAGGTATTCTTATAGCAGTGGCACTGGCAGGTCCCCTCCTAGCGTCACTCTATAGAAAGTTGGTTCGATGTGGTGCGATCGAAACAATGTCATGACACCATAATAACTCGTAAATCTAACCTAACTTAATCGATGATTCGATGGACTTTAACTGAACGCAATAAAGTCATTTTTCATGAATTGTTACTGGTTCCAAATTACCCAATGCTATTTAAATGTCTGCAAGGGTTATCACTAGCTTTTGAGTAAGTATGGTAAGTATTTATAGTTTATATAGCACAGGGTAGCACAATATTTTCGATACTACTATCGCATGCGATAGTAGAATTCCTAAATTATTATTTTTAGCGTGGCCCACTGTTGACGATGTAACTATCAAGATAATGAACTACCTAATTACCAACCAACAGTAACTCTAACTACCTACCATAATCTGTTTGTTAGTTGGTGCAGACTAATATCCATTCTTGGATTTTAGGTGATATTGATGGAAATGAAATTGATGCAAAGCAAATTAATATCTCAAAAATAATGAAATCTTAAGGTAGATTTATGACATTTTAGTAAGTACTCATATTTGAAGAATTAGTACATGAATAAAAATAAAAGTTGCCACAAGAATTTCTTAATAATGATACCAAATATGGTAAAAAATACTATGCCGGCTGCTCTTTTGGATTTACAATAATAATCAATGTAGTGCTATAAAGAGTATTATTATTTTTCAAGATAATAATTATATTGATTTAAATGCAAAACTTATTTTTTACGAACTTGTTTTCGGATAACCTATTCATTCAGTACAAATTCCTAGCCTGAGGTTCTAATAATGAAAGTTATTGAGAAAATGGGAAAACTAGGGAAGTATTAAAAGACAATTAATTTTTAGGGTGATTTTATTATAACTGTAAAAACCTTAATATACAATAATGTACTGTCAGAGTTTAAATATAAGCGTTATTACTACAAGAGGCTCATTCTAGATCTGGTAGGTTTTCATCATCTGAATCACTTTCCAAGTCGTCGAAGGAGGGTTTCTCTGCCTTATCACCGGCTGCACCACCTGGGCCGCCGCCCCCCATTGAACGCAGCATTTCTTCTATGTCATAAGTATCATTACCACCACCACTTTCTTCTTCATCATCTTCGTCTCTCCACTTGTTGAAGTCGATCTTGAGATAATGCGGCTTTTTCTTATCTTTTGTTAGTGAAGGCCAGTAAGGAGCGTCTTTCTTTTCTTTACGTAGCACCATTTCTATACACCTTCCTTTATTAATGAATCCACTATTTTCAGGTATCACAGCATCGTACAATGGTATTGTCACCTCTAAAACTTTATTGTCTTGAGAGTTGATACCTTTAAAATGAACTGAATCCTTTTCTATTTTAATATTCGGCTCTTTAGATTCGACGCTAAACGTGAGGAAGACGTCCTCCTTCCGCTGGGCCCATAAAACTGGAGGTGGGATTGGAGATTCGCCCGACATGCTAATTATGTACAAAAATGACTATAGGTTAAAACTAGCACGTTAAATAATTGATCAAACGTGAACTTATCACATAAAATCACACAAGAATCGTGACAATTGATATTCTACTCTTCGACTCGCCGATTCATTTATGGAAACTCAATGTTGCCATGGTTTGTTTTAAATTTATTCTAGAAAATTCTAAATTGTTCATGCGATGTCATAATAGGGTGACCAATCTTAATTTTTTTTTGCAGACGATGATTAATATCTTAATAAAAGACTGACATGATTTAAATAAATTATTTAGAAAAGACAACTAGGATAATTATTTTTATTGTAATATAAGTTAAAGTAATTTATTAAGAAAGGCTCATTTATTTCTTCCAATTTTGTGTTTCAATAAGCACATAGAGCACACTAGCGTTAAACGTAATAAAACCATTAATGATTAATTTATTAAATTCAGTATGCCTGTATCGAGTCTATTTCAATGTATGGTGTAAAATATAATCTAAATCTACTACTCTTTTTTAATATTTTAGTAGTGGCAACACAGATTTCAAAACCGGAAACAATGCTCTCTCGTGAACGTGCGTTCCATTTATCAAATTTTTGTAAAATGTTCGCAAAATATTTTTTTTTGTTTGATTTCAGTGCAAAAAGCCAGTTGTTTCCACAGAAATTCGATACGATATAAATATGAAGTAATAAAATTACATCATACCTATATTCTTATTGATTTGCAGGGTTGTTACTTTAGTCTAGGGGACCATAGAGTAAAGCCGCCCGTAGGTTTACTGGCAGATAATGCCATAAAGATTGAACAAATAACTTAGTGCAGGTGACAGGCATATTTTTCAGTAAAATAACAGTTAAATTATGGATTTTATTGCTATCAAAAAATCTAATTACATGGGTTAGATCAGAAAGTCTAAAGTAGTAATGGATGGATAAGAATTTAGAAGTAATTACTACACCATTACAATTATACACCTTAATCTAACTCTAACTAGCAGCTTTTATTGGACTTGTGCTGAAATAAAAAGTTCTATACATATACTCGTAAATGCTATGTAATAAATATCTCAATAAAGATGAATTGTATTCAGGAAGCCACAATAATGGAAATAACTTATTAATAATCACAAGATTACATCCTAACGAAAGTAAGATCACAGACGCACGTTTACACTTAAATGTAATGTTTAAAATCTTAATTTTTAAAAGACTGGCTGACTGATTTTACATAATAAAAACAAAGAATATAATAAGTAGTTAAATGACTAAAACTATACAGTAAGTACATGGCGACTACACCAATTTTATTTGCAATTGCATTTTGTCATTAAAAGGTATTATTATTATAATATGAATACATCGATGTCGATTAAAACACTGACCCTAAGTTTTACACTACAAGATTGTCAGGTTCAGTTGACGGAGAATTGACATCTAAGATACCTACTTTATTTAAAGTTGTTTAGTTACACCAAATGGAAAACTTCAGAAAGTCCCAAAGGGAAATGGGCAGAGCAGACTGGAGCTCTAGGGAGCTTTAGATTCTACTTACACAATAATCGCCTACATTCTTTTAGGCTGAGTTGCACCACCTAACTTTGACGTTAACCAGTGTGTTTTGTATGGAGTTTGACAGATTTTTGACGTTTGATAAAGTTAAGTAAGATGATGCAACGCAGCCTTACTATCGTTTAATTTTGTTTTGAACAGGAATTAGTGAACAAATAACAATTTAATATCAGCTATTCATTTGTTTCCTTTTAATCGAATTTAAAATTCGAACCACCTTTTTAAACACGTGGTTGCCAGCAACTGACTGAGTGGACAAGATAGTATGAGGACTGAGAGGAAGTGTAGGTAAGTTGGCACAGAGGAGCCCAGCGCTGATACAACGTACGTCACTATCGCTAGTGTTTTGTTTTCGAACAGGAATCTCTCATTCTGAAACTATTCCATCCGTTATTAATTTATTTCCTGACAAGTGGGATTTAAAATTCGAACACCAATTAAACGACTTCCGGTTGGAACACAACGGCCTCTTGCACGAGTGTATCTCGGGGTTGCCAGCAGCTGAGCGGGCATGTGAGTATTAAAACTGAGAGGAAGTGCAGGTGAGACGGCGCGGGGAATGCTCCGGCCAGACGCAGCGAATGTGCCAGAGTTGGCACCAGTTGGAGCTCGCAGACGCGCGCGCGGCCGCAGCGGGGGCAGGTGCCGCCAACCTTTAAAGAATACAACAAGAATTAAAGACGCGTAGACCCAAACAAGCAGAGCTTGATGCGCTATTCATACAATAAATATAAATAAAATATTTTAATTACATGAAAATATAATAAAGATGCAAGTAAATAAATGAAAGTCAGTGAGTAAGAAGGTAAAATTCCAAACTTAATTTATGTACTATCGGCAACAGTGTTAACTGCCCATTGCCGGCCATGTCTCGTACTATCGCACAGAATCACCTTTTGATGAGAGCGAGAGCAAAAACGGAAATGGATAGTTAACACTGTGGCCGTACCTGTGAGAAAATGTCAGTATTTCAAGATAATAATTAGTTTTTTAAAATGATTTTTTAAATCAACCTGAGCGAGTCCAGTGGCCGCCGCGGCCGCACCTCCTTCAGGCGTGTTGGCGGCACTCGGCAGAGGCGCGCCAAGCAATGGTGGCACTTCGCGGGAATACCTATGGGAAATACACCATTTATCCACTTAACTAGATAATCATTGCAGTAGTATCTAGGTGAATGTAAGAGACAGTCTGTTGAAAATATCAGCATCTTAGTTTTAGAGTATGCGCACACCGTTGATTTTTCATCGGCCGATAGTTTAGTCGGGCAGTTGATCAGTATGGGCATGTATGGGAGTGCGCACACTACGCCGATTCGATTTGGCCGATACTTCATACAAATTAAAATCGGGCACAACTATCGGCCAACTAAAAATCAACGGTGTGCGCCTACTCTTAGACTCTTAGTCATTGCAGAAAAAGAAAGTAAAAAAAAATCTAATGAGGTATATCTTACAGTCAGGTTAAATTGGGGTTCAAGTTCACCCAACAATGATTTCAGTTTTTCTCTGGAGGTGAAAATTCCTGCTTTTATTTGAGGGAAAAATGGCCATTATGCAGTTTAGCAATACAATACTAATAATTACCTCAATATTTGTCCAGGATTATCCTGCAAGCGGGTTATAAACGCGTGGAAGAGTCTATCACCATGGAGGGGCGTGGCCTCTTCGTACTGTTCGTCCTCCGACCCGCCCACTGCCCCTCCCACTCTATCGCCGGCGGCGCATGCTTCTATTTCTTCTAGAAAACAAATAATTTCTGTTTTGATTTCTACAAAAATAATCATACTGACCAACCAAGTGAAAGCAGCAGTGGGAGACGGCTTATGTGACTGCACCAGACAGTCTGCCAATAGAGAGAGATGGAGGGAGATCGTGCGGAGAGTTGTATCCGCCTCTACAACCGATGTGAACAACGCCTCAACGTGACCACGACCGCTCTGCCAAGAGTGTAACGAATAAGAAGAATCATACTGACAGAATACTAGACTTTATCTTCAAGTTCTCTAGGAAAAGTATTTTGAAGTTAAAACTTGCATGACAGTAGGCAGAAATTATTACAGCAATCAGTAACAAAGGGTTTTACCATTAAAAAGAAGAAGGAAAGAAGGGACATTAATATATGGCTGGTAAAATAAAGTTTTTATTCTGTATCCAAATACTAAGCAAAATTTTTCTTAGGGCCATACATTGACTATGTTGTATTGCTGCTGTTAGTGTTCCAAATAATGATTTCCTTACCATTTTCTCTTTGATATTTGTTAAGAAGTTCCGTCACTTTGTCTTCATAGTTGTGTGGTTTTCTCCATTCCTCTTCAACATAAATATACTTTGGCACAAATTGTAAAGGTCCTAGCATTAGTCGACTTCGTAAGTCGGGTGGCAATTCAGCTGTCTGAAACAAAAATAATATTAAAATCTTTATTGGCAACAAAAACACTTACATGCACAAACATTGTTGCGTTAGCAAGTGCATTAGTCAAGGACTGTGTCGCAGTTGCTAGCGCCCACCTCATACAGGCTGACATTGCAGACTTAAAAGTATTTTTGTTTAAATTTTATATTCTGTAATTAATATTCATATCAAAAGACAGGTTACATACAAAATTTATTTACTAATTTCAGGTAGGTTTTCACCATTTAGCTTGTATGAAGTACATAATATTATTATGATTTGTATCATACACATACTTGGTGAAGTAAGGTCTCCATATCACTAGTAGGTGCCAAAGGTGTGTCCACCGTCACCAGCCCTGGTTCATCCCCGCCTTCCAACTCTGCCGCTGCTACTGGAGCACCAATAGCCCCAATGGCTCCTAAAATAAGATTCATAATTAAATAAAGAATTACAAGGTGATCAATAAAAATAAATATTGGCAAAATCTATTTTAGAATAAGGGATTGAGATTAAATTTACCTTGCACTGGAGACATGTTAGCATTGTGAGCATCAAATACTTGCAAGTTTCCGAGTGCTTGTTCCACAGTCTCCAATTCTATGGAATTGCTTTCTTCGTCTTCATCTGAATTTCTGTAGATCAAATAGTAAAGATTAAGCAATTTATTGTTACATTTTATTAATGAGCCAGCTAAAGTTCATATAATATACTGACCTTTGCATAGCATTGTTAGGACTAGGGGCGTTGTCAACATTCATTACATTTCCGTTAGCGCTATCTCCGTTATCATTTTCATCCCACTCATCAGCACCGTTGCACCAAGTAAGGTTACTCTCAGATTTTGGCATAGCAACTATAGTACTTGGCTGACTCGTTGCACTATCTAGAATTTGACTTCGGAGGCATAGCCAGCTGTAAAAAGGTTTTAATTAATTTGCTGCAATGTTTTTAAAAATGTTAGATTATCAAATTGGTTAAGATAATATAAAATTACCTCTCAGATTGCGTCCAACAGTTTGGATTGATACACGCGAAAACATACAAAGTGCGATGATAGGTTGAATTTTCAAGAGGAGCATAGCATTGCACAACGAGCAGCCTATGTAGCCCGCAGAGGGGACACTTCGAAGAGAATTGCACATTTTCCAAGGGAGGCCAATCCTACAAAAGAAACAGATCAAAAACATGTGGTCGTCTAGCATTGTCTTATGAAAAACTTTGCAGTTTATCACTCACAGGCAATCCCCCAATTTTATTCACTGTGTAAGATAATAGCGTCTGAAACTTTTCTCCGATGGGTTCGTCTTCGTATCCCAAATACACTTTGCCTTGCTGTTTTGCCATTGTCATTCAAAATTAAAGTAAAATATTTATTTTTGGAAATTAATCGATGAACAAAAATTGAAAGATGTGCAGCAAACTTTGACATTCTTTTTTTTTTAGTTTTGGAACTTTGAATATTGGGCATAGTTACAAAAATAAAAGTAAAAAAAACACCAATTTGTACATTTTCTCAACGCAAAAAAAAATCTAATAAACAGGAAGGGAGTAATTAAGTACATACTTAACTACTAAATACAAAACATCATTTTTATACAATTAAATGCGTAGAATGGAAATGTGTCACAGATCGCCATTCCGGAAACGGAACAAATGTTGATTGTGGCGCGCAATGAATGGTGGCGGCGCGGCTAGTGGTAAATAATAAATTATCGAAAAAGGTGGTTACAAACAATCCTATTTTCAAGGCTAACTGCATGAATGTACCTATCTATATGTGCAATAAATAAAATTAAACAACATCCTAACATTTTAATAAACGTAATTTTAAACCTTAAAAGTTTTTAATGATTTTGTACTTTTAAGGTAATCTAAGTAGGCGAATAATAAATGACGGCCTCTGCTGCTATTGATTGACCTTGTCTTTTTAAATTTTACTTTAATTTGATACAACCATTGCGAAATTCTTTGTCGAATATCCAAGTTACGTCGTGTCGGCTATATGACTGATGCACTATAAAAGGATTTAGTTAACTACCTATTTAGTTTCGAAAGATGAATATACTTGGAAGTGCTATAAACTTACACAATTTTAACAGCGAAATGGGTAGCAAGAAATTAAAAATGTTCGTTTTTTTTTGTGTGACTTAATACACAGACCTCGTTATCTATTGATACGATTACGTAGTTCCGATTCTCACGGAATTATAGTATTAAATCTTAAAAACCCCGACTAACTTATTTTTTTAAACAATCTGGAGCTATTTAGTGTTATCTCTAAGTATACGTACATTTTTAATGAGGTTCATTCATTCCCACGTTTTCAGAATGTTTGGTGCAGTGAGATAGGTTTTGTAATGAATACAAGTACTTACTTAATACCTAATGTTGTTAGCGTTATCAGTAGGTACCTACACGGGGAGTTTTATAAATAGGTAGGTAGTCGTTTGTATTATGCAGGTATAGGTACGTGTGACTACCAGTACGAGAATTTAGTGCCTACTAGGTATTTAACTCCTGGGAAATGTTTTCAGTAGACAAGGTAGGAAGTTTTATTAGCAGATAGTAAGTAGGAATCAAATGCGTTTTGTTGACCTGAATAACTTCAGATAAAAAACATTTTTGTTGCTGCAACAAAAGCATTAATGGGCTTAGTCATTAACCAGTAGGTGTCCTAAAAACTTAACGATAAATAAATTAATTGCGTCTGGTCTACAGCCATAAATTCATTGTCATCCATGTTGAGACACGCAGGTCGCCGGCTTATTAAGTCGACCTCTTTCAAATGCATCTTTGGTTCGATTTCGTTAGGTTTTTGACCAAAGATCAGATTATACTTATAAAGACAGGTCGTTGCCCAAGTTATACCTCCATAATTTCACCTGTGCGTGGGAGACGCGAGTTGTGGTAACAAAAGTTTCGGGTCGCGCTATCAGACCTCGGCAGGACACCGCGTTAGTATCATCGACATTGTGTTTAGTTTTGATTGGGATTTTTTAAACATGGAACAGTTAAGAGCGAGTTTTCTAGTCAAAATTGCATTGGTAAGTTTATACCTTATTTGCATTGACGAAAATAAATTGTGGACTAAATTAATCAATTAAATAATAAATAAATTAATCAGTCAATCATAAATAAACTTTTATAAGCTACAAATAAGCTTTCCGCCCGCGGCTTCGCGCGCGTGGACTACATTATGTACATATTTTACGGAACCCTATTTTTTCCAAAATAAAATTTTGCCTATGTTATTCGTGGATAATGTAGCTTTCGAATGCTGAAAGAATTTTTAAAAACGGTCCAGTAGTTTTAGAGCCTATTCATTACAACCAAACAAACAAAGTTTTCCTCTTTATAATATTAGTGTAGATCAATAAAATTATTGGGTAGGTATGGTTTTGTTCTATTTTTTTTGGTATCTAATAAAGGCCCAATTATCTTTAATCACTCTGTAAGCTAAGTTATTATTTTAGTAATTTTACACTTACAGGTCTTCTTTTTAGCAGTACCACTAAATTCAGTCACAGTAAGCCCGGACCTGTGCCCCACGAACAAAATAGCTCCCCATCGGAGGATCGTAAGCTGGGGGCCACCGAGTGGACGGACTTTCGCCGCGTATTATGACCTCCTGGCGCCTCGCCCTCCAAACTATTCTCTTCAGGATCAAGCGTCGCTGCAAGAAGACCCTCAGCCGGACCAGCCAGATGACTGCGGAGAAATCGAGGACTACGACGAAAATGATCTTAGCTCTCGTAAGTTTATATTAACCATGCTTGCATTGGGTTCGGTGGAAATTTGCGGCAGTAATTTGAATATCACTCGACTAAAGGATTATTTATTAGGTACCTATACACCATAAAAATAAATACTTACCTCAATTTTCCACGAAGCTATGTCAGGGAAATCACATCAATTTTTGATGCGTGTTTTCTAGATCAAGAAGATCAAGATAATGTTCAACTCCCGGTTGGCTCACACTAGTCTTCAAAAACTCGTCCTATTGATAGGCACTACATGTATTGTTATGACGTGATGCCGCAACAAATGACACACTTATATAATATCAAAGCATTTGTAAAGACTGATCGTTATTGTAAACTGTACCATGAAAATAAACTGCACGTACGTACGACGTACGTGCCTAGGTGCGTTAAAACTTTTACAAACCATTGTTACCTTTAAGCCGCATTGTTAAAAATCTTTTTTCAGTAACACCTCAAAGGACCCGTGGCAGTCGTGAGGATAAGCGTTGGTTTTTCGGGTTGTTCGACAATCGGCCGCCTCAGCAGTTGCCAGCGTATCGGCCCCCCACGACTACGAATAGACCCCAAAATAACCCTCAGAATGGGGGTCGACCCCCGGGTCTTCTAAGACCTCCTTATGCGTCAGGAGGTCTGCTGAGCAATAATTACTACAAGCCGCCATATCATCAAGTGCCATCAGGTTTGTAAATCCACATTTAGTAATTTTAATCGCTTTATTACTTTATTAAAAGGTTTTGTTCCATGCACCTATAGTAGTAGCACAGATAACTTAAAACTAGGTAGTAGTAAGTGCTGGTACTGGTGTAGCACTAAATGGGCTGCATCAGAAAGTTTGTAATGGTCTCCAATTCATAACACTTTTATTAAATGTAAACACACTCATGAAAAAGGCATAACCCACATTACAGAGAAAGTTGTAAGTCTTGATTGTTACCCGTGCTAACCAAAACAACTTTCTTCTAGATCATTTGAAACCTGTGCACGAGTATTCGGATAATTCGGAAGTTCAACAGACTTATCGCCCTGACGTCGTGGGAGGTCCTCTTATGCATATAGTAGGCCTGACTAGACCTACCGTCCCCACACCTAATGACGCCATAAGACGGCGACAAGAATATCTTGACAGTTTGCGCCGACAATCTACGCCGCCGACTTTTCAAACAGTAACGCGACGCCCAAGGCCTAGGAAATTAACTAATGACAGCACTGTAATTGGATCCTTTATAGACTTGTTTTTCAAATGAAACATACACAATAAACCTATGTTTTATTTTTTTATATTATAGTACCTAAGTATTACTCATGTTCTTCGTACGCAAGGACTGACCTTTTGTTTCCATAACAATCGAGTAATCCGCACGTAACCTTCGCGATGAAGAAAATACCAAGTCGTAACCTTAAGTGCAGACTGGTATTGTCATTCAGTGAAAGTCCTTTACGCGAGTAGGTGTGTGCATGCACATTTCAAGACTATACATTTTGACAGGAATTCTGTTATTCCAGTCTCTGGATTGACGTAGGTACTTTGTGGACAGATAAGTTTATCGTGTTTCCACCTACGTACGAATCTAGTACCTACTAATAGGAAGCACGTGACAGTCGTCATTTAAGTCTCTGGATTAGGCACGTTGTCGTATTTTTGTTCATTTACCTCATTAATCCATTACTGTAAGGATGATGATATCACCGCGTGTAATTCGTTGGCGAATTTGAAATGTCGTTAAAAGTTCTGAAGAGGCTCAAAAGCGCACATGTGAAGTTCGCGAGTGGATGTTCGCTTGGACAACGTTTTATCTCTCGTTGGTTAATTTAAAAATAATGCGCTATTATCTTGTTTTTTTGGTGGCATTGGGATACGTTAAGGCTGAAGTATTTTATGAAGGTATGTATTAATATTTCCATTTCTACCGCATAAACATGTAGACCAAACATGTAGAGAAATACCACGATTGCATGAATCGTTATCGTAAATTAATAAAAAATAATTTGAGGAAAATTAGGTAAGTAGCTACTACCTAATCATTTTAATTAAGGTAAATTTAATAAAGTAACTAACGCAATTTGTTAAAACGTCCAATATCTAGAAATCAATCCGTACACTGAAGCACTAAGTTACACTCCCTGGAAAAGTGTACAAAAGTATGTGGAAGTGAGGCCTGGAGCGTTCATGTTTTATTGGCTGTACTATGCTGATGGCACGAGCTACGGTGCGGACAGAAAGCCGCTGGTAATATGGATCCAAGGAGGGCCAGGCTTGGCAGCCAGCGGAATAGCCAACTTTATGGAACTTGGCCCTTTTGATATGCACATGCAACCGCGAAACCATACCTGGGTAAGAAAATATGTACTCTTACAATACTAACCACATAAGCACTTCATACTTCACATAATGCATTGCAAAATAGCGTTAATTACAATTGTATAAGGCGCCATAGTGTTTAGGTTGATCTGCCCTCGTTCGTACAAACGTTAATACGTAGTGTTTGTTTCAAATCCATATTAGGAGCATAAATTGTGAGCACGACTAGAATATTAAGTTATCAGGAGCCTCACCTACCTCTGTTTGCCCAGACACTTATTTATTTAAAACATATTTTAGCAATACCTAGTATTGTACTTAGTTTAGTAGCTATTGGCCTAACATAAATATTTAATGATCATACTCCACTGAAATTGACTGAACGTTATTAAGTACTAGCTTTCCGCCCGCGGCTTCGCCCGCGTGGAATTTTGTCTGTCACAGAAAAACTTTATCGCACGCGTCCCTGTTTCAAAAACCGGGATAAAAACTATCCTATGTCCTTTCCCGGGACTCAAACTATCTCTATGCCAAATTTCATAAATTCGGTTCCGTGGTTTAGGCGTGAAAGCAAGCAGACAGACAGACAGACAGAATTCGTTCGTTCGTTCGTTTCAGCCAAATGATGTCCACTGCTGGACAAAGGCCTCCTCCAAGGTTTTCCACAATGCACGGTCCTGCGCTGCCCGCATCCAGGCTCTTCCCGCCACAGAGTTACTTCGCATTTATAATATTAGTGTAGACTTTCATTATGTAACAATACCTACCACAAGCAAGCAATAGCTACTTGTTTTGCGGTAGACAGACTAGGCGGGGTTTTAATTGGCAGATGTTTAAAGTCTAATGGGCGCTTATTTTTAATACTCTCGGGTTTGGTTATCCCTGGAGAGAGGAGTGTTCGTTCGTCACTTCGTACAGCAACAGCATAACTAACATTTTAACAACCTACATTTTTTTTTCAAATGGCACCTACTGTGCACTGCTAAGATGCCACTGCGTTTACTTTGATGTGCTTTCGTCTGCATAGGTAACCAAATTGCAAAATATGCAAAATCGGACAACAGTTATTACGTAGGTACAAGTAACTGTGGCTTACCACAACTTTAATTGTTTTAACCTTATTTTTCATGTTCATCAATGACATTTAACTCAATGAACTGTAGGTACGTCCCAATTTAAACCGTAAACTTACTCAGTTGAAAAACTGGTTTAGGATCTTGGCACATACAATATCCATTAAAGTTTTTTTTTTCAGGTGAAAGGGAGGAATGTATTGTTAATAGATCATCCTGTGGGCACAGGGTTTAGTTATGTTACTGACAAAAAATTACTTGTAAAGACTGATAGACAAATGGGTAAGACAATTTTTATTAAAATTTCTTAGCGATTAGAGTCGCTTCTCAAACTAAATTATAAATAAACAACTTGAAAAAATCGAACTGACTAAGGCGGGAATCGAACCCACGACTTTTCGCTTGCCGGGTGACTGCTCTTCCAAGCAAGCGAAAGGTCGTGGTCGTGGGTTCGATTCCCGCCTTAGGCAGTTCGATTTATTCAAGTTGTTTATTTATAATTATTATTATTTATATTGTATCATAATTATTATCATGTTTTCGGCAGCGGAAAAACCCGTCAACGCTGGCTGGGATTCTCAAGAGATAATTAGTCACCGTGTTTGATTGTGCCGGTTCAATAAATACAACATTTAAACAAAATAAAATACTGTCCACGATAATAATGTATATTAAATTAGTCCCTTTTAATTATTTCAGCGACAGACCTCGCCAGAGCAATAAAGACGTTTTTCCGAACGCACAAAGAATTTCGCAAAACACCGACTTATCTCTTCAGTCAGAGTTATGGAGGAAAACTTTGCCCGAGATTGGCGTATTATCTTCACACGGTACGTATTTGGAAATTATGTTTTTATTTAAATTAACTTAACACCGCATTATTGATAATAACTAAGCCAACAATCCGAGTAATAGTTATTTCTGTCATGTGTTGATTTGGTACAAATATCAGGAAACTCAAATACGAAAAGTACTTTGTTTATTTTACCTTTTTCTTATCACTAGAGTAAAATATCGAACCATATTTGTGCGGTCAACAATGATAAAATAATTTGAAACTATACCCGTCACTGATGATTTATAATGTCATCTTACTAATTGAAACTTACAGCCTCGTAATTAATTGTGTTGTTTGTTTTCAGGCAATTGAAAAGAAGCGTCTAAAGATGAATTTCAAAGGCATAGGAATTGGCAGCGGTTGGGTTGACCCAAAAGAAAGCACTTTGGCGCATCCAAGTTTTTTATACAATATGGTAGGTACCATTGGTTGCGTAGGAGCAATACACACTGAAGACGCAGATTCGCCGGCACGAATTCTTTAAAATAACGGCTCCAGTGTTGCATAGCCTCGAAAATCCTTTATAGGTGTGCGTTATCATAGAATGTTATATCCTTTTAAAATTTTGCCTGAAATTTTAAAGAGCCTTCAGCCATTACAGTAGATTCTATTTGAATACAAGAAAAAATAATTTTGCTAGGATAAGGTCCACCTAGTGTGATGTGCAAATTTTTGGGACACCCTGTTTACCTATATGTAATCATAATATTAAAGCTAGTTCTTTTTAGGGTGCCATCGATCAAAATACGTACATGAAATGCGTCGTAATATCCAAGAGGATAGCATACGCCGTAGAACAAAAGAACTACGTGGCAGCCGGTGAATACGACGCCATTTTGTACAGAACCGTCACGCAAGAGTCCGGCATGGAGATTAACTTCAACAATATTAACCAAGTGGACACAAATGGCGCACTGATTTTGCTAGAAAAGAAAATAAACAAATACGTAAAACCGACCCTAAAAATAGTNAAAATAGTCAACCAAAGCTTGGAATGGTCGTACATTTCTGAAGATGTATTCCAAAGTTTGAATCGAAGTTTTTTTGTGCCGTCAATGAAATTTTGTAAGTAAATACGGTTATATTTAAATGCATGCATGGCATTTGAGTAAATATATATTTTGTGTATTTTTATATTAATAATAATAATATTTGTGTATTTCAGTAGAAATGCTGCTAAATAAAACTCAGCTGAATATTGCAGTTTACAATGGCAACTTGGATGTAGTCACGCCTTTAGCAGGTAATATTTAATGAAGGATTCGTTGTCATTGTCTCTCTGAAAGAACTTTTGGAGGAAGTATTTCAACTTCTTAATGTTACCTATATTCGTCAGCATCAAAGATATGATTTTCAAAAAGCTATCTCGAGACGTATTTTGAGGCATTGGAATTCTAATTCATTTAACAGAATATTTACATAAGTCTAAACAATTTCAGGGGCATCAAATTGGGCACACAAGCTCAATTGGTACGGTGCCGATGAGTTTAAAAATGCAAAACGAATAAAAATCAATGGTCACCGAACTGGATTCTATAAAAAAGCGCACAGATTTAGTTTTTGGTGGGTCTTCGGCTCTGGGCATTGGGTAACTTTATTTTTTAAATTTTAATTTGTTGATATTATATTAAGTTGCATTGCATCTCAACCACTGACAGTTCAATGTTACCGTGTTAGATTGAACTTCAAAATAAATACAGGATGTTTTAAGAGATTTGAAATATTTGTAACTCTTTCACTCAAAATCTAGGTACTGAATTAATATTTGCGAATATTGATTACTTACTTCTGATATTATTTTTCTACTAAACCCAAAACCTAGGTATGGTGTTACATAAAACAAAAAAATATTGATTGCCATCTTGTCGTTTTTAAACATGCAATTATGTTTGATAAAGATTTTCTTTTTTTTTAGGTACCTGAAGATAACCCTGTCGCGATGGAACAAATCCTAGAGCACGTTATGTCGAGTGACGAATAGAAGAGTGGATTTCATATTGAAATATTTTTATATTTTATTAATTGAAAAGTGTTATTATACCGTTATTTTGTATAAATGAAAAACAATTTCTCAAATAACTTTTGTATTACTTATATCTTATTTTACACCGATATATTTACAATACACGATTCAAATAACAAATTAATAATTACCTAATATACACACAATATTTCGAGCACCACCCTCAAATACAAAATACACAATTGTAAGTATTTTAACAATGAAATTCGATTAATTTATGACTTGCTCAATACATCGCTAAATAAAATAAATGCTAAACATGTTTTATATCATTGCATTTTGTCTCTATCAACTGTTTGGGGTTGATAGAAACAGAATTATAAAGATTTAGCTTGAATTTAATTCAACAACGTTCATGCAAGTTGCTCTAAGTATTAAAATACCATAGCATTATAAACGCTAACATTAAGTAGAATTTACTTAAAGAATTACTTCGCCTAAATACTCAATGCATTTCATGCATTTAAAAATATTCCAATGCATTCCTAAATATCATACAGATCCTATGGCCAGCGTTTTATTAAATTGATGACTAAAAAACAAAAATCTTCTGGCCCTAAGATATCTGTCAGGCTGTTGTGCTCTTAATATTTTAATTAAATTCATTAAACTATATTTTGGTATATTATCTACATATAAATTGTAACAATTACATGGCAACTCACCACAAATGATTATTAATTCATTTACGGTCTGGTCCTGGCTGTAGATTAACGTTATACAGCCTTTAGTCAAATCTTGAGGACACCAATTATTAATTAGTTGACTAAGCAAAATATCCAAATCCTCATAATATACATATAAAACACATTCGCTTTGTTCATAATTGATCGTTGGTCAGCAGTATATTTTTTTATTTCATTTAAAGTAGAGTTTACGATGCAGACTTATTTGATTTGAATAATATTTAATTAGCTAAAGATTTTTGAATATAAAATTACCTAAAGAATACATACCATTGATTATTTCAGTTTAAGTAATTATAAAGTAGGTAAATGATTTTAGAAATTGTACATGGCAACATCTGCTCCGGTAATTTTTGGTTATTTTTTGTGTTAAAAAAATCATAACACTGATAATTTCTGGCTATTTTTCGTTGAAGTAACATACACTTTCTTAGTTATGTTATTACGTATAACCAAATAAATAGGTCAGCGCTTTATATCCGCTGCTGTACTGCAGTTTATCTGGTATAGCTAAAATAAGTTTTTTCACCTTTCAAACCTTACCAGTGCAAGCTGGAGCCATTCAGACTAGTAGATTAGTGACAGATATTTACTATAGTTGTATATTATACAGGGTGTAAAAATGTATCACGAAGCCTAAAACTATGGACAGCAAATCGAGTTTTATTTAGTAAAAAATTTAGTGAGTAAAGAACTTAATGGTTGTGAGTTTGAGTTATTTATACAGCAGGAAAAACACACAGCAGTGGTAAAGATCTTAAATAAATGATTTGAATTCGACCTTCAATAGGTCCATCATAACATTCCCAGCTATAGTTCTCACGGAAAAAAAAATCGTCAAGGTGTGGAGGAGAATACGTGATAGTCAGCGCCAAATTCGTCGTTCGTGACACTCAAAGCAGCCAATAAGTCCGCGTCACGTCTTTGTTCCAATTGGAATAAGGTTGTGTTATCAACTTTTTGGCCACCTTGGGTGTCACGAACTATTTGACGCTGACTGTACTAGCTTCGTGATAGGTATTTTTACACCCATATATCTAAACTACGAAATTATTACTACGAGACCCTCACTTCGGCGTAGCAGGCGTCGCAAACTCGCACCGGCTTGGTGTTACCGGCCAGTGCTACGGTCTTCTCGCTGCAGGCGCGACAGAATATGTGCCCGCATCGTCTGCAATGGTGCTGAAATAAAGGCGAAAGTTAAATAACGGTAAGAAGTTAAGCTATATCATTGCTTATTAACTTTTAGTTAGGGCATTAACCTTTATGAATGCAAGTTCGTTATTTTGAAATCTAGAAAACCTTCTCGGATCGGATTCTTTTTTCTAGGATGAAAATTATGTTACTGACGTTACTAGTCACGTCAGTTTTTTAGACCGCGACCATGGTCTAAAAAACTGCCTACTATTTAATTATTGGAAGACAAACCTTATAATAACGTCGCCACTGACGGCTATATGGATAAAATAAATGAATTTAATTTTCATTGAGAAAAACTACGCGTTCGATATACCTACTATGATCTCTCTATCGCACTAGATTCGCCAAATCAATTGACTGTATTAATAAATTCAAACTCGAAAGGGTCAAAATGGGCGTGACCAATAACGTCATGCTCAACTAAACGCTTAATTAGTTCTACTTATTGAGCTTAAAAGGTTTTGTAATATTAGTCACTTACTTTCCGCCTAGCGATGGTGAATTCTTTGGCGCAAGCAGTACAAGACACAGCGTCCTTGTCATCCGTCCAAGTGGGCGTGTCGTCAGTAGACGCCGCCTTTGCCTCTCGCTCTAACAACTCGGCCAGCTGTAGTTTGTTCTCGCTCAACGTCGCTCCCACTTCTTCTAATGTCTTCTGGGCTTCGCTGTATTGTGTTTTTAAGACGTGCTGCTCTTCTTGTAGCGCTATGTATTTCTGGAAACGATTGATTTGTTGGTCTATTGACTATGTTTTTATCTTTAGTATTGACATTATATGAATTTTTAAGCAGCTACTCCATCCACTAAACATTTTTTGAATCTATGTATGTACTTTAAACAATCGCATAGAATGTTCGTAATAATATACATTTTTATATTTTTCCTCGTAGCGTAAATTTTGTCGGTGTCCGCACTGATAACAACTATGAAATGCTCCTTTATCTGCACGCCTACGCGTCTATTAATATAAATTTGCTCAAAAAGACAACTGTGTCTAGTTTAGTCATAACTATTTCTTCTGATTTTATGTGTGTACATTATTCGTACATAGGATAAAAGATAAGATTGGATTCATTCACTCACCTGTCCAATAGATTTCAATGATTCAACCTCTTGAGTCAGCATCGATATTTTATCGCGATCCCGCATCATCGATTCCTGTCGATCGTTTTTGATTAATAATGACACTTGAAATAACACTATAATCGTCGAAATACAGCAATACTATTTATAGCCGATAAGTTGTAAGTAGATTAATATCTTATTTGGCAATACATTATCGCCTTTAAGTACTGTGCAAATATAAATGGACTTAAGATTGTAAATATAGAGATAGTAATTCCTTTTTATCGGTTCCCTACTTATTTGCGAACAAATATACAGTTATCGAGATGTCAATAGGTACTCAGAGCTCAATGCAATCCAAATATGTAACGTGTGGACATAAGTTTATTATGAATACATATCAATTTATTCCCTTTCTGTAGTGTCATCATTTCTTACGTGTTTTATTACTCACTTGTTTCTATGAATGAAGACATTCTTCTGCTCAAATACAACTGTGTGGGCTCGTGAAAACCCACAGGAAAAAACTAATCAATAGAAATGGGGAAATGTTCTTTTGAGATTATGTTGTCCTAGTTAAAACTTGAATTTGAGCAGACGAATCATCCGTCACTTTCCATATAGAAGTATTTACGTGATGCAGTTTTATTTATTAGACACTAGCTTTCCGCCCGCGGCTTCGCCCGCGTGGAATTTTGTCTGTCACAGAAAAACTTTATCGCGCGCGTCCCTGTTTCAAAAACCGGGATAAAAACTATCCTATGTTCTTTCCCGGGACTCAAACTATCTCTATGCCAAATTTCATCAAAATCGGTTGCGAGGTTTAAGCGGGAAAGCGTAACAGACAGACAGACAGACAGACAGACAGAGTTACTTTCGCATTTATAATATTAGTTGGGATTGAACCATTTCTCATCGCCAAATCTTTCCCGTGACGTGAAATGTGCAACAGAAAGTGGACGCGGACCCCTCCAAGACAATAAGTTACTTCGCTCCATGAAGCGTTTTCGGTATTCAAACAGTCACGTTTTGTAACTTGTTTAGTAGGGCTGGTTGATACGGAGTTAGCACAACTTGATATACAGGGTGACTGGTAATTAGTGGCGGAGCCGTTAAGGGGAGGTAGTCTAGGGTTATTCTGACAGATATCACAATGAGACCTTCAGTTCTTATTTAACCCTTTCCAATATATTATAACTTAAAGAGTGTAACCGAAAATTTTCAAATAGTAATAAATCCTAAATAAGTATTAATATCTAAAGAATTCACCTGTAACGATATCCGCCACTCTCGTTCGATCCTGAGGTCTCCTTCAGCCGCCACTGCCCTAGTTTCAGCTGTCGCCGCCTTCTGGCCAAGCGAGCGGGAACTTTCTTCTAAACTCTGCCTAGCCATTTTATCGCTCTGTAACCTAGCCAGTTACATCCTGGTTTTAGACTCTTCAGTGACAAGTATTGCACCTGTTTCTATTGGGTAGTTGACACCAACCAACCAACAATCCCTTCATTTTAACAGTTACTGAGTTACAAAGTTAATTTTAATTATACAATTACATTTTATAACGTCTTTTCTTGTCAAGGGTGACCCCGATATTCAATAAAAAATAGTATTTTGACAGTTTATAAAATGACAATTGAATGGCGGTGTCGTCAACTATCCAAATTGTATCTTCTGATGATAATGAAAATTTAGAATTTAATAATTTGTTGTTCGTTGAGAAATCTTGTGAATCCATCTCAAGAATAAATACATAATATATTAAGCCTCGTCCACACCAACAGCCTCAATAAGGCGTATTTACAGAGACAGATTTTGCAAATAAATGGATCTGACAATTTCTCTAATGACTACGTCATCTCGGGTTGAATGAGAAGGATATGGCCGAAAAATATAAACAAGCTTTAAGACTTTAAAGTTAGTTGTTGTTGTTTTCTAGTGGGGATGAGGCTTTACTAATTGAATTATTGTAAGTGGATGACATCGAAGGTGATTTACTTTTAAAAAAATATCATGATAAAATAATTTAGCAGTGCGGTTTCACACAAAACAAAAGACAAAGGAATGTGTGTGGTGAATTGTAATTTTTTCTTTGGAATGTAATAGTGAAAACGTATGTTATGAATCATAGCTAACGCACATCTGTGCAGTGATCATTAGGAATGCTATGGGAGTGATAATGAATGGGATATTAATATATGAAAATATATGAATTATTTCCCAGTTAAAAAGTAACTTAACGAGTTCGATCAGATAACTATTTTAAAACATGCAAACACAATGTCAAAGATAATGGCAAACCTACACAATCAACATAAAACAAAAACAAGTGCTTGGTATCCTATTCAATGAAATACAGAATGCGACTGAATATGCTTTATTATAAATAAGGCTTTTACATTTCTACGTTCTCGAATAAATTACAAAACTATGACAAAAGGAAAGTTTCATTGTTCTCTAAACAGATGTCGCTAGATGTCAACAAGCTTATACAATACATACTTTTAAAATCCTGGTATATCAATAATATAAATTGCAGGTAATGCTGTATCTCTAATTACATAATGAGATCAAATTAATTTAAATGTACTTTTAATAATACTAATACAGATAGTTCACTGTCATTGTCACAGTTATTAATACTTAGAATATCACTAGAAAAGTATACAAAATAACTTCATTCTAATCTAAGCACATGAAATGTTGCTAGTTGATGCTACTTTGGATTAGAGATAATTGATAAATTACAGAATAAATATTATTAAATATAAGAACAATTGAAAACGATTTCATAATACAATCTTATCAGCTGCCAATTTAAAATATTTAAGAAAAACAAAGTAAACCTAATATAAACTTAACATGAATCAACAGATCACTATTACAACCATACTGCGTTATCATTCCACAGCAACGAGAAAGCCAAAGCAACAGTAGCATACTGTCATAACAGTGTACCCCTAACGATATTTTTAAACGTTTGTCATATAAAAATAACAATATACCGATCTCGAGTTGTCTCTAGTCAATTGTGAGGGTTTGCCAATATCGAGCGAATTGAAAGAGTTATCGTTATTTTAAATATTCAACGCAAGCTGTGCATTGCTCACACCTAGGTGCGAATCCGATAACTGATACGCGAGGCGTTACACTTAGCGTTAGCGTATCGAGCCACACTTTCGATCCTTGCGCCAAATGCGGTGTCATAAAAAATAAAAAGTATAAAACCTACTTCTCATCGAGTTGATGTATCGTGCTGCCCATTGATTCAGTCTTTGCTTCCAATTTGGCTATTAGCTCAGTTTTATGTTTCAAGGAACTTTCACATTCCTAAAACAAGGCCAATAAAATTTTACTTGATATAACAATGACAACTTACGTTAGTCAACATTTTGTTAGAATAAGCGGATACATACAACCCAGTATAAAGCATTACAATGGTACAGTTCATGAGGTTAATATTGTGGCGCGCTGAGTTTCATTGAACTATAGGAAGAAAAACTCAGAACGTATACTATTGCCAGCATATTAGCCTCACTAATATTAGGATAGTCACTTTAAGAATATAGTTGTTAGTAAGATTCATAAAATTTCACTAAGAGGAAGTACCACTTTGTGGAATAAACATTATTTACAACATTGACTAGAATGCGCATCGTTTTGAGTTATAATTTATTCAAGAATGGGTCCGACTGGTTTGTCTTTACTATTACATTTCCTAAACGGTGGTATTTCCTGCAAGTTCAATTTTTTGTTTGGCGGCCCCTCATCCTTTGACTTTGTACCCTTTTGCGCTTTGAGTTTTTCTAATTTCTCGCCTAAGTTATTTTCGTTAGTGGTGGGAGATCTTAGAGCTTTGACTAGATCATGGTCGGGTCCTAAGAAGTGGTTATATTTTTCGAGGTTGTGTAGTATTTTGCCAATTTGCTCGGCCTTTCCCTGGAGTCTGGAGACCATTTCACCCTTCTGTGTGAGTTCCATCTCGCATTCCTTCCGGGGTACGACAAACGCGGCATTGGTGAATACAGCATAGCGTTAGTATACATAAATATTATAAATCATTACGATATTATGGCATCTTGTTATGGTAGCGATAAAGGTATAAGATCGTAAATAAAAGAAAGCAATAAATACTAAATACATTGGCATAGAGAAAATTGGGTAGACGTGAGGTGTGATATAAGAAATGCAAAACAATCGATGTAACATCAACAGGCTGAGTGGTAAATGTGAGTTCATCGACTAATTAGATGTTAGACAATGAGGTAAAGAGATTGTATGGGCGGGAAGCGTCGATGGAGCACCCACGCTCGAATGGCCTTCGTGGGGCAACGGCTTGTTGGTTCACATTGACAATTGTGAGCAAAAACTTGTGTGAACTTGGCTTTATGGCTGCACAGAGGTCGAGCTGGTGAAGCGAATTTTGCCAGCTAATTTTATGTTATGATATTTTTGCGAGTTTAATTGTAGACTCTATGCATAATGGTCTATTAAGATAAGCTGTGTGGCTAATAGGGGTTTTATTTTCTAAAATGGTTACTGTTTTGTAAGTATATCCGATTTCAAAACTAAGCGCGCTTTTATTGAATTTTTACAGAATTAACGCTGAGAAAAACAACGGAAAAGTCTGTCAGTCTATCTTTTTTGGAAAAGTGGATTAACCTTGTTGTTTACATCCCATAGTCATTAAACCGAATCATCTATACACTACCAAATGAACTTGACCCACATTCATTCGTTGCGTTTATATCAATTTGCCGGTAAAAACTACTTATTATTGTTATGGTTTTTACTTGAATTAAAGGTAATGAATTTGTTAGTAAGACCATGACGGAGTGAGAAAATAATTTGGCAATGATGAGGTTTA